>NC_089584.1:1500260-1805878 GCF_019320115.1 Miscanthus floridulus
TGACTGAAACACTACTGCATCACACAAGGCACAGAATGGCACTGGAAAGGGTATTAGTAGTGCATGAAAATGGCACATGTGCATTTTTCAGTTTTGCTTTTCTAGAAGCCTATATAGTTTCAGCGCTTGTATATGTTGTTTCAGTTTTATAGCTAAGCAGATTAGAGTATAAATGTTCTTTAAAACAAGCATCCCAAAAGACAAGAATTGCCATTGAATCACCATCAGAGCTCCCAGATAATGATGTAAGAAATTGCGCATGACCTGACACTTGCAAGGATGGAGAGGAAAACAGAGAACAAGATGTCTGCCAAAGACTGACAACACGATTCACATATATCCGAGTCTGCCATGGTCCAAATGGGGCAAAATTTCGACATTTGCTTCGTATAGAAAAATGAACAAAAAAATTGCCCTACAGGGTTTACAGATCACCATATCAAAACCATCAAATTCAAACTTATGTAGTCTACCAGGACTGTTTGCCTTCACTTTTAAATACGATTCATACAATAAAGACGTAACAATATGCAGGGGGCCAAAGCGCCTTTCCTTGCAAATATTGGCACCTTGCAACCGCGTTATGGTATCACCCACTTTTTCGTCTGAGAAACAACTGCACTCCAGATTTCTTGCTTAAAAATTGAGCAGCAGCCTACAGGGAGAAGAAAGGAACAAAGATCAGAAATCTCAGTATAATAGGTTGAAAATTTTCAGTTTTACACATATTATCCTTTCTTGCAAAACTTAAGCTTGACCTAAAGAACTGTAAACAGAGCAGACTGTCGGGATGTAAATGTAAGAAGGAATCACATTTGACCAACTTTTGAACTGTTAGAGGCCCTTCAACATGGTATTGTCAAATGAGAAATTGATTATCCCCACAAAAGTCAAGATTTATGTCAACAGCCAACAATGATGAGAATACATCAATACAAAGGAGAGTCTGATGAAACGAAGACTTCACAATTTTGCATGCTCAAAAGCATCAGCATAAATAGTTACAGACACATGTGGAACATGGAGGCAAACGATTTACGAACAAAGCAAAAAGATAAAACAATGCGAGTTCAAACTGTTCTTTGGAATATCTTCACATAGGCGCAAACAGTTCAGTAGTGAGTACAAACTCCTTATCTTCACAGCAAGCAGATGTAACATACTTGATTTGAACATCTGGTCTATTAGTTCATAATCTTTATGTACCACTTCTAGAGAAAAGGGGGAACATCTCTATGTTTTCACTGTCATTTTCGTTTAGTTGGTTGAGGTAGTCTTAAGTTCTACTGTAATACTGTTCTATACCTGATGGATATGCAACTATAGCTTTTAACACACAAAAATGAGTTATCACATTCTTTAGTCAAAGTAGAAATATAAATATAGCGCAATCATGCACCCAACCAGGTCCAGCTAAGGTAGGTTCAAGTCTCATTTCCTGTCACAATACACATTGCCACAACTGGTATTTCTCAGGAGTAGTGAAGCCAGTAAACTCACCAGATAAACTACAGTCTACAGCTTGCCCTTTATTTTTTTAAAGTATCATACCTTTAACTCTAAATTGCTAGAATGAAGAGACAGTTTCCACTCTAAACTTAAGTACTTAACCTTATCATCTATATGATGCGTCTGGAAGGAAAAGAGTACATATTTAGGAGGTATTAAAGCATTTCTTAAGTGTGTAATCTGCAGCTGTGCAGTCTTTTCCTTCAACACATCCAAAGATGAACTATTGGTGACAATACTCTTGTGTTTAGTTTATATGTGATCTTAACAAGCATGAGATAAAGGCTGCAACAAGGTTTGATTTACGTTTTTTTATTGCACGAACGCACAAGAACTTATATTACAATTTTTTCCTCGAGATATGCTACAGGGGTAGAAGGATAAAGTTTTAAGTCCCCATTACCACACTGATACTAGGCAGGCCAGCCATCAGAGAAGAGAGTCCCATCTGGGGTCAGCTCCTCAATTCCTCTCACTACTTATCCATGTATGCAATTAAAGGTCTCAATAGATGATATATGATGTAATGTCAATATGTCATGCATGCATCTAGTATCATGCTATCACTTCATATCTGATGCCATGTCATACAAGCCAACAAACATCAACAAGCTATGGTTCTGTGGCCGCTTTTCCTGTTTTCCATGAATCTGTTACTTATAGTACATAAGTTTTCAGTCTTTGCCATGCTAAACAGAACTTTCACAAAAAAGATGAATCTTTGTGTTTTGCAACAAGATCATAAATATGAAGTTGTTCAAATGCCTCTATTTCATTTTGATCCTCCTTAAGTCCTAACCCGGCATCCTGGATTTGCTGTCAGCAACTGTTATGAATGTGATTCTACTCAAATTGAAATCAAGGTTGATGAAAGAAAAAACTATTTTAAGACCGGACATGCTAACCAAGAAAGGAACCAAACTCCAAAGAATAAAAAAGGTTCATGAAAAATGGTGATCAAAGATCACTTTGAATATTAATATAAACCCGGTCAGATTACCAAAGCTATGGTGCTTCTTCATTGGCAATGACCAGGTCAGAAATCCTATCATACAAGGAATGCTGGTTTGTTTCTTGGATTTATACTGCAGCAATAAGCGGCATTGCTATTGTAGTATCCTTTTGGATCTTTTTTTTCCAAAATAAGTTGTGCAGTGATATTTCGTTGGCAATGGGCACAATATCCGGTTCCTCAAACATTTATTGCATCCATATTACCATACATATGTACAGGGTACACCAGTTTAACCACAAATTTTGACTCAACAGGGCAAAATATTAGTTCTCAATAAAAACAACTAAGAGAACAGAATGGGTATTCTTTTTAATACTAAAATTATATGAGAATACAAGGATGGCATTGCCACTACTTTCATACAATTAGAAATGTGTGCATTCTAAATTATAATATTCAGACCCCATCCACAATAGACTACACTTTTTTTTCTTTGAACAAAGTGACCAACACTATGTAATTAGTATATGCACGTCTAGATTTCACCACCTCACCACTCAACTCTGATGGATTCAGATGGACACTAAACTCCACATCACCCATGTTACGGTTGCCCTTTCTGCTTTAGCTTGGATGCTTTACAACTAAGGCCAGGGCAAGTATAATCTGAAGTTGTGTCTCTAGGTTGGGTTGTACTTATTAGATGTTGGGTAAGAAACCTGGCCCAGGCTATTGTGTGCAAATTGTTTGAAGCAGGAATCATGAGCCTAACACCTCCAATCCTGTTTGCAGCTTTAACATTGGAACGTTGAGCAAGCAACTAATGCACTTGAACCATATCATATTCAGCTGCTGTCATCACGTCCAGCAATGGATACAGGAATACAGCCATTTGCCATCAGAAGAAGAAACCTTAGACAACTGTGCCACAAGCTGCAGAAGAAGAAAAAAAAAGGCCCCCTTTTTCACAATTCCATATGGACAGTTGGATGTCAGGACGAGAGAGAGAGAGAGAGAGAGAGCCCGCACAAGAGGGTGTTCGGCTGGTCACATTTCGAACTGATTAGTGTTATGTGAGAGAGAATAAGCTGAAACAAGCTGGAGGTGGGGACACTGCTAGCAGCATCCAGCAGGATAGACAACCTCAGCCTTCCTGGATCCTCATCGGTCGACTGACCACAGCTTTCATTGCTTGGTCAAGATTCAAAAGGAGATTATTTGTGAAGATGGCGATAAAGATTGTAGGATCCCGAGTGAAAACCACCATAATGTGGATCCGAATTTCATAAGATCTGTCCTAGGTTGGAAGGATTGGTGAAGACTTGCTCCTATACCACCCTAATTTGAGAATGCGGTTTGACAAATGCTAGTCTGGATAGTGAACAGAACACATGGATCCCCAGTCTCCAGCAAGCAGTCGCATTTTCGTTGGGGTTTTTTTTTGGGGTGTGTGTGTGTGTGTGTCAGTGTGAACCCTGGAATGATCCAAATCATGGAACGGAAGTAGAAGAAAGGCCCTGGATTTGATTTCCGTACGTACCTTGGAGGTTGTGTAGCTATTTACCGACCAATGCAGCTGAATCCCCGGCAGACTGCGAGCCAGGCGGCGAAGAGGATTGTGAGGAGGAGGAGATCCGCGAGGATGACCATCCAGAGCTGCCGCCTCCACGTCCAGGCGGGTCCGGCCCGGCCCCGGTGCGAGGCTCGGTCCCTCTTGGGCGTGGTCCTCGCGGCGACGTCAGCGTCCCTCCGCGCGGCCTCCTCCTCCGCGTGTGCCTCGGCGGCGGCGACCTCGTCCGCCTCGCGCGCGTCGTCGCCCGGCGGGAGCGGCAGGCGCAGCGCGAGGCGCGGCATCTCGTCCCGCATCCGGGCCTCGGGGAGGCATCGCAGGCGGCGGAGGAAGAGCAGGAGCTGCGACGCCGGTAGGTGGGGCGCCCGCGAGATGGCGGCGAGCGCGAGCGGCGGGGACAGGAGCAGCGCGTGCGCGCGCCCGGCGGCGGTGTGCGTGAGGTGGCGGTGGTGCGGCGGCGCGGCGGCGACGAGCGCGGCGGCGAGCGCCGGGAGGTCGTCGTCGGGGGCGGGGGCGGGGTCGGCGGCGGGGGCGGTGGCGGTGCTCTGGGAGTGGGAGTGGGCGAGCTCGGCGACGAGGTGGGTGTCGCGGAAGACGCAGGCGTAGAGCAGCGGGTGCGAGGCCGGGAGCATCCGAGGCAGGCCCCGAGGCGGGGGAGCGGAGCGGCGGGGAGAGAGAGAAGGATGTGAGGGATCCCGGGCCGGGCTGGAGTTGCGCTGGCGGCGAGGCGATGCGGAAGAAGAGGAGAAGGGAAGCTCTGCTCTGCAGGACAGGAACGGGGGCCACGACAGACTGGACTTTCAGTTTCCTGACAGTAAGTACTCTAAAAAAAGAAATACAAATCTGAATTTGAACTAAACTACAAATTGTTAAATTTGAATGAGTTCGTAGAAAACTGTAGTAACACTTATGTCTCAGAATAACTTTATCATAAAAAATATCCTACAATTAATTTAATAATGTTAGTACTCTTTTTCATAGATTTGATCAAATCTAAACCATTTGACTTTTTTGAGAAAAAAAAACATTACTAAATTAGAGCTGGGATACAATGTTATTGGGTCAAAGAGCAATGGATGTCCATATCTAACCAAGTCCAAATCCAACATAATCCAAGTGCAAAAATCCAATTGGATCTTGGATTAATCCAAATTCATTCTCAGGTAGAGCTTGCGTTTGTGTTTGATATGACTTCATTACCTAAACAACCAGAGAAGCTGTTCATGCTGAAAACACTGTTTATACTAGTTTGTTGTAAGAGAAAAACACTACCCTAGCTGGAAAAACAAGTCGAATAAGCCGGCTTCTTGCTCAGCCAAACAAGCTATAGAGCTAAAACCGCTCGTAAAGCCAGCTAAAGAAAACTAGGGTCCTGGAAATGCGGGTGTGAGGTCCATTTCAATGGATAGTTTTATTTTAATGTTGCCAAGAGTGATTCGTTATCTAGAGTTGTTTGTAATGATAAACGAAACAATTTCCTCGATACATAGTTTCATTTTTGTTGCTTCATAGGCCTTCTTTGTAACGCGAGATTTTTTTTCCCCTGTTTCTTGAGTTTTTTATGTGAGAATGAACCGTTTTTTATGTTCCTAGGTTTTGAAAGGCCCTTAATGTGTGATATGTGCTCGGATGATTACTTGATGAAAATAAACTTTTGTCCCTCGTACTAGTGTCATAGTGTGAAACAGTTTTAAATTTTTGGAAATACTTTACGCCTAATTTTATCTAGATAAAACTCATTTTCTCTCTTTCTTTATGACTCTAGTGCCATACCGCCATGTCATCAAATTTATTTGTGTAGCAGTGGCACTCTATTCAATGAAAATAATGTCATGCTTGGTAGAGCTTCGGGTAGCTTCGGCTTCTTCGTGCACCGTAGCAAGGACTCGTTTATCTTTCTCCTCTTAAAATAAACTAGGAATCACTATTTTTGGCTTTACCGGCTCTGGCTCAGTTTGGAGTCATGCTAAACGAAACGTAAAACCCGGCTCGCTGAGACTGGTTGAACAAGAGACACCTCGGACTCATGGGATACCTGAATCGCCTCATGCATGTACTCAGTGCATCCTAAGATAAGTTTACATCTCACGTCTCGAGATTTTTTTCTTCACGATTAATCTAATGATGTTTATTATGTATCATAAATACAGTATTTTTTTTGTAAATATTTAGTTAACCTTGAAAAAGAGGATACGATGTGCACATACTCCTACCTTGGGACCGATGTAGTATGTCAGTCGAGTTCCTGAATGACGTTGCTGTGCCTGATCCGATCGAGAAATGCGCAGCGAACAAGAAAGACAGACTGCGATGGATCAAGCCTGAGGAGGTTGTCAACTTGTCATTGTGCCAATTGCATACCACTATCCTATGTGGAATCACGCCGTTGAGATCCATCCATCTCGCAGCAGTACTTAATTTCATTCATTCTCGTGATTATTTATTTATTTGTTTGTTTGTTCATGTGTTGCTCAGGCAGGCAGTAGTGGTCCATGCTGCCGCTGGTTGCTGGACACAGCAACAGCATGCATGTCGGCCGTGTACGTTCTTTGTATCTACTAGCTGAAATGCCTGCTGCAATAAGATCCAAACCCAAAATACATACAATATACATGGTTTGATTTCTAGTTGCATGCAATGCAACGGCCATATATCCATGCATGTGCTCCTGTTACATCTCACCTCAAACGTTCCTTGCCCTGGATCGACTTGCTCCATCATCAATCGTATCTGAATCGAGTTATATACAATCCCCGCGAAACGTCTTATATAGATTATGAGTTTGAAAAATGGGAAAGCTATAATCCATCGGGGTGTTTCTTCCCTGGATCGACTATGCATAGATTCCCCTCCTCTCCCTTCAAGAACGGATCTAGAAACATGCTTCTAGTGCTCAGCCTTGCTCGCGTTTAGTCGCAAACTAGCAGCCATGCATGTAGTCTTTTTTTCACTCGCACGGGTGGTCCTGTGTTGTGTGCCTCGTCATCACTAGCGGCTCGCCATGGATGGTTCTTGGTTGTTATTTTGCTAAACTTCTCTTTAATGAAATACATGTGAAGTCATGTTCTCGAAAGTCTTCTACATAAGTTCAATAAACCAAGCTGGATGTGAATGTGGTGCAGTACTGCCCCTACGTTGTTTTACTCTGCGTGGGTGCTCAAAGAAAGGCAGAAAGCAGAGGTGTGGGCGTGTGGTTACTCTGTTCATTGCCTCCGTGACAGACAACACAACTTCAACTCTTTAAAAGTTGGACAGCGCACAAACTACACCACTTCTTGCACTGCATTCATGAGTATAGACACAATAGTATAATATAATGCTTAATGCAGAGATCAGATTTCAACGAATTCATCAACCTTCATTTAATTTGCACAACTCTACTGCCACGATACTAAGCAACACGGATGGATATGGTGGATTTACTAAGAGTTCACTGATAATATCTGGATACAAGTAGCGGTGGAATCGGATGACGCCGGCGATCTCGAGCCGCTTATGCCGTCGCCGACCAAGACAAAGCAAAATCGAATTCCTCTTCTCGCTCATGTAGACGTTACAGCTGTCTCGCAGCTGGGCTTGGCCTTCTTTACCTCTTCCAGTCCGGCCCAGTAACCCGCGGGTTGGGCTTGCTCTGGATGCTTGGTTCTGGGCTCTTGACTCGGACCGTGACGTCTACAACCATACGTATATTGCAACAACATGCATGTACTCACTCTTTCGACTTTCAACTACAGTAGCACCGTACAAACACAAGATTTTACACATCGTATCGTACATGTACAATATATATACGTACTATATAAGGATTCTATATAAATGCACCTACGTCCAAATCTCTTTGTACGTACTTACTGTGTATAAAACTGCAACTGATGGAACGATCGTCAAACGTATCCATGCAAACAAATGAGCTGCAATGCAATCAGTGGCAGATGGGGCACATCATGAGCCCGTTCTCGTTGCACTTGCCGCACCTCTCCGTGGTGGTCGCCGTCCCTCCGTCCGCCGCCGCCACCACCACCTTGCAGCTACCACCGCACTCCCAGCACGGCACGAAGCGGGCCCCGCCGCAGCCCTCGCAGCCGCGGCCGTCCTTGGCCGCGCACGCCTCGCCGCGGGCCTTGGCCCACCGCATCATCTCCCGCAGCTTCCCTGACTCGGCCAGCCTTTCGCACTCCTCGGCGCCGCCCACGTAGCGTCCCATCACGAAGAGCCGCGGCGGCGGCGCGCCCTCACCAGCCAGCTCCCGCAGCTCGCGGAGGTACTCCCCGTGCAGCGACACGTCGCGCTCGTCCACGGCCGCCACGCCCGCCGCCGCCGCGCACGCCTCCACCGCCTCCCGCGCGCGCTCGCAGTCCTCGAACGTGCGACGCACGCCGCGGAGCGTCGTCGTGTACAGCACCACGCCGCCGCCCGTCGCGCCCGGGGGCCGCCGCTCGGGGCATCCCTCGAACGGGTCCCGCCGCTTCCACCGCGGCGCCGCGGTGGTGCCGTCGCCCTTGCTCTCGCGGTCGCGCATCAGGAACGGGTTGTCCTTCACGACGCGCCGCCCGGCGAGCTCCGGCGGCGCGGGCTTGCTGCTGCTGATGTCTGGTAGGTCGCCGGGCAACGGCGGCGGCGCCTTCTTGCAAGCAGCGTCGCCGTCCGTGGCAGCAGGCACCACGGGCGCCGCCGTCATCGTCGGCTCCTGCTCCTGCTGCGGTTGAGCAGCTTTTGGTTGGTCTTGCTTCTTCTTCTTCTTCCTTTTCTTCTTCTTGAGAGTAGGCGGCGGCGGCTTGGAGTCGAGGACGGGCTTCATGTCCTCCAGGGCCTTGCTGACCTCGGACCACGACGCCGGGGCGAGCTCGTATCCCTCGAGCTTGTCGAGGAGCGGGAGCGGCACCACGGTCTTGGCGGCAGGTTGCTTCTCGTCGTCGTCATCGGTCGTCTCTTCATCCTCCTCCTCCTCCTCGTCATCATCAGCGGCTTTGCTCTGCTTGGCGATGAGCCAGGGCTCCTCGACGGCGCTGATGTCGAAGAGGGACACGCTGGTGGGCGGCGGGCGGTAGACGTCGGCCACCGCGACGTCCTCGCTGGCCTTGGAGCTCGCGCACCCCATGGTCGATCTAGCTACCTCTGCGGATGTGGAGCTGAGTGGAGACAAGAAGAGTAGTTTGTTGGCGCATGGAGCGAGAGGTTGTGGAGGGAAGAGGTGCAGCTCAGCACAGTTTTTGAGTGGCTGCCTTGCTCTCTGATAAGATAGATGATGATGACGATGCCTGGTTGGGATTTGGATTTGGGAAATGCACGCCTGTCAACCTCCATGGCTCCATCCGAGCCCTCTCCAACCTAGCTAACCTATTGCGATTTCTCTCTTCTGCGCCGTAGAAAGGAAAAGGAATAGATTAATTCCCGTTTGCTTTTTATTTAAAGTAAAAAAATTTTGTTATCAGATTTGCGCAAAATTCACAGCTTTTTTTCTTCAAAAGGAAGAATTCACATAACACAGCGAATTCATCGATGGATACATACTTCTCTTCAAGTAGTGCATCAGACACAACATAGCTGTATGTAATCCCGACGTCTTAAGGCTTAAATTTTCACAGGAACTGGTCCAGCTCCCTTCCCATACAGCTTAGCATAGATAGGAATCCGTTCAATTCACAGCCTACGTACAGCACGGATATAACACTGTGAAAACAGAACAACAGAAGGACCCAACGTCAGGTCAGTATCACTGAACACTGATGCAGCCTGTGACAAGTGACTGCCTTGCCCACCATATATCATATGGTCCACGGACTCTACATCTACATACATGGCCGTGCAATTTCTTGCCTTCCTTGCATTCATTTCAGGCCACCAGTTGTTATTTCTGGCTGCAACACGTTTGACCCCCTTTACATTTTTCCTTTTCCATTTCCTTTTTTCTTTTTCCTTTTACAGACAGAAATATGGCGGCTACTTGTATCATCAGGATCAAAGTTTGAATATAGAGACGAGAGGTTTGAAATTATGTGTACGAATACCATAGGCGCGGCACCGGCACAAAACCTCAGTCGCCACTATTATGCACTGCTGCTTCTTAGAAATACAGATATAAGCCGGACTGGAAATACAGATAATGGTGACATCTCACAACATCAGTACAAAAAGGTTAGATAGAAGCCCTTCTCGGGTCCAGCAATACTGCTTGCATAAGCAACACATTTCTGCTGCTACTCAAAATGTTGCTCGGTATCTCAAATCAAGGGACGAGTTTGGAAGATTTTGCAACAACCTATAAAGATTCTCCCAACAGACTGGGACTCTAGTCTCTATGTTCAGCCTAATTAGCCTCTTGGAGCATATGCCACTCTGCAAACAGGGACACATGTGACATATTCACAAACATGAACCCACATATTATCACTAGCTTCACTGCCTACACAATTACCATCATCAGAAATCTGACCGTCTGCTTTAGATTTATATATATATATATATATATATATATATATATATATATATATATATATATATATATATATATATATATATATATATATATATATATATATATATATTGCTAGAAATAAACGAACAAAACATTAGAAAGCGATGTGTCATCACCTCTGAACATATCATGGGGCAAACGATTCGCTCATAACGAATGCTTGAACAAGACTTCGGGCTGCATGCATCTGGTCTGGTGTGCCAGATATCAAAACAGGAGTGTCCATTGCATCGGCTATAGGTTCAGCAACACTTATCTTAGCTTCAGAAAACTGCACATAATTAATAGGTCAAGCACGCTTGTCAAGCTAACAGTTGGACACGATACACAAAATACTAGTTGGATACATACCTCACGGATCCTATCCAAACAACCTCCATCCTCACCACAGAGAGCAGGGATAATTAATCTTGGAACTAAGACCTCTGCAGTCAAGTTTGGCATCATAGATGGCTGACCAGGACTGGAAAGACAACTTATCAGGTTTAAACACAATGTTTCCTTAAGTTGTTGATTAAGAAGAGTATACCCCCAGAAAAAGAAAATGTGAGAGAACAAACAAACCCAGAAAATCCACCAGCTTCTCTATGCCCTGCTCCAGGGATATCAGATATTGACACTGGATCGCTGAGATCACGCATGCCCTGCAAAATTTGGGCCAGAATTGCGTTCAGAATAAGAATCTTAAGGAACATTGAAGTCTATAGGACAATGTATCATGCCACAAGCTCAAGCATGTGTGATCAGTTGGTTTGGTACCTTCACTGTCCAAGGAGCAGAGATCCCATCCAATGGTCGTCCCATAAAATCTTTATGAAACAGGGATGGAGATTCATGGTTTCCCGCAAATGGACCAAACTGAGAATCTAACAAACCAAAAGGTGGCCGCATATTAGGCCCCATTGCAGGCATTCGGAAAAGGTGGTTACGAAGCCTAGCAGTAATCTGCATTAGAGCTTCTTGAATAGCTTCACAGCTCCCGCTTATCTAAAAATAGCAATTTACAGATAGTAAGCCAAAAATAACTAAAGGTAAAGTAGATAAAGGAATGGATACTTTCTTTCAACAGTTACTTTGACAATTCTTGGATACAATACAACAAAAACAGACCTGAATAACTTCATCATGCTCTGGGACACCCCTTGGAATCTTGTCTTTGCTCAACACTACTATAAATGCTCCTGACAGCTTCCTCATTTCAGCTATGATACTACCACCTTTGCCGAGAACACAACCAACTTGGTTTGCTGAAACGATCAGCCTACATATTGCAGGACCTTCCTTCTTATCAGAGGTAGGTAACATAATTTTACGCTGCACATGCAGAATGGCATTCTGTGCAGGGGAAATTCCATCACTCGGATGCTACAGAACAGACATGAAGGCAAATAGATACAAAAGTCGTCACTGACTATTCTCTCCTTGCAAACTTCATACAATAATGAAATACTAAGAGTTAAGTCCATAGAAATCTTATAAAATTCTTTTTAGGTCATTAGAATTGCAAAAAAAAAGGAAAGAGTCACCAAATGAATTAATACCTCTCAAGAGTCAAATTAAAAACAAAATAATAACTTAGCTAAGCAAGAAAGAATTGCAAAAAAAAAAAGTCTTGCCATTCCTAATAATGGTATCCCATACAGTAGTGCCAAGAGGGAAATTTGTAAATAGAGCATGCAAAAAGGTATCAACATTGCACTAACACTAAATGGACCCACAAAATTTACAACTCTAGAAATAATGGATGGAGTCTGACAAAATAAAGCGTAAGGCTCAGCCGAATGCCATTTTTCCCAGTAAGCAGATGGAAAATGCATTAAATGCGAACAGATGAAAATCTAATACAATCATTTGCAACAAGAGATAGTGAAAGTGGTTACCGCAGGTCCAGATATACTTATGATGCGATCATCTGTTTTTGGAACAGTGTCAAGAACTTTAATTTCACAGCCCGTATCTTTTTGAATAGTTTTAACAATATTTCCACCCTTGCCTATTATACTGCCAACCTTGTCTTGTGGACACAGCATCCTAAAGGAGAGGGATTCTATAGGCACTGAGGCATGGCCATGTATCGGAGGTTGAAGATCAACGATATCAAAAGGTCCATTGGCTTGGGATGGCCCTTGCAAAGGGATATGGAAGTTAGATTGCATTCCTGAAGGAAGACCATCAGACTGGTTGAACAAAGAACGTGATGATGATCCAGAAGAATGAAGACCAGCAATTGCATCAGTTTCCTTGGGTGGATGAGCTAAGAGCAATTCAGATACAGCATTGAGACCTTTCCTTACTGAGTCAATCTCTCCAGTGATCTGTATGAATGATATATCAACAAACACCAAGAGCAAAGGTAAGTATTTACAATAAAAACTGAGACCTTACAGCATGATCTCAAAGGAAAGTTACAAGAGACAACCATATGGAACATGACAATGAAATCCAGTGCTGAAAATTATACCTGGCAAAGTTTGTCATTCAATAATGCACATGATGGAAGGTTGTCTCTCAAAACACGGATTTCACAGCCGTTATCAGCTGACATTTGTTTAATCGCACTACCACCCTTACCCAAGAGCCAACCTGCTTGGCTGTACAGCACCAACAATCGCAAATTAACAGGAGTGCTTGCAGCTGACGCATTCCCAGTTTCATTATTATCTTCAGCTGCAAAAATCCTATCGAAGACAAGCGAAACGGCCTTCAGTGCCGATGGTATTACCCTCTCTGGTTCTGACTTTGTAACTTCTGGAACAAAAGGATCATCCTTTTCTTCCTTATCGTGTTCTTTCTCTGAATGATCCTTCTCTTGCAAAATGTGGTCTTTCTCTGAATCATCCTTTTCTTCTGTACTGTGGTGTTTCTCGAAACCGTCTTCTTCTTCCTTACCGTTTGCTTTCTCCGAATCATCATTCTGCTCCTTGCTGTTGTTTCCCTCTGGATCATCGTTTTCCTCCTTGCTGCTATCTTTATCCCTCTCAAGGTCACCACCAGTAGAATCAGCAACACCTCCGTCATTCTCTCCGCCTCGCTCACTGCTAACTTCTTCATCCTTCTCGGCAGCAGTAATGAAAATAACTCTCTCGTCACAACCGGGGGCTGCTCTATCAACCCTGATTCTCAGTCTGGTTTCTTCCCGTATCTTTGCAATAATGGCACCTCCTTTGCCAATTACATTACCAGATTTTGAAGCAGGGCAGAGGATACGAAAAATGGGAACACCAGGCTCAATTTTGAACTGAGATTTATGTGGAGAAGAATGCTTCGTCTTCTGCCACTTGCCCCGGCCATTGAAGTCTGAAGAATTTTTCTGAAACGGCCTCTTGGAAGGCGTCATGCGTGAAGCCATGCCTTCTCCTAGGCGACAAACAAGCAGAGAGCAGCAATGTTAGTGTAGAATGAGGTACGACGACGGCCAGGGCGGGCGGACCCAGTGAAGGACATGGGTGTACACATGCACACCCAATATTTTTGCCTAGGCATACATATATATGCTACACATGGAATCGGATCATATCAGATCCGAATACACATAGCTAGGGTTTGGATGCTCGGTTTCGCATAGGAGAAACGGAAGACAAGGGGTGTGCGTACCTGGTGGGTGCTCGCCGCCGACGAAGGTCACGAAGATGGAGGCCACGACACCTGGCGTAGGGTGGCGGTGGCGGTGGCGGCGGCCGCCCAGTCGTCGGCAGCAGAGAGGAAACAGAGCGCACGCGAGCGGCACGGGAGGGAGGGAGAGAACCGAAGGAGAAAGAACTGGAGAACAAAAGGCAGGCCGGACCGCGCCGGGCCGGAGGGTGAAGATTCCGGCCCACTATTCTCTTTATTATTATTATTTTTCACTATTCTCTTTATTATTAAGATTTGATATTTTTTATGCCTACTGTATATTGAATATTTAGTCATTTTACAGCAATGCTTTAATCCAAAAATAAGACATCAGACACATCATGACACAAATTAGCCTGAGAGTGTCACTTAATGCATGTCAATGTGTTTGGCTCGATTGTCTCTCCTTTGATAATTGGCAACCTTCAGTTTGAGTCCATTGTTTAGCTCTTTGCTACTCCAAGAGCCTCAACACCATAGCTTTAGCCTGAGAGTGTGACGCTCATCGAGACTTCAGAGAATCTAGCCACTCAAGGCAATAGCATATATATGAGCGCATCCAGTATTGTTATTGAATCCACTACAATTACGACAAAACCAACCAAAAAGGAGAAGCCAAATACAACTACTGATGAGGCAGTTGTCTAGTGGGAGTGAAGACACTGATTGCTCTTAGTTCATTGTTACTCCAATCGGCACGTTAACTACACTTGGTCCTCTGGTTTCTAACGCATAGAGTTGTTCTATATTTGGTGCTTTGATGCCAACGTGGGAGTGAGGGTGTAAGACTTCGGAGGTAACAAGAGCATCTCTAGCTAGGGGCTTGGTTCTTCTTTGCATTGCATGTTGGTTATGTACTTAAACTTTGTATTACTTTTGTATGTCTTAAACTGTGGCAGAACCGTCCGAAATAACACACTTACAGAGGCGCTCGTCTTCCACTAGACGCTAAGCATTCCGAGAGCGAGCTACATCGGGCGGATTCTGTCGAGCACACCCCAAGGGAGAGCCCGAATAATCCACATTTTTCCTGCAGGATCCAATAATGAGAGCGAGTTTCCATTGCTTAGTCCATTTCATACATCCAGAGTTTTTAAAAATTGTATTATTACATTACCAAATTCAGAGTGCGGAATATTAAACAGCGGAATAAAAATAAACATCAAGTAAACATCTATCGATAAAAAGCAAGGATCCGTCTGTGCCCACCAGAAGAATCCTTCACACAACGGCTACGTCTCAAACAGCACCTGCAACAGGGGTAAATAAACCCTGAGTACACAATATACTCGCAAGACTTATCTGACTAGTGGGAATAATTTCCCGACTCCAAGGAATATGATAAGCTTTATGGTTTGTTGGTTTCCTTTTGCAGAAAGCAATACTAATAATGAATCCTTATGTAAGTTAATATTAGTAGTCATGATTAATTTATTATCTAGCCATTCTATGTAAGCACATGTTCTACTTTCAAGCAAGGGTTAAGCAAACAGTTTCATTTCATCATCTTTCATCATTTAGTTCTTACTACAATGCTAGAGTTTAGACAAGTCGTACAGACACGGCGGCAATTCACGAATCAATGTGTCCAGCTAGGTACCCCGAAACACACGCCCCGCTTGTACTCCAGGCACAAGCAGGACCAACTCACAACTCTCCTGTCAAGGGGTCCAGGTCCCCATCTAAACTTGGACTCCAAGCCCCCGCTCCTGAGTCTCGGACTTAGTGCGGTGTTTAGACCTCCATCATCCCCGTCTCCAATCAGTCGGTCTAGAAAGAGCCGAAACCCACGACAACAGAGCAACAAGCCTTCCCTGCGTCCATATCCAAGTACGTGCTCGGGATAATAAATTTGTGACTTGCCTAGCGTCTATTGCAACGGCCGGTCCTTAACCGACACAGATAGGGAAAAAGTGTAACCAAGCTATGCCTCGTTAGCTGCAGGACACAACCTCTTACACTCACCGATACCTAAACAATATCCCTGTCCGGTCTCTATTTTCCTTTCCACCATTTTATCATGAGTGATAATAATCACCTATTGTGAGTAACGACATGTTACTCACGCTACCGAAATCCTAAGCATAGCAGCTACTCGACCTATACTAGTAGGACTCATAGGTAGATATATTTATGCACGTAGTTTACATAAAATGCCTGTAACATAAATGCACATCATATATATCCAATGATCATTCAAAATGAGGGTTATGCACCGGGGATTGCCTTGGGCAGGCGGTGTGTCAACAAAGTCAGCAACTGATGCCTCCGAGGCTCCCTCCTGAACAAGAATCTCCTCCTTGTACTCTTCAATGATCTCCTTGAAGTCATGTTCGTCCATAGGCACGAACTCTACCAACTCGTTATCTACACGCATGAAATGATGATGTAACACTTAGTAATATGGCAACAACAACTCTTAAAATACAAACACACATATCAAGTTACTAAGCTAGTTCTACCGACTGAGGTGCTAAGTTACCTATTGTTACCACTAACAAATATGAAACATGGCATGTACTATCTTAGCAACTAAAGGCATTCTTACTCTTAATACCAATTTACTATATGTATACTAAAACAAGGAGTACTAGCTACTCTATTTATCAACCTACTCAAGGGCTACAAAAATTACAGGGAGCACATAATAATGTAATGAACCTACTGTAAAAAGGTCGTGGCTAACGCTATCACTAATTTGCCATAAAAATTTCTACAAATATTAAGCTAAATAATACTAAGCTCTTCTAAATGAATTAATGAATCTATCATTATCACAGATAACTGTAAACTAACTACACCAACAGCTAGATAGCATTTTTATGAACCTAACAAATTTTGTTTCGCTATTTTTGGACATCTACAAAATTTACTATAATTTTTTAAAGTTCAGCTCAAAACTAAATTAAATAAACCTTTACTAATTCACTAGAAAATGAAAAACCGAAATCCACCGCACGGCCTGGGAGCGAGCGGAGCGGCCCACTCCTGCGCATCGCACGCACGCATGCGACCCACCAGCGCGGCCCACGCGGACACGGCCCAACCGCATGAGGACGGCCCATGACGGGGATGCCCGCGCGCGCCGGTACATTTGCTAAAACGTCCTCTCTCTAATACCGAATCCAACCGATGTCCACAACAATATTCCTTCAGTCGGCTATCTTACAATTACGCCCCTTCCCCTTTCCTTCTTTACCATGGCCATACGCTCGGGCACCCGCGCACACACCGGCGCGGCGCGCGCTGGCACCAGGCTGTCACGCCGTCTAGACTAGCCCCTCCCCACCCCCAATAGCGAGCTGATGCTCACCTAGACATAAACTCAAAGCGACGGGTGGCGAAGCGGTGAACAGAGATGCTGTCCCGAGCTCCCTCCACAGCGGCCACGTTCCCATGAGCCAAGGCACATACGACGTGAACGAACTCAAGAATGGGCATCAACGATTCACCCTAAACCTACCAGACGTGGTGGCTTGACCGGGGATGGACCAGGTGCGTCTGACCATGCGCGCACGGCAAGCCTAGCGACGGTGGCGGTGGCGTGATCGAGCCAATAGCGCTGGGAAGGCAGTGGTGGTGGAAATTGGGTGCGCACGGGATGGAGAGGAATAGGGCGAAGACATAGTGCCAAATAATTGAACGGAGTTGGACGGTGCGAGGTGAATTGAACGGGCGCTGCCGTGGGGTCTTAAGATGGCCGACAGCGAGGGAAGCTTCAAATTGGGCCTCGGCATGGTACGGTTGCAACAGTAACCAATCTCGGCGCGTAGCTAGGATCCCACTCAACCATAAGGCGTACTCAATTGCATGGATTTGATCGGCGCTACGAGTTGGCCTTGGCGCGGCTCGGTGACTCCGGCACGACGCCATTAAAGGCGGAGGTGACTCGGGAAGGCAGCGTGGCACTTGCCACTCAATAGACGAGGACAAGGTCACACACAGGAGCTACATGTGCGTGTATGGAGTCGACACGGTTCGCACGGCCGCAGTGCCTTAATTTGCAAGCCGACGGTGACACGGCCATGTGCCGGTGTCGCAGGCGTGCGCAGCGGCGGCAGTGGCGATGCGATGCAACAGCACGGGTGCATGTGAAGCGACAACACGACGTAGAGGAAATGTGCGTGCTGGCGAGGACGACTGTGGCCCTACGATGCCACGCACCCGAGCAGACGGCTACGACGACTGGCGGAGCAGGACTAGCAACAGAGCAACATGGGCGGCTCCAGGGCACCAACAGTGGCGACAGCATGCATCGCAGCGGTGAGGCGGGCCCACTGTCAGCCAGGGCTGCCGGCCACCGCAGCCAGCCGAGCACGACCGGCACGCGCGCGCTGCCGGCGCGCCGATGACGGCACCGGAGCACAGTGATCGCATCTAGACGCTGACACCGGCCAGAAACGTGCCATGCACGCAATTTAAAGCGCCCCAAAAATCAAACTCATTACTTCAGGCGCCAAACCACCTTTTCTATCCTCAAAAGGGTATGTTAAACTACTAAAACAAGCCCTAATACTCCGCCATTACTTAACCCAAATCTCATACAAAAATTGCCAAACTTGACCTAGTCAAACCAATTTTCGACTTAAGAAATTTGACTAAGTCTTGCTCGGATTCGCGTCAACATCGATTTCCAAGCTACCAACCATGCTAGCTAGGGAATTCATTTCTCGATCGCAGGTATTTCATCGTCACCTATGAGGTTTGTACTACAAACTTTATTAAAATTCTGTATATACGTTCTATAGCATTTTCGCTTAATAAAAATTCATTTACAACCCTTAAGTGACATAACGCGACATTGAATGTAACTTTTGTTTCGCGTTTCTGATGAACGTTTCAGGTCACAGAATTTGATTTACACACTATATTACATACACTATCGCATAAACATGATGCACATGCAGTGTTTTAGCAAAATATTTACAGTGTAACACCGAGGGTGTTACATAAACTAACCCATTTGGTTTTGTGTGACAAGTGATTTCTTAAATCTTTATTGTCTATCGCTTGTTACTGACACTTGTTTCATGGGTTTTCTCTTAAATCTTAATTGAAACAAGTGGTTAAGTTCAGAGCACATTTATAAATAACTTGTGTCCTTTTCGTGCTCATGGCTGGTTCAAATTTCACATTTTAATCTATTAGAAACGTGTGTTGTCATCGATCGTCAAAAAAGGAGTAAGATTGAACACATCTATGGCTCTAAATTGGTGATATTTTGTTTTTTAATGATTGGCGAAGACAATAATTGTCGCTATCATGTGTTTTACAGTTGTATTAACATTGGAGTTAGTCACAAGTTGAACGGACACAAATGCCTTGGCCCTCGAAGACTTGGATCCTTGTTCGCAAGGTAAAATGTGTTATTTTAAATAAACTCAAGCATTGTGTTAGACATAACAAGTAGCTTTGTGGATAAACTCAATCACTCATCTAGTGCTACACGGGATAACACCAGTAGACTAATTTATGGTACAAGTCCATTGCTTTATAAGTCGGTAATATTCTTAAAAAAGAAATATGAACATCCTAAATTCTTAAAGAAATTGAAGAAATCCCCCCTCCTCCCAAGTTCCTTAAGAAAAATAATATCATTCAAAGCAGCAATATATTTAGTGTTAACATAGATTTATGTCATTTTGTGTGGACAATCGGTTGCCTAGATGGAAATCGCTTGAAACAATAAACCATTTTGCGAGGAATGAATAACGTAGATGAAACAGAAGTGGTCTCACTGTATATACCTTCCTTACACGAAACATTTTTAATAATAAGCACACCACTCGTGACTCGCATGGAACTTTATAGCGTAAATATGTCACCGTATGCGTCACCCTCTAGTATAAAAGAGGTTTAGTGGCCGGTTAGTATTAGAATTTTGTAGAGGAGTCAGCGAAGAGAGCTATAGTTAGCTGAAATATATCACCCCTTCCTGATAAGCCTTCGCGTGTTAAGAGAAAGCTAGAAGCTCTCGTTGAATCCATCAAGGTTTATATCGTACTTTTTTCAGTTGTGGTACTCAATTCTTGGTTCAATTCAATACTTATTTCTTATGAAGATAGAGGGGATCTATTATCAATCGTGCAAGTGCCCCGAAGACTAGGAACAAGGTGATGTCTGTCGATAAGCCATGTTTAGTTTGTTACTATGCCCCTTTGATTCAAGAATCCTATATATTATTCTCCATATATGTGCTTGTAAAATTAGCACATGATTGTCTGTCTCAAATGATTTCTTTCATGGAAGCACCTCATCTCAACCATACAGCTCGAGCTGAGGTGCCTACTTTTATCCATGTTTCACATGAGTATGTGGTGTGTATATGTACTAATATCGATAGTTTTGTTGTCATATCCTCGGTACGGTGGATCCATGATATTTGCTCTATGATTAAAGTTTTGCACGGGAAGGGTCACTACGGGAGACGCGCTCTTTGCCGAGTGCTCGGCACTTTGCCGAGTGTCAAAACATGGGCACTCGGCAAAGAGGTAGTTTGCCGAGTGCCGCACTCGGCAAAGCCGGCCCTCGGCAAAGGCCATCTTTGCGAGTGTCAAACACTCGGCAAAGAGGGACACTCGACAAACGTCCTATTTGTCGAGTGTCAGACACTCGGCAAAGAATAACCCTCGGTAAAATATCTCAGCCGACGCCGGTGGCCCCTCCGTCATCCTTTGCCGAGTGCTGGCCGTTAGCACTCGGCAAACATGCTGTCTTTGCCGAGTGCTGCAAGCCTGGCACTCGGCAAAGAGGTTTCTTTGCCGAGTGCCAATTCCGACACTTGACAAAGTATTTTTATTTTTTTATTTTTGTTTCCAAATTTTTTTTGTGGCATTTATACAGCACCTTGAAGCACATGTTCCAATTTGGAACTTTTCTATGACTTTTTGGTATATTTTTTTAATTTTTTATATTTACTTGAATTTTTCTCGAAAAAAGTAAATTTGAACTGCAGGTGCATGAAATATTAGAATTTAGCGATTCAAAAAATGGTATTCATGTTTTTGAGTGTATTTTGAGGCCGTGTGCAGGGATATTCGTGAAATTTCGAACATCTGTTTCATGAAACATGACCACCAACTTGTTAAAAAAATATTTTTTAATTATATAAAATGCAAACGAAGTCCGAAAATCACGAAACTTGTCGAGGTGTCGTGTCATCGCATGTAGAGGCTGTGGTAAAAAAATTAGAAGTTTCCGAGCAAGTTGTGACGTACGATGTCTAAAATCCAGACATCTCCACTTGTCGAGGTGTCGGATGATTAGGGAGTTGTGGGTAAGTCTTTCTTGCACTACATTCCTCAATTCCTCGCATTCATTGGACATTCTTGAAATAAAATAATGGATACCTTATGTCTTTATGCAGGACTTCTTCAAAATCCAGGAGGGACAGGAGGAAAGTGTGTATCAGGTGGCTTACGCTTCCTGTAAAAGGCGTGTCACGTACTTGCACTACGAGTCCCGCATCCAGGCCCACATAGACTACAACGCCAAGTTCCTACTCAGGCGTGTCAACAAAGAGGAGGCAAGACAGATGACACTGACAAGGGAGCAGTACATACAGGTAAATACAAAACATGAATATTCATTTCTTTTGAGATTAAGTATGCCTAATTTGATCTTCTGATATGTCGTCTACTTGATGTCCTATAGGCGATTCCAAGCTGGTGCGCCGCCCACCTCGATTGCTGGGAATATATTGTGGACACCTGGTTGGACGGGGACTGGCGGAAGAAGCACGAGGAGGCCTGCGATAGGCGTTTGCAGATGCCAGGTGTACCCACCATCAGGGCAGCCGCAGCCTCAGCAAATATGCAAAGGCACATGTAAGTCTCCGCCATTGCTCTAATCTAGCCGTGCTCAATTCTACATCATTTCTAACCACATGTTGTTGTCTTTCTCATAGTTGGATGCACACGATGGCTAGCTGAAAGGTCGAGATGGCGGACTAGAGGGGGGTGAATAGTCTTTTCTAAAATTAATCGCGTCGGCTAACCAAAACAAGTGCGGAATTAAGACGATCGGTCTAGCCATGACTACACCCCTCTATCTATGTTCTTTAGCACCTTCCAAAGATACTAATTAAGCAACAAAGGTGTCCGGCTAGCTAGAGCTCACCTAACCAATTTTAGGAGCAAGGTCACACAAACCTATGCCACTAGTACTTTAAGCAACACGGGAGCTCCTACACATGCTAGTAAGCAAAAGCACAAAGCCAACTAAGCTCACTAGCAATGCTCAATAACAAGGCAACCAATACCAAATTAGAGAGCGCAAATACTTAGCTACACAAACTAAGTAATGTGACTAACAAGGTTACACAAACCAAATTATCCACGCAAGGGAGCTACTTCTATGCTACACAAGCAAGAAGGTAACTAGTAAGCTACACAAGCTAACTAATTACCAGAGCAACAACACAAGCTTAATGTATATGAAAATAATCGCAAACTTGTGTAATAGGGATGTAAACCAACAGGAAGGACAAGGTTGACACGATGATTTTTCTCCCGAGGTTCACGTATTTGCCAACACGCTAGTCCCCGTTGTGTCGACCACTCACTTGGTGGTTCGGTGGCTAATTAGCATCACCCGCTAAGCCCATACGTCGGGCACCACAAGAACCTACCTCGAAGGTGAGGATAGCTCAATGACACGCTTTACTAAAGTTGCTCTTCATGACTCCCGCTGGGCGAGCACAATGCCCCTCACAAGCTCTTCTCCAGAGCACCGCATAAACTTCTTGCGGGCTTCGACGGAGACCACCACCAAGCCGTCTAGGAGGTGGCAACCTCCAAGAGTAACAAGCACCATCAGCTTGCAACTCGATCACCTAGTGCCACTCGATGCAACCTCACGATGCAATCGCACTAGAATCGCTCACTCACATAATCGAATGATCACTATCAAGTATGTGTGAGATGGAGGGCTCCTAAGCACTCTCAAGCATGGACACAAAGTCCCCCAAGGTGCTCAGCACCAGCCATGGCCGAAGGCCACTTCTATTTATAGCCCCAAGAGCTAAACTAGCCGTTACCCTTTCACTAGGCGTTTTTCGGGTCGACCGGACGCAGCACCGGACGCACCGATCGTGAATACCGGACGCGTCCGGTCGCTATACCGAACGTGTCTGGTAGCTGTCTGACCGCCACATGTCCTACTGTCACCTCCAATGGCTCTCTGACAAGACGACCGAACGCTCAGCATGGAACGACTGGACGCTCAGCCGCTGTGTCCGGTCGAGTCCAGTAAGCCTCTAGGGCCGATCGGATGTGTTAGTTAGAAACTGACCGGGTGTTGAGCCTTAGCGTCCGGTCAAGTACAGTAAGCACCCACCGACGATCGGACGTGTTCGGTCACACCGGACCAGATGCTGCCAGCGTTCGATCGACTGTTCTGCCGAACACTGCCTTTTCTAATTCACACCGGACGCGTCCGGTGTGGCGACCTGACGCGTCCGATCGCTGAGTATGCCACCAAATACCGAACATGTCTGTTCACCATACTGGACGCGTCCAGTCACTCTGTAACCAGCGCGACTCACTCGTTTTCATCACCAACTTCTTCTTCTTTGCAAATGTGCCAACACCACCAAGTGTACACCATCATGTGTATGTGTGTTAGCATTTTCACAATCATTTTTTAAAGGATTAGCCACTCAACTTGCCACATCACTCCATCCTAGCGATGATGCAAAGTTAGATCACTCGAGTGGCACTAGATGACCGATATGCAAACAAGTTTGCCCCTCTTGATAGTACGGCCATCTATCCTAAACCCGGTCATAAACTTCTCTACACACCTATGACCGGTGAAATGAAATGCCCTAGGTTATACCTTTGCCTTACGCATTCCATTCCATCTCCTCCAATGTTGATGCAACACATGCACCAACATGATCAACAATGATATGATCCACTTCATATCATCACGTGATCATATTGGTTCATCGATCTTGACTTCACTTGTTTTTCACCGTTGCCATCATCCATCGGCGCCAAGTCTTGCTCAAGCTTCATCGTCACGCGGTCCATCACTCCAAAGCCTTTGACTTGCCCTTCACGCTTGCAACCGGTCCATCAAGCCAAGTCTTGTCTTGATCTTCTCCACCTTGATCACATGACTCAATGTCATGTCTCATGTGCATTTAAGCTCTTTCATCATCACATGTGTGAGCTTTGCAACATCTCCAAGCCATTTTCACCTTCATGGCATATGTTGCTCACACGCATGTACCTGTGGACTAATCACCTATGTATCTCACATAAACACAATTAGTCCACCTAGGTTGTCACTCAATTACCAAAACCAAACAAGGACCTTTCAATCTCCCTCTTTTTGGTAATTGATGACAACTCTACAAAGATATGGAAATTAAGCTCTTTTGGATTCATGTTGCTTGCCCAAGCAATTTTACCATGTGTAAATGATTTTAGACAAGTACCATAAACCCAAAATGGTAGTATTAGCTCCCCCTACATATGTGCTAGAGTATTTAATTTAAAGCTTGCACATATGCATAGATTGAAATTGTGGAAGAGTAATTACTACCGAATGATGCTAAGGTGTATAGAGTAAACCTTTGAAGTGTGATACCAATCGGAGTTGCACCTTTAACTTCATCCTTAGCACCATGGTTAGCTAGATGTCACTTGGAAATAAAATCACTAGATACCTTGTGAGATCAACATTAAAAGCAAGGTACTAGCATTACTTGTAAAGCATACCAAGTGTCTAGCTATCATCCTATGCATGCTAGTTATCAAATCATCATTCAAGTTCTATAACTAGCATACACCACACAAGCATGCATATTGAATTTAAAAGCTTATGCAATGCAAGCAAGCACATGAATATGCACATATCAAATGCAATCACTAAAAGTTCATGAGCTTGCTCCCCCTACTTGTGTGCTTCTCTTGTCCAAGAATTTTGATCCATCTCTTTTCTTCAATGTTGCTTCCTCTTTGTCCATGTCCATGTCCAACCTTTTAAGCTTTCATATCTTATCTCTCCCCTTACACAATTTATCTCTCCCCTTATAAAAGCTTTCATATCTTTGTACAATCTCTCCCCCTTTGTCATCAATTTCCATAAAAGGTGTGCTTTTCATTGATACAAAGGTATACATTTGGGGTAGATGGTTGAGGCTTGAATCTTATATTTTTTATGGACATCACTTGATTATTGGAATGACACCATTTATAGATACCACTTGTAACTTGTACCCCTTGTATCTTGTGTAGGGCTTCTTGAGATACCACACATAGGATCTTTGATCTTGAGATCAATTTGTGGGACACCTCCCCCTATGTGATAGCATGGGTCATCCATTTGATACACTTGAGCTCTTGTAGTTGAGGGATGCATTCTTCATTTGATGATCACTTAAAGTTGAGGATCACTCGTGGAACCATCGTCTTGCATGATTAATACTATGTATAGATACGATACCACTTGTATAAAGTGAATACCATTTGAAAGAATCTTCTAGTATAGAACCACTTATTTGATTTATTAATAAAGACCATTTCTTGAACATTTGCTATCTTTATGAGTACCACTTATAGGATATCACTTGTGAGTTGATCTAGACATTATTTGTAGATTCTTGATAAAATACTTGAGTTTAGATACTATTTGAAACAAACAAACTAGATATCCATTTGCATTGTTGTCTTGTGCTTGTACTCTTATCACTATCATGAGCTTCTATGATTGACTTAAACTAAAATGATTTGCCTAATCTTTCAAGTCCGGTTTGAACCAATGACAAGCTTCTTCACACCTCTTGCAAGGGTTATCTTGCCAATGTTGTACTTGTCACTTGTTAGCAATTCAAATTAGATAAAGTACTTGGGATCACTAACTCATGAACAAATTCATATACTAACCACTACATCAAGTAATCATTCGAACAATAGTGGTAGGCTATGAATTTAAACATTTCATTTGTTATGTATGATCCTATGAAGCATGTACTATATGCACTAACCGCATACTAGTAAGGGATGAAATGATCATGCACATTACAATGATACATTTGCTATGTTGGAGTAGAGGATAGTCACATAGATTCCAATTCATTACTCCAATAGCAATGTGAAGTCCAATTATAAGCTTGGTGAAGACCAATAGATACCATGTTGGATTTCATTCTTCACCCATATGAAATGGATACCACTTATGATCAAGTGCACTTTTTTGTTGTGGTTGGCTTGCTTTATCTTTTGATTTTTGCTTGCAAGAGAGTATCAATTTGAGAATACCACTTGAAATATTATGATTAGCTCTCTTTTGGGTGTTGCTTGCTTTTCTTGATCAACCCTTTTGATTGCTTCAACTAAGCATCTCAAATGTTCCTCGGATCACCACTTCTATGTTAGCCTTCCAAGTACCACACTTGGTTTACCTACACATAGGCGGCAAGCCCCTATACTAGGGAGAAGTGACCTCTCTCCAAGAATCATTCTTGATACTCACTTAAAATGACTTGATTGATCCAAGTGATGTACTTAACTTAGTGAGCAACCTTGATTCCTTCTTTAAGTCCTTTTCTTTCTACCAAATGACCTCAAATCATATCTAGAGCTTAAATTTCATCTTCAACTTGAGTTTGATCTTGATCTTCATCTTGAGTACCAAAGGTGTGCAAAGTACACTCCACAATCAAATAGCCTTGTACTCATATCTTGTCATGCTTCTAGATCATCTCAAAACCAAACTTAGGTACCTCAAACACTTGTAAACATGTTTCCAAGTTGAGGACCTTTCAATCAAAGTGACTCTTGATCAATCCAACATTTGTCACTTTTCTGATAGATTTTGTATCCTTCAAAGAAATAAGCATATCTCCCAAAGTACAAATTCAAATACCACTAAATTTGGTGGAGGTGTGCAATACTAAGTTATCTAGCAGCTGTAAAAATTTGAGCTCCATTTGACTTCTAGATTGCTGCCATATATCAATTATTCCACCACTGCTACATGCTGAAAAACTGTTGCACTATAGCTGACAAGAACCACTCCAAAACCAAAGCATTTCTTATCCAATTTTCATGAAATTTCTACAGCATCTTATAACATAAGTCTAGAGCATGTACACCAATTTTCATGCCAATACAATAAGTTTTGTTCACTCAAACATGGCTAAGATCACAGCTAGCTCAGATTCTCAATTATAGGACAGATTTCAATAATTGAGCTATACTTCATCAAATATGAATCAAACTTGATACTAACTTATTTGAATACTTACATAAGACATATATCCATTCAAACCACTTACTAAATGTCATCTTATGAACTTATCAAACACAAATCAATCCAAACTTAACTACTAATCAATTATCCATTTAATCATCTCATAGCAAGTAACATTGCATATTTATCCATTTTAATCAACTCATATGCACCCAAATGAAATGATCAACAAGAGATATACCTTGGTTAGCTCATGATCATCCAACTAGCAAGCTTCAACGCAATTATTTGCAAGTCATCAAATATATCCAATGAATCATCAACAACTTGAAATTTACACTTGTATGTTGTAGCACATTTGGACTTCATTCAATTTGTCATGGCATTGGGATAATGATCATCACTTAGCAATACTTGGCTCAACTACATGATCAACAAGATGAATATCATTTGAACCAAGCCTCCAATGCCGATGGTACCTACAATCAATCATCTACTTTTTTATGGTACCCAAACAAGTTTGGGTCCTCTCAAGTTAGGAGCAACATACTTAGGCAACGCCTTAGTATGAGTAGCAGGATATTTTGCAATAGCAACCATAAAGATACCATTACCATCCTTTCCAAGCACATTATTATCAACAATTGAAATAGGCTTAGAAATGTCACCTAGGGGACATGAATGTACCATGTGTGTCCTTTCCCGGCATGAGTAGCACTTTCTCTTTGCTTGAGCCTTTTCTTCTTTGCTCATGTGGTGCTTCTCATTGCCTTGCCTCTTATGGATTGCTTGAGCCTTCTTCTCAAGCTTGGTAGGACACTTAGAGGCAAAGTGTCCCATATTTCCACACGTGAAGCACTTGATGTGAGCATAATCTTTCTTATCATCTTCATTCTTGCTCATCATCTTGGCATCTTGAGTTTACATTGGATGCCTTGCCTTTCCACCCCTTCTTATTTTCTTCTTCTTTATCATCAAATCACCACCATCTTCATGGTTGATCTTGATTTGAACTTGGGGTGTCTTCTCTTGCTCAACTTATGGCTTTGTTTGAGGCTTTACTTTTTGCTTCACCAATTGTTTGGTTGGGCACATTGAGGTAAGATGATCCCAAGTGCGGCACTTGAAGCACTTTACATGCCTTAGCCTCTCTTCTTCTTTCTTCAACTTGAGCTTTTCTTCATTGGGGCAACCATTTGCAAGATGTCCCACTTCATGGCACTTGAAGCACATGAAATGAGAGAGCTTTCTCTTGTTCTTGCTTCTTTATCTCTCTTTCATATCTTCTCTTACCCCATCTTTTGCCCTTGATCTTGCTTTTGTTGAAGCCAATGCCATTTATGTCATTGCGGCTTTCTTGATGATTGACTTTGCTAGTCTTGAAGCCGACTCCACTCTTGTCACCAAAGTTTCTTTGAGTCTTCAACATATGCTCAAAGGTGACTTGAGAGTTGTAGCACCTCTTTAACTTATTGCTTAATTTCTTCACTTGTTCATTTAGCTCATTGTTCTCCTTCAAAAGGTTAGTCTCACAAGACATAGAAGTAGAACAAGCATCTATATATGAAGAGCATGGCATATCTAATAAATCATCACAAGAGGTGGATACATGCTTCTTGCCTACATCACAAGGGTTAGCAACATTTTGCAATTTATCATTTGATCCATGTGATGAGCTCTCATTATTCTTAAGTTTCTTTGTAAACACTTTAATGAGAGAAGCATGTTTTTCTAATAATTCATTATGAGATGCAAGTAGTGTCTCATGATTCAATTTTAGCTCATCAAGTAAAGATTTATAAGCATTATATAATTTCTTATGTTCTTCACAAGAGTTCTTTAGAAATGAGTTTTCATTTTCTAATTTCAATGTTTTAGCTTTCTCATTTTCTAAAGAAATGGTCATGCTAGCAAGTCTACTAACAAGCTCATCATATGAATCAATATGATCAACCACATTATCATTTGATACCTTGGTGTCACCTTGTGACATGAAGCAATGTGGTGATGTAGTTGGAGAGCTTGTAGTAGCATCTTCATCATGGCTTGAGCATGAATCATCATTACCATCAAGTATGTATGGGGTAGCATCATCACTTGCAACACTTGTGGCATCATCATCAACCTTGTCAAGTGAACTTGTAGTGGATTGATCATCATCATCACTTGACCATGAGGTGGAGCAATCTTTCACAATCACCAAATTATGTTTATGCTCAACACACTCATGCACCTCCTTCTTGGGCTCATCCTCCTTCTTGAATTTGCCATCATCCTATGTGGAGGAATCACCGAAGGTTTCCTTGATGGAGTCCCATATCTCATGAGCGGTTCCCTTGATGTTTACTTGTTTCATCAAATCAAAGCTTAAACCATCCATTAGAAAACAATAAGCATGCGCATCAAATTTATAGAGAACTCTTTGAGCTTTGGTGAGATTTCTATGGTCCAAGACATGGGTAAGACCACTTGTGACAACCCACCAAAAATTTAGGTCCCTTTGCACGAAAATAATCAAGCATGTGATTTTTCCAAAGTGCAAAGTTTGTGCCATAAAAATGTGTGCCTCACAAACATCTAGCCCATTAGACGCCATCCTCTCGGGTCGGTGAAGACCACAAATGAGAGTCCCGGCTCCGATACCACTTGAAAGGTCGAGATGGCAGACTAGAGGGGGGGTGAATAGTCTTTTCTAAAATTAATCGTGTCGGCTAACCAAAATAAGTGCATAATTAAAACGATCGGTCTAGCCAAGACTACACCCCTCTATCTATGTTCTCTAGCACCTTCCAAAGATACTAATTAAGCAACAAAGGTGCTGGGCTAGCTAGAGCTCACCTAACCAATTCTAGGAGTAAGGTCACACAAACCTATGCCACTAGTACTTTAACCAACAAGGGAGCTCCTACACATGCTAGTAAGCAAAAGCATAAAGCCAACTAAGATCACTAGCAATGATCAATAACAAGGCAACAAATGCCAAATTAAAGAGCACAATTACTTAGCTACACAAACTAAGCAATGTGAATAACAAGGTTACACAAACCAAATTATCCACGCAAGGGAGCTACTTCTATGCTATACAAGCAAGAAGGTAACTAGTAAGCTACACAAGCTAACTAATTACAAGAGCAACAACACAAGCTTAATGTATATGAAAATAATTGCAAGCTTGTGTAACAGGGATGCAAACCAACGGGAAGGACAAGATTGACATGATGATTTTTCTCCCGAGGTTCACGTGTTTGCCAACACGCTAGTTCCCATTGTGTCGACCGCTTACTTGATGGTTCGGCGGCTAATTAGCATCACCCGCTAAGCCCGCACGTCAGGCGCCACAAGAACCTACCCCAAAGGTGAGGGTAGCTCAATGACACGCTTTACTAAAGTTGCTCTTCGTGACTCCCGCTGGGCGAGCACAATGCCCCTCATAAGCTCTTCTCTGGAGCGCCACACAAACTTCTTGCGGGCTTCGACGGAGACCACAACCAAGCCATCTAGGAGGTGGCAACCTCCAAGAGTAACAAGCACCACCAGCTTGCAACTCGATCACCTAGTACCACTCGATGCAACCTCACGATGCAATCGCACTAGAATCGCTCACTCACACAATCGAATGATCACTATCAAGTATGTGTGAGATGGAGGGCTCCTAAGCACTCTCAAGCATGGACACAAAGTCCCTCAAGATGCTCAGCACCAGCCATGGCCGAAGGCCACTTCTATTTATAGCCCCAAGGGCTAAACTAGCTGTTACCCCTTCACTGGGCGTTTTTCGGGTCGACCAGACGTAGCACCGGACGCACCGATTGTGAATACCGAACGTGTCCGGTCGCTATACCGGACGTGTCCGGTAGCTGTCTGACCGCCACATGTCCTACCGTTGCCTCCAATGGCTCTCTGACAAGACAACCAGATGCTCAGCACGGAACGACCGAACGCTCAGCCACTATGTCCGGTCAAGTCCAGTAAGCCTCTAGGGCCGACCGGACGCGTTAGTTAGAAACTGACCGGGCGCTGAGCCTCAGCATCCGGTCGAGTATAGTAAGCACCCACCGATGATAGGACGCGTCCGGTCACATCGGATCGGACGCTGCCAGCGTCTGATCGACTGTTCTGCCGAACACTACCTTTTCTGATTCACACCGGACGTGTCCGGTGTGGCGACCGGAAGCGTCCAATCGCTGAGTACGCCGCCAAATACCAGACATGTCCGATCACCATACCAGACGCGTCCGGTCACTCTATAACCAGCACGACTCACTCATTTTCATCACCAACTTCTTCTCCTTTGCAAATGTGCCAACACCATCAAGTGTACACCATCATGTGTATATGTGTTAGCATTTTCACAATCATTTTTCAAAGGATTAGCCACTCAACTTGCCACACCACTCAATCCTAACGACGATGCAAAGTTAGATCACTCGAGTGGCACTAGATGACCGATATGCAAACAAGTTTGCCCCTCTTGATAGTACGGCCATCTATCATAAACCTGGTCATAAACTTCTCTACACACCTATGACCGATGAAATGAAATACCCTAGGTTATACCTTTGCCTTGCGTATTCCATTCCATCTCCTCCAATGTTGATGCAACACATGCACCAACATGATCAACAATGATATGATCCACTTCATATCATCATGTGATCATATTGGTTCATCGATCTTGACTTCACTTGCTCTTCACTGTTGCCATCGTCCATCGGCGCCAAATCTTGCTCAAGCTTTACCGCCACGCGGTCCATCACTCGAAAGCCTTCGACTTGCCCTTCACGCTTGCAACCGATCCATCAAGCCAAGTCTTGTTTTGATCTTCTCCACCTTGATCACATGACTCAATGTCATGTCTCATGTGTATTTAAGCTCCTTCATCATCACATGTGTGAGCTTTGCAATATCTCCAAGCCATTTTCACCTTCATAGCATATGTTGCTCACACGCATGTACCTGTGGACTAATCACCTGTGTATCTCACATAAACATAATTAGTTCACCTAGGTTGTCACTCAATTACCAAAACCAAACAAGGACCTTTCACCAGCCAGTTGGTCAACTCAAGGCATATGCTCTGGCTCACATGGGCAAGGCGACGGCCGACATTGAGTACGACCTAGATGCCCTAGTTGAGGCGTACACCAACTCCAACATCCACACTCGCCTCTCTTTGTACATGGTGGCGGCAAGGTCAGTCCATGCGCCGGGCTACAATCCGAGAACCAAGGAGCGCCTTGATCCTCAGCTCATGATGAGGGTGGGGCAAGGCAAGAAGCATAGGCGGTTCTGGATTGGCGACGGCGTCCTCGACACGGCCTCTACTTCTCCTCTCCACCAGCTCCGAGCATCGAGCACGAGCTCAAGCATGCCCATATGCCAACGGCCGACCGTGGTGTCGGCACTCTAGGTAAGCATTCCTGTTTCATTTATCGTTCTTTGACTTTTACATACCTTACCTATGCATTATTGAAACATTGGGATCAAATGCTGTAGGCCCAGGTGTAGGAACTGCAGGCCGAGTGGAAGGTCGAGCGGCAAAAGGCTACAGGCTTTGGAGGCCCAACGGGAGCAAGATCAGCGGCAGATGGCCGAGATGATCAAGTTCATGTAGCAAATTGGCCAGCAACAAGGTTGGGCGATCCCACAGACGCTGCTTGCTCTAGATCCACCTCCACAACGTCCTGATTCTACCCCGATGAGTATAAGTATGAAGTTTTACTTTTTATGCTGAAACTTAGAGAAACCTAGTGAAACCTAGAGAAACCTAGTGGTTGTGGTGGTGGTGTGGTGGTCATGGTGGTGGTGTTGGTGTGGTGTTGGTGGTGGTGGTCATGGTGTTGTAGTGCTCATGGTGGTGGTGGTGGTGTGGTTGTGGTGGTGGTCATGATGGTGATGTGGTGGTGGTGGTCATGATGGTGATGTGGTGGTGGTGGTGGTGGTGAAGTGTTGGTAGTGAAGTGTTGGTGATGGCGGTGATGTGGTGGTGGTGGTGGTAGTGGCGGATATTTATCTTGCATATTTATCTCTTCTCTTGTCGCTCACGTGCAATCTCTTTTATTTTGTGTAGCATCAATTGGGGGCGGCGTCGAACCACCTCGGAGGGTCGCCGAGATCGCACTTTGGGCCATCCCAACCTAGACCGTCGCCGTGAGCTTCAAATGGCAGCCGTTGTGATATAATGTACTTGTGAACTTTGTGAACTATGCTTGTGTGTTTGGACTTTGGACTTGGGAGTCGAGATTGTGATACTTGTATGCTATGTTTGTGTTTGTGGTGGATTGTGATATACATTTGTATTATATATATATTTGTGTGATATATAGTTGTGTTATATATATATATATATATGATGTATATCTTGTTTGCAACGATGGAAGACTAAAAACCATTTTTTTTGAATTTTTTCACTTCTTTGCCGAGTGTCATGACCATGACACTCGGCAAAGCTGGGAATCTAGGACACTAAGCTTTCCAGCTTTGCCGAGTGCCATTGTCAAGGCACTCGGCAAAGAAAATAAAAAAAACAAACTGCTTTGCCGAGTGCCTACCTACAGCACTCGGCAAAGAAAAAAAAAAACAAGCTTTGTCGAGTGCCAGATGCAAGCACTCGGCAAAGCATTTTTTTAAAAAAAATAAAAAATATATTTCTTTGCCGAGTGCCGACGCGTGGTACTCGACAAAGGGGCCGTCACTGTGACCTGGCCATCACGACGGCTTTTCTTTGCCGAGTGCCGTCGTGGCACTCGGAAAATCATTTGCCGAGTGCCCGACATGCGGCACTCGGCAAAGAAGCATTTGCCGTGAGGGGTATGCCGACAGCTCTTTGCCAAGTGTAGCACTTGGCAAATACTTTGCCGAGTGCAATTGCACTCGGCAAAGCACGCATCTGCTGTAGTGGGTGGCCTATCTCATGAACTCAACAAAAAGAAGTAAGTTAATCCCGCTTGTCTTTGCTGTACTTGCTCAAGTAGGTAGTCTTATGTACGCTCTTAGAATGATAAACAACCTTATATTATCTAAAATTACCATGTGGCGTATTTGGTGTCGTCAAAGTTAAGGTTTTTGTTCGTTCGTTCTTTTTGTTTCTGTCTAATCAACGAAAGTATCACTACTGAAATGTTCATGTTCATGAATAGCACCACCACCGTACCGTTTTCTATAGGAACTACACCAGTTGTCGTGTTAATTAACCCAATAACAACTCAGTCGAGAATAACACATCTTAGTGGAGTGATTGGGTACCATGTATTGAACTGCAAGTAACCCAGCTTGCTCACCATGCATAGCACCGTTAGAAACCGATGAGTTGTCAGAAAAGCTACTTTATTAGTTACCAAAGCAACAAACAATCTGATGACCCAGGTCATCATGTATATCTATCAATCAATGGGAGAAAAATACAAAAAAAGAAGACACTTTAATCAGCAAGGTAATCTAGCTTCGCCTTCAATTTCAGCACTTCCGAGCAGGGAGATCATCACTAAACCAAAAAAAAAAAAAGTGAACACAGCTGGCGTCACGGGCGGGGCTGCACACCATGTCGCGTCACGACGAGAGGGCTACCACACGTGAGTGCTCCAGGTTAGCGTGTTAAAACTAAAAAAAATACATGTAGAGACAAGTAAACTAGGTACGATATATACATCGCATTGTACGATAAGTAAACGTATACTAATAAGCCTCCCGGCCTAGATGAGATGATGAAATCCCCAGCACTGACTCATGTATGTAAAGACAAGGCATAGCGTCGTCCATGCACAAATAAAAGGCAATCTAACAAACAATGTCATAAAAAATAGGACGGAGATTAACAAACCACGTCAGTGGTGAGTTGAAGGCGCTTTAATTTGTTCCACAAAGTATAGCAACCAATTAAGTACGTACTACAAGACATTTTTTATAACATTTTTTTTTTATAACAACGTATACTACAAGGCATTGGCACCTCATGAAGAACACTTCCTCTTTACCAACCACGTCACCATATGCTAACAAATCGATAAGACGATAACACACAGGCCCGTACTGCAAGCGTACGCAGGATGTGCACCTGCACACGCCCCTCGTGGCCTCGTACTGTTAGCAGGGCCCACCTGAACAAGGCAATGTCTCCATATGTTTATTTAGCTACTGCTCCCTCAAAAGTGTCGTTTTTTACTTCTATACTTGTTGTTTTTGACCATTTGTCTTATTTAAAAATTTTGTATAAATACTATTTATTTTGTTATGATTTATTTTATCATTAAAGATATTTTAATAATAATTTATTTATTTTATTAACTACATAAAAAAATTAGATAAGACGGACGGTCAAACAAGAAATCTAAAAGTCAAGAACGACGCTTAGGACTTATTTGGCTGGGCTCTCGGTAGCTTCGGCTCCAGCTGACACCCTACGACGAACACTGCGGCATCACTGTAGCAGCGGAGCTGTTTTTCATTCCCCACCTTTTTTCTCTCACTGTAGCGCCGGTACTGTTCACAAAGCCAGTGAAGCGCCGACTCCCGGCTCCTCCGGCTCCGGTTCTGACACGCTACAGTGCATGAACAGTGTAGGAGCCGAAGCCTCAGAGAGCCCGACCAAACAAGTCCTTATAATAGGACGGAGGGAGTACTAGTCACTAATGAGAAGAGACAAAGCATGCATTATTGGCAAGAAAAGATCGAAGGCCTTTTCTTTCATCCCCAAGATACTGCTCCTTGATAATGTAATGTAGACTGTAGAGGATATTTGTATTTTTGATATATATGATATGATTGGTGCTTATGGCCCCGTTCGCTGGTCTGAACTTTGGCTGAAACTGACTGAAAAACACTGTTCCGGCTGAATTGTTGTGAGAGAAAAATATTGTTCCGGCTGAAAAAACAAGCCGAACAAGCCAAATTTAAGACAAGCGAACGGGGCCATATAAGAACCTTTTGTTATCCCTTTTTCTAAAACCTATAACGAGGCCATGTTTTGATTTCGCACAGTGCAGGTCTCTAAATTTTCTGGTACGGCCCAACGAGCCTTAATAACCGGTCAGTGTTCTCAAACTAACCCAGCTACAACTACAATGGCGTGACGAGGAGCAGGTCTCTAAAGATGAGATGAGGAGCCATGGCATGGTAGGCCGTGGTGGCTTTGAGGAGAGTAGGCAAGCCACGCGCTGTCCATGGCGTCCGAATTTTTTATATTTAAGTTATTTTTTAAAAGTTTATCACAAATAGACTCATAGCGGAAAGAATTTAGAAAATGGATCCGGTGCTGACGCTGAGCTAACACGTCTCGGCGCCAGCGTCTCTGGCGCCGAGCTCTTGGGCACAGTAGATGACATGGCAGTGACTGGCGCCGAGCTTGGCGCCGTAGATCTTGACGCCGAGCTCCCTGCCATTTAACCCCGGCCAACCTTCCTGCCCGAGCGTTCTTCCTCTTCTTTCTCCTCCCTCTCGGGTTTTTTCTCTCCCCACTTCACCCTACCTCATGAATCGATATATTGGACCTTGGAAACTTTGATTTGATCCGTAGATCTTCGAGATCAAGGTATCATCGCTTCCCTCCTAGTTTTTTTCGTATCGATTCAGTATGTAGTATTAGTCAGATTTTTTAACGTAATAATCGTCATCACTTAGGGTTTCATTGTATCCATTAATATATGTATTATACAACCGTAGGATGATGCCAAGGCATGAAAAAGCTAATAAACCTAGGCGCATGTAGTTATGTTATGGGTTCATTGTTCTGAATCAAATGAGAAACCCTAGGTTTATGACTTAATGTTAACTGCTTTGGGTTCTTAAAACGAAATTGGTTGTATTGTAGTTATGATTCTCATTGACATTTATTTGTGATGTTTTGATTTATGTTTGTTAAATTACATCTGTTTTGTTATATGCAAGAAATGTTTCGGGATGAGTTTTGGCGAAAATAGGGCCGTCCTCGAGAATTATACCCCGACGCGTCTAGCAAAGATGTCCCTGTCCCTCCTGACCTCCCTGTCCCTAACTGTAACTGTGGTTTCCTGACCCATATTTTTCAATCGAAACATCCGGACACAGCGGCGCGTTACTTCTACACATGCAGTCGTTTTAATGTAAGACATTATTTTCACTATCCTTTTTCTTTATTTGTGTAAGTATGCTACTAATATTTTATTGGAATCTCGTTGTGTAGGACCATGAGAGGTGCTTTTTCTTTCAGTGGATCGACGGTGCAGACAAATTTGATCCTAGGTACCTCCTTTTCGACGATTAGTTTAGAGGGAGACATCCACGTGGGCACTTCAAGCGATGGGTTCCACCCCCTAACCCTTCTGTGAATCGGCACCATCGTTGTTGTCGTCTAGTCACTCTGACGCCGAGCTTGACGCCAAGATCTACGGTACCGAGCTCGGCGCCAGAGTGACTGGCGCCGAGCTCACTGCCATGTCATCTACCGTGTCCAGGAGCTCGACGCCAGAGACGCTGGCACTGAGACGTGTTAGTCGGCGCCAGCATCAATGGTGCCGAGCTAAGGATCTATTTTCTGAATTCTTTTCGTCAAAAATTTATTTGTGAGAAATTTTCAAAAAAAAAACTAAAATGTAAAAAATTCGGGGCCCTGGCACCGTGCACGCCCATCACCCTCTTCCTCCGGTGGCTCTTGAGTCGTCAGTTTCTGTTTTGTGTCCCCCGCTAATTCACCCGGCTAATCTAATCCTCGGGGTCCGTTCCACGCCGATTGGGGTCCGCCATCTCAGTGACCTATGCGCCGCCCGCGTCATGGTGCGTTGTCGAGACGTGGCTGAGCGTCCCCTGGCCCCGCTCGTCGACGAGTTGCGTAGGCTGCCGTGCAGGTGCGCCTCGAGTCACGTGGCGTCACGAGGTCCCCCTGACCTGAATGTGAATGGGCTTCTCTTCTCCCGATCCCTCCCTTCCGGCACACGTGGCCTGCACGTGCAAGCTCACGCGCCGTAGCCTGCCTCGCTCGGGCTCCCGGCTACAGCCCGAGCCGAGGGAAGCAGTGGGAGGGTTCGCTTCCCGCGAAGTCGCGGGAAGAAGAGAGAGTCAGAGAGTGAAGCCGAGCCAGGCAGCCGACGGGTGACGAACTGACGGCTGTCGGCTGGCAGCTGGCAGCTGGGGCTCGGATCCGGTAGAAACGGGGCGCCCCTTCCTCCTCCGCCCATCCATTTTCCGATTTCTCGCTCTCCCAAGGGCAGCCGCAGCCGCAGCACAGCGGCACGGCCCCGAGGTCAGGTCGCCCCCGAAATCCCCTCGCGCACCACAGAAAATCCTCCAGCCACCTCCCCACCCCACCGCCGGCGCTACGCTCTCTCTCCGCTCGCCGGACCGGACCTCCGCTGCTCGGCCACCTTCCGCGCACGCGGTCGGGAAGACAAGAGTGGGGGAGAGAGGGAGATCCGGGCCCCGCGGCTCGGATTTCCGCCCCTCTCCCGCCCACCCGCCGCGCTGGATTCCGCGGCCTCCGCCTCGATCCCGCCGCAGGGCCCTCACTCTGGTGACCACGCCTCTTCTCTCCTCCTTCCCTTTCATTTAATTTCGTTGCCGCACCTCCACTGCCTGTTCGCTACTACGGTACTAGGCCTGCCTGAGGATGCCCCGCTGCCCCCTGCCTCGTGTTCGGAATGCGATTGTGATTGCTCGCCGTGCTGCTGGGTTGGGTTCGGTGGATGGCTCCGGGTTACTGAGTGATTTGCGCTGTTGGCTGCGGAGGGTTAGGGACTTGATTGGGCTGGAATCTGGTGGGCGTGATCGGAATCATCTCCCCGTGACCTTAGCATCAGGACACACTGTTCACGCCATGCTTCTTTTAATGAGGGGGCCAGATTTGGATTGCTAGAATTCGATCACGCACTTGCCTTCAACGCAGTCTGAGATCAAGTGTCCGGGGTGGTTAAAAGATACAGCTGGCGGACGTCTTATGTTCTTTGACTCGGTTGTTATTACATATTTCCAATTTTCCATTTCATATGTCCTTGGTAGGAGTAATATATGCACATATATTTTGCGTACTCTGCCCATATTCATACCATAGTGTGTGTGTGTGCGTGTGTCACCCTGGCCTCACATGCCAATCACATGTATCAGCTGTCTTGGATTGCCAAGATCCCATTTTTACTTATAGTCTTCAATGGAACTTGCACTGGACGCTGCTGACTTGTTGAATCATTAACTGCCTGCTTTGGGGGAGGAGGGCAGTGGCGGAGCCAGGTTAGAATTCAGGGGGTGGGGGGGGGGGGGGGGGGGGGGGGGGGGGCGCAATTTTTGTTTTGTGACTAATCACTAGTTATAGGCATAATCTTCTTTTCTATATAACACAGCCATACAATTCTAGTGGAGGAGTTTGTAAGCTAAATTAAATATATTATTAGACAAAGTATAACCGGAACGTATGCAATGCATATGCAGTCTACTATATGTTACTTGATGAGTGTAAGGTGTTGCAAGATGACTCCTGCTAATTGTCATTGTGTCCTTGATGAAGTCTTAAGTAGAAGAAGAGAGCCAAATAGACGTACTAAAGTATATAACAGAGTAATAAGTGAAATATTATAATGCAGTTGCATGCAAACAGAGGAAACAACAGCAGTACCCATTTGAAACGGAAAGATGAGCTAAACACAAATGCTAATTAAGTTCTGTAATAGTGCGTTGAAATATACCCCTAGCATCATCAGGATGGAAGCTAGAATAAAAAAAAATGGCATAGATGTGTGTGCGGTAGTGGTAACTTTCAAGTGTGCATGCATGCTAATCTGTCCGAGCAAGGGGGGGCCGGCGCCCAGGATGGCCCTAACGTGGCTCCGCCAGTGGAGGAGGGGGGCTCTGTTCACAACCAACTGTGCCTGCAAACTTTTTCTTACCACTCTGGACGTGGTTCAGTATGCCTTTGTAGCCAGATGGTGACTGTATACTGATTGTTTTATTATATTCACAAATATGATCAAATTTATTGCTCGTATTTGCCCAAAACTTGATATTCACAAATACCGTATACTTGCATTAGTTGCTTTTCTCAACTCCCTCGTGACTTCAATTTTGTCCATTCTGAGTAGGTATTATGGTCATGAAGATGGAGCTTGAGGATGATGGTGCCATGGGAGGAAGAGGAACTGGTGGCACGTGGACAGAGGAGGACCGAGCTCTCGGTGCTGCCGTGCTTGGAGCAGATGCCTTTGCATATTTAACGAAAGGTGGTGGTGCCATATCTGAGGGCCTTGTCGCCGCATCTTTGCCGGATGACTTGCAGAACAAACTCCAGGAGCTTGTTGAGTCCGAGAGCCCTGGTACTGGTTGGAACTATGCCATCTTCTGGCAGCTCTCGCGCACAAAGTCTGGTGATCTCGTCCTTGGATGGGGGGATGGCAGCTGCCGTGAGCCCCGAGATGGAGAGGTGGGAGGTGCTGCTTCTGCAGGCAGCGATGATACCAAGCAGAGGATGCGCAAACGTGTGCTGCAGCGGTTGCACATTGCATTCGGGGTTGCTGACGAGGAGGATTATGCCCCTGGTATTGATCAGGTCACAGATACAGAGATGTTCTTTCTATCATCTATGTACTTTGCTTTTCCCCGTCGCGCTGGTGGCCCTGGCCAAGCATTTGCAGCAGGCATGCCCCTTTGGGTTCCCAATAGTGAGCGCAAGGTATTCCCGGCCAACTACTGTTACCGGGGGTTCCTCGCAAATGCGGCAGGATTTAGGACTATTGTTTTGGTGCCATTTGAGAGTGGTGTCCTTGAACTGGGCTCGATGCAGCACATAACTGAGAGTTCTGATACTATCCAGACCATACGGTCTGTATTTGCAGGTACAAGTGGTAATAAGGCTGCAGTACAGAGACACGAGGGGAATGGTCCTGCTCCTCCTGAAAGGTCGCCTGGTTTGGCGAAGATTTTTGGGAAGGATTTGAACCTTGGCCGGGCCTCAGTTAGGCCGGCGGTTGGTGTATCTAAGGTAGATGAAAGGACATGGGAGCAGAGGAGTGCTGCTGGTGGGACGTCATTGCTACCGAGTGTCCAGAAAGGATTGCAGAATTTCACCTGGAGTCAGGCTCGTGGGCTGAATTCTCATCAGCAGAAGTTTGGCAATGGTGTGTTGATTGTGAGCAATGAAGCTGCACACCGCAACAACGGAGCAGTGGACAGCCCTAGCGCAGCGCAGTTTCAGCTTCAAAAGGCGCCTCAGCTTCAGAAATTGCCGGTTGTTCAGAAAACACCGCAGCTAGTGAACCAGCAGCCGATGCAGCCACAGGTACCTAGGCAAATTGACTTTAGCGCTGGGAGCAGTTCCAAGCCTGGTGTGTTGGTTACAAGGGCAGCAGCAGTCCTGGATGGGGAGAGTGCAGAGGTGGATGGCTTGTTCAAAGAGGAAGGGCCACCTCCTGTTATAGAGGACCGACGGCCAAGGAAGAGGGGAAGAAAACCAGCAAATGGGAGGGAAGAGCCACTTAATCATGTCGAGGCTGAGCGCCAGAGGAGGGAGAAGCTCAACCAGCGATTCTATGCACTTAGAGCTGTTGTGCCAAACATATCGAAAATGGACAAGGCGTCCCTGCTGGGCGATGCGATAACGTACATCACTGACCTCCAGAAGAAGCTCAAAGAGATGGAGTCAGAGAGAGAAAGGCTCTTGGAGTCCGGTATGGTGGATCCAAGGGAACGGGCGCCTAGGCCAGAGGTGGACATCCAGGTGGTGCAGGACGAGGTACTTGTTCGAGTGATGTCTCCAATGGATAACCATCCAGTCAAGAAGGTCTTCCAAGCGTTCGAAGAGGCAGAAGTCCGCGTAGGCGAGTCAAAGGTGACGGGCAACAACAACGGGACAGTGGTGCATTCTTTCATCATCAAGTGTCCTGGCACTGAGCAGCAAACGAGGGAGAAGGTGATAGCGGCAATGTCTCGCGCAATGAGCAGTTGAGCAGAGCAGCGTAGGATCAGATTGGCACAGTAGAGAGGGGGCGGTTTATCCTGTTGGTTGCGAACAAGAGGCAGCAGCATCAGCAGCCCTTGACATTGTCGATAGGAGAGGTGTAGGTGGAGAGAAGCAAGATGAGATTCTTCTGACTTTAGCAATGCAACAACAAAATGGGGGCTCGAGTTAAGCAGGCATTGTAGGTTTCTTTGGTTGGCCCGACCGTGTAGTTTTGATGTTCTGTTTGGGATGGATGGATACCGTGTTCCTAGTGTAAGCTTGATGATGCAGCAGAACAACAAACAGCAGTACATGTTTTTTTTTTCTTCTTTTCATGCGTGATTTGGAAATTAAATTTATTGCAAATTTTCTTTTACTTTTATTTTTATGATGATGGTAGTTTAGTATGTTTAAGAGAAGCGATGGATTAGCGTGATGGATGACAGAAGAATGTAATAAGCATGAGATGATTTCATGATTATAATAGGCTTATAACAGTGGAAAAGGAAAGAAGAGATGAGACGCATGACCTGACTGTCTTTTTTGTTTTGATTGGAAAACGAACTCACATCTTTCGTATTCCTCCGAGATGACGAAGCAAGCAAAGGCCCTGTTCGGCTTACCTCATGTTCGGCTTCTTTTTTTAGTTGGAACAACGTTTTTCTCTCACAACAATTTAGCCGGACTTCTTTTTTTTAGTCGAAACAACATTTTTCTTTCACAACAATTTAGCCGGAACAGTGTTTTTCTGTCAGTTTCAGCCAAGTTTTAGACCGGCTAACGGGGCCTAATGCAAAAAAAAACATCGGTAATTGAATGCTCAAGGATTATAGTAACTTTATCGAGACCAATCACATCCTTCTTAGAGTTGTCTCCAAAGAAAATATTTTCATCCGAGTCCATCTTCGGGGTATATGATGAGAACATACTCCTTTATCTGGTCATATGATTTGTACATCCACTATCAAGCACCCAACTTAATTCACCGGAGGAGTATGCCTGTAAAACAGATTTAGTTGCTTGATTTAGGTCTCTGATTAAACTTGGGGCCTTGCATGTTAGTCACAAGAAATTTAGGAAACCAAATAGAAGTATTCCTATATGTGTTGGCTTCATTTTCAACATATTTAGCAACTACTTTTCCACTGCTGTTGTTCCTTAAAACAAAACACGAAGTCAAGCTTTGTCAATGTGGTTGAAACTTTGGTTGGTAGACATACTTGTTCATAGTGCCCCACACTGATTCCTTTGGCTTCTGCTGATCGTGTTTCTATTGGGACACCTTCTTGGACTTAGTTTGATCAGGAGCATAATTGATAGCCTTCCCATTTTTGCGGGGAGCGGCATAATCGGCCTTCACTGCGGCACTGCCGCTCTGGACTACGGCACTACCGCTGTCTGTGCAGGTTGATCTGTACCAATTATTTTCTTCTTCTCAAACTTGACACACTCATAACTATTTATGATCTTTCTTTTATTTGTCTTGGCTCCTGCAGTGTGCCCAAGCCCATGCTTGATTGAGGGGTGTCTCCCTTGCTTGAATTGAGGCACTTTTGAGTCATTTGTCTTCTTGCCACTTACTTGAGCCTTACCACTGAAGTAGCCCTTGCCAATGATCTCATTTAGTCTAGCAATTTTTTTTATTGTCTCTATGTTTGAAAGGTTAGTGGAATAAGTATTCAAATCAATATTATAACATTTTCCACAACCTTGACTAGTGGAGGTAGTAGAGGCATCATTTGCATTAGAGGGATGTGAGTTGCTATCCCAAAGAATGTTATATTGCAGCTCAAGTTCTTTGTGCTTTTCATCTAAGTCATAATACTTTTTCTTGAGAGCAATATTTTATTTCTTTGTGATAGTATGGTCCCCTTGTTCTTTGACCAAGGCCTTGCGCAAGGATTCCACCTCACTTCTCTCTAATACAAGAGCTTCCTTGCAAGCAATGTAGAGATCCTCTTGTTGGATAAGAGTTTTCTCTCTAGATTCTAGCTCGGTTTGGACACTCTCTAAGTCCTCCATTAGTTTAGTGATGAATAGTTTGGTCTTTCCATCTAAGTTCTTAATTAATTTATCAATTTCTTCATCACTAGATTCATCATCACTAGAGCTATCACTAATATCACTACTAGAGATATCACTAGGAGGTGGAGGTGGAGGAGTTTTGACCTTAGATTTAGATTTTACCTTCTCACCATTTGCCATAAGACAAATGTGAGGAGAGTAGTAGTCATCATCGGACATGTTGGTGAAGAGTCTTGGTGAAGAAGATGGCTCATGGATAGCAATGGTTGCAACTTTGTCATCTTCTTCACTTGAGCTTTTAATAGATGAATCCAATTCATGCCCAATGTGAGCTTCTCCCATGTTTTTCTTGCTCTTTCTCTGGTCGGCCTTGTCCTCCTTCTCTTTCTTATACTTGTTCTCCTTGATCTCATGTTGGCACTTGGCAATGAAGTGATAGATGCTTTCACAATTATAGCATGTCCTCTTCTTCTTGTTTGAAAACTTCCTCTTTACTACCTTGTACCCTTGCTTCTTCAACCCTTTGTGAAACCTCCTCATAAAGAGAGCAACATCATTTACTTTCTCATATTGGTCATCATCATGTTCACTCTCACTAGAGGATGAGGTGGTCTCTACTCTTTCTTGAACTTGCTTGATTGCTTTGGGCTTACTAATTGAAGCTTGCTCGTTGGTCTTGTACTTGCTAGTATAGCCTTGCTTGCTTGATTTGTTGGCCTTCAGAGCTACATCCTTGTTGATCTTGATGCCTTCTAGCTTTTGCTTGTAATTCTCCAAGCTTCTTCCTCTCATTTGTTTCTTCTCTTTACATGTCAAAGGTCAAGATTCTTCCAAGTACATCATTTGGTGTGAAGTACTCAAACTTCTTCTTGTCTCTAATTAGAGTTACTACGGTCTCATTTCTAGATGAATAAGCTTCCAACATAATTTTGACAGCTTTGTGATCATCTAGCTCATCACAACCATAGCCTCTAATCTTGCCCACCATGGTCATCAACCTATCAAACATCTCTTGTAGCCCTTCTCTATCCAAGATAACAAATCGGTTGAGCTTGGACATCAACAAATCAATTCTTGCCTTTCTCACTTTATTAAACCCTTCATGTGCAAGATGCAAAGTATCCCAAATTTGCTTGGCAACATCCACACCAATCACTCTATTGTACTCATCACCATCCAAGGCACTAAGTAGCACACTAGTAGCTTGACCGTTGAGGTGGATGATTCTCATTTCATCCATGGTTGGATTCTTGGGATCAACCGGTAGCTCAAATCCATTGTAAACAACCTCTCAAATGCCGGGATGAAGACCTATAAGATAGGCTCTCATCAAGTGCTTCCACTTGGCAAAGTTAGTCCCATCGAAATAAGGTAACTTGCCCATGGGCACATTGATGAAAGACTTGTGATCATGGTTAGTCATAGACATAGAAGAATAGTTAAAGGATACGGCGGCATATTTATTGCCGTCATTCTTCTTGCCATTTTCTTTCTTGTCCTTCTTGCTATGCACTTGGTAGGACTCATCATCACCACCATCTTCGGAGCTGCTAGATAGATCACTTGAAGATGCATTGGAGGCTTTTGCTTCTTGTTTCTTCTTCTTTCTTGCTTCTCTTATTTTTCTTCTAGCTTCTCTCTTGAGCCTTCTTTCTTCTTTTCTTGCTTTCTTCTCTTCTAACAGCGGCTGCTCCTTCTTCTTCTCCTTCTCTCTTGCTTCTCTTTTCTCTTTTCTAGCTACCCTTCTTCTTCTTCTTCTTCTTTCTGCTTCATTTTAAGCTTTTTCGGCATCGATTGCCTCTAGCTACGGGAGCGTGGAGTTGCTCGCTGTAGAGGCGCTAAGCTCACTGCTATCGGTGTCATGTAGCCCAACGTCCTCCGGATCGACGTTGATGGGCTTCACAACACCGGATCCTCCCCTAGGCTCCATACCTCATGCGGTGAAGTGCACATAAGGTAATCCGCTCCGATACCACTTATAGGATCTCTGGTACGCCTAGAGGAAGTGGTGAATAGGCCTGTAAAAATTCAACTCAAACCAAAGTCAAATTCACTCGCGGCACTGCCGCTCTGTGAGCGTGGCACTGCCCTCACAGCGGCGCTACCGCACCAAACAGCGGCACTACTGCACCTGCAGGAGAGATTAGTTCACAGTTCAAAATCTACCCAACAAAATTTAGATCGGGTAAATTTCTTAGCTTCCTGTAGGGTAGTAGATCACAGATTGACAGCTAAAAGTGGTGAAAACACCACACATAAGTAGACCGGCCTCAGACCCTAGAAATCATCTCAACAAGAACATGAACACAAGTGTAGCAACACAAGCACAAGATGATACAATGATTTATCTCGTGGTTCAGCTCGCCACCAAGGCTTGCCTAAGTCCACATTGTTAAGGTATACCACTAAGGCTTAGGGCTTTGCAACCCTACCTCGTTCTCAAGTCAAGAGAGTGAACTCTTAAGATGAGGGGTGATTTTACTCGCTGCAAGAGGTGGTTACAAACCTCCCGGGGCTGCCACAAACTTAGCAAGCTCACCGGACGACGCTCTAGCCGGCTAGGAGCCAAGATCCAAGAGTAACAAACACAACCGCCCGCCAAAATATGAACCAAATGCTCTTTAGGCTTTGGGAATAAGTGGAGCTGCTCTCTAATCACTTTTGGCACCTTTTTTCTCAAGGATTGATGGGGGAAATCAAAGGAAAAACTTGAGAGCTTGAAGGGCACCAATGGAGGAGAGAGGAGATGAGCACCTGCTGATTTTCGTCGGTCTGAACTGTTGGGGAACAAGAGAGAGATGTTATGGAGGATAGGGAAAAGTATAAATATCCCCCTGCCTTCCAACGGCTACTTAAGTGCGGCAGTGCCACCCTAAGTGCGGTAGTGCCTCTCTCCAGGTGCGGCACTGCCGCACCCAGCAAGACAGCAAGGGTGAAGGAGTTGTTAAGTTGGCTGCCTTGGCTGAGGTGTAAGGATGTTTTATGTAAAGATTGAGCATTTGGTTGCACACTTTTAACGAGTTGTAGTGTCCCCTTTTATAGTACGGCTTTTCCCATACTCAATTTCAAAAGACAAAAGAATTCAAAACTCCTTTGAGCGCGATGCCGTCCTTATTTGTAATTAGGGGCTCCTCCTTTCCATGTGACATCCTCTCTAATGAATTCGTTGCTTATCATCTTAATAAATCTTATTAGTTCTCTAATTAGGTGGTCATCAACACCTAAACACATATTATGGCTTGATTGCACTTACCAGAATAAAATAGGACGTTGTATCCTGTAATAATGCTCTCCTGCCTCACTCAGTGGTTGCAGAGGCAAATTTTGGTAGTGTCGGCTAGTTGTAACTGTTGCAATCTGCAAGTGTTAAAGCATAAATTTTACATTGACTCATTACCACTAGCTATCCCTCGTTAATATAGCCACCGTTTCTCTGTGGAGTATAAGGTGGCCTCCTTAATACAGCAACCGTTTGTCTGTGGAGTCTAAGGTGGCATTGCAGGTGTTGTATCACCCAAGGAGGCGAGCAAGGTGAGTGAAAGTGCTTAAGTGGGGAAGTGACTGCGTAGTCTGTATGGATGTTAATTAGCCACAAGTAAGCACGAGTGTGACGCCCTTATCCTACTTGAATTTTCTCTTGAGTGTTAGCATTTGCCAATCGACTCCTTCTCTGTTGTTCTTTATTCTCTTATCTCCGAGGTAATCTTGCTAAGTCCAATAGGTAGATTTGACTCTTTTCCATCTTGTTTAAACAGGGTAAAATTTTCAGCAGAGTTTCCCATGTGCCAAAAGCTCTCAAAACACACACACATTACAAGCACATATATGCACGCGCGCGCGCGCACACACACTCATAAATAGCAAAATTAGATAGCATGACCATCACAGCACACAAGAGCCATGTCGACAACCAAGGTAGATAATAAGTAGACCAAACCATAGTTCAACCACATTAGTGTATCACGAACCATGCATGCATAAAAGGTACATCTCAAATGTATCGAGCCCGTACATCACACGGGGCAAAGCGTGACCAACCATGACATAAAAGTATCTGAACCACACCAACCCAAATTCAAGTGCGACTTCACGCTAATTAAGAGAAATATGGTCTGTGAGACAAGGCAATACAACAAACATGGCCGGCCAATGAGGAACCAACCACCGCATTAGTGGCGGAGCCAGGATTTATACTCAGGGGGGCCGGCCGTCAGGAATTATACTTAGGGGGGCCGGCTTGGTCTTTTTCATTGCGATAATTTTATTATCTAGTTGTGTTTTGTATGATTATATTATCTAGAAGATATTAATAGGTATATATGACAAGAATTTTATATAATCTCCGTTTTAATATAAATAAAAATATTAAGTGATACTATTAATTTTTTTTTTGTTGTGAAACATTGGGTGGGGGGGGGGGGGGGGGGGGGGGGGGGGGCATGGCCCCTGCCAGCCCCCCCTTGGCTCCGCCAGTGCACCGCATCAAGCTCATTCTGCCTCCAGGGCAGCTAGAAGTGGTATGAGGTCATTGACAGTCCGTTGGTCCTGACAAAAAAAGGGGTTCCAGTTAGTAGTGGCCATAAAGTATAAACATGTACCACATCACTAATTTTTGCACACTTACCGTCTCTTCGATGAGAAGCCAAAGTTGGAAGACCGCTTTCAGAGTTGGAACAGTACGGTACACGTCAACACTATGTACAGCACTAGTAAGCAAACCCACAACCTTGTGCTCCGCTATTAGTGGTGACCCTGAACAACCTTCAATTGAAGGACAGTTTGCCTTAATCTTCTCATCAAACCCTTTATCAATATCCATAAAAGTCTCATCCTCGGCAACACTTTCAAAGGCATCTGAACTGCAGGCATGCATGCAACAATTAAAAACAGCACACACACGGTCGTGTTTGTTTCCTCCTCCTAAACTCTCTATCACATCAGATGTTTGGACAATACACGAAGTATTAAATATAGACTAATTACGAAATTAAATACACAGATTGAGATGAATTTTTAAGCCTAACTAGTCCATGATTTGACAATGTGGTGCTACAGTAAACATGTGCTAATGCCGGATTAATCAGGCTTAATAAATTCGTCTCGCGGATTACTGAGAACTTCTATAATTTATTTCATTATTACTATCGGAATACTCGACGTGACACTCCTATGTGACATCCGATGTGCCCTAGATTTAAACGTACATGTTATCAAGTTACTGCTAATGCATGGAGTGTAACAAAAAAAGAAAATCAGTCTATATCATCCTTACACGATTTTGCCAGGAGATGATGATCCAGGGACATCAGGCCGCACGAGAACCTGACCCTCAACATCACCATCTGGAGCGAAGTAACCCAGTAGCACTGTGCTGAAGAGCCACGGCGTGCTATCTTACTCTTATCATCATTGTTAGTAACCCGAAGGAGCGCGATATCACGGGATGTATCGCTTCGAAGCAGGGTAGCGGGAAGGTAGTCGCCACTGCCACAATCTCCACTTCATCATTCATCTCATGCTCCTCCAGTGTGATGACATGATTCGCCGTCAGGACGAGGTAATCCTCTGCACTTGACCACACGATTAAGCCAGTGCCATGGCGGCTGAGTAGCTGCTCTGAAGCAACGTGATGGTGATGGACCAAAACCACACTTGCACTGTGCTGAAGAGCCACGGCAGTAGCCACAGCACTGTAGTCCTCACGAGCCAGGGCAACTGGATGACACGGGAATAAACGCACAAAGCTAAGCACAAATAAAATACGATAGGAAAATAAATGGAGGCGCACAAACTTTCTGTAAAACTCTGCAAGGTTGTAGTGCTTGATTTTACTTGCTTAGTTAAAAATGGTGACACCGTTGCAGAGTGTGGGTGGTTCATTCATTTTTCTTTTTCTCAAAAAGTACATCAAAATGTTTGGCCTAAATTTTATATTATTATTAGTGAGCTCTTATTATTATAAGGGGAAAAATAAAAAGAGTCTTGGCTCAGTTTTTTAGGAATAGAAACAGAGACCTAAAAACCTGCTAAAAAAATCACTGAACACAGCTGTCTATCAGGGCTGCTAGCAGCTGGATCTCCGGCCGGCCGGGTGAGAGAAGAAGAAGAGAGCGTATGTCTCACCGGGCAGCGGGCGGAGAAGTGGCCGGAGCCGCTGAAAGCATCCTGCTGTCTGGGCGGCGTGTTGGCCATCTCCACCTCTCTCAGTCTCCGACTCCGATCCGGGGTCTCTGCTGGGTTACATTACAAGAAACTGTTAGTTGATCTCCACCAATAGGCCCAACGGCCTATTGGACCCTTGTCTCTGCTCCCTGATCGGAGGAGCCCAACCCTAACTGGTTGGTGGACCCCTGTCGCACAGCACATACAAATAGAGAAGGTGGGGATCGGGGCTCGTTTGACGAGGTTCGCCGTGAGCCACCACACCCACCTACAGAAAACCCTAATCCGGTCCTAAAGCGTGCTGCTAGCGACGGGATGTGCCCCGCCACCACCACCGTCGCGCCTGCAGGTTCTCCGCCGGCGCCACTGGACTTCTCTCCACCGCGCTGGACGACTCCTACTACACCGCGGCACCGGCGTCTACGTTGCTGTGCCGCAAAGAGAAACGTCAAGGAGGCTAACCGGATCTATGGTTACACACAGAGGTACACACATCGATCCTAACATTGGTACCAGAGCAAGTTACCAGTGTGTAACCCTAACCGGGTAAAAGCAAAGAAAAGAGTGACCGGGGTGGCGGACATCACTGTCTACCGGTCATCACCGCCACCGTGCGTGGGGGAAAGAAGCCACACCGTTCGACGGCGCACGGCAAAAGTAAAGAAACAAACAGATCCAGTTATGGCTATATTTATCCAATCAAAGAAAGAACATAAGCATTGGATAAATTTAAGATATTAAAGATTAAGATAGTCAGGTCTGACTGTGGGGGAGTACTACGGTCGGCATACCCTAAAAGAATGGCATAGTAGCCCAGTATTCTATACCGGGTGAACCTCAGCAGAATAGAGTAGCTAAAAGAATCAATCGTACCCTGATGGATATGGTGGGCAGTATGATAAGTTACTCCACCTTACAGTTGAGCCTGTGGATGGAGGCGTTAAAAACCCCATTCATATTCTCAAAAGAGTACCAAGTAAGTCGGTGCCCAAAACACCGTATGAGTTGTGGATAGAAAGAGTGCTCTCACTAAACCACTTGCGTATGTGTGGGGCTCTGCTGAGGCTAAAGTATTTAACCCAAACATTGGGAAGTTATATCCCAAAACAGCAAGTTGTCATTTGTTTGGCTACATAGAAAAGTCAAAAGTTTTTCGTTTCTACTGTCTAGAGAGACATACAAAGTTTGTGGAAACGAGACACGCTGTTTTCCTAGAGGATGAAAAGATGAGGGGGAGCATGGTAGCTCGAGAAATTGTCCTTGAAGTGAAGCGGGTGTATGCACCCACTCCAATGATTCATGAGCCATTTTTCTCACTACCTGCTGTAGCTGCACTGATAGTGCTAGATACTGTGGTGTCAGCACCTGTTGTTATCCCACCTATGGCAACAATGAATGACGATGAGGAACCTGTTCTTCAGGATTCTATAGAACCTATTGCCAAATATAAGGGGGAGCAACAACAGCCTTAAACAGTAGATGTGCCAAATGTAGAGGCCTCTAGAAGGTCTCAAAGAGTTAGAAAATTAGCTATTTCTGCTAATTATGAAGTGTATAACACTAAGAAATTTGAAATAGAGGATGATCCCACCTCATTTGAAGAAGCCATGAGAAGTGATCATTCATCAAAGTGGCTTGAGGCCATGGAAGATGAAATGAAATCGATGAATGCCAATAAAGTTTAGGATTTGGAAATAATTCCTAAAGGAGCCAAAACAGTAGGCTATAAATGGGTCTACAGAATAAAACTTGACTCTCAAGGGAATATAGAGAGATATAAAGTGAGACTTATGGCAAAAGGCTTTATGCAAAGAGAAAGAATTGATTACAATGAGACCTTTTCTCCAGTCTCATGTAAAGTTTCCTTCAGAATCATAATGGCATTAGTGGCACATTACGATTTAGAATTACATCAGATGGATGTAAAGACGGCATTTCTCAATAGAGACTTGGAGGAAAATGTTTATATGGCACAACCAAAAGGTTTTGTCATGGAAGGAAAAGAACGAATGGGATGCCGCCTAAAGAAATCCATTTATGAATTAAAGCAAGCTTCAAGACAGTGGTACTTAAAGTTTGATCAGTCAATAAAGAATTTTGGGTTTTAAAAGAGAATGTAGAGGATAATTGTGTCTATGTAAAGTTTAAGAATGGGAAGTATATCTTCCTTGTCCTGTATGTGGATGATATCTTACTTGCTAGTAGTGATGTCAGTCTACTACAGGAGATAAAGAAGTTTTGTCCTCAAAACTTGATATGAAAGATCTTGATGAAGCCTCGTTCGTTCTTGGGATCGAGATTCACCGAGATAGAAGAAAAATGGTATAATGACTGTCACAAAAGGCATACATAGAAAAGATCTTAAAGAAATTCAGTATGCACAAATGTAGTCCCTCACCTGCTCCTATAGTCAAGGGCGACAGATATGGGGATTTTTAATGCCCCAGGAACCAATATGAGCTCAATTGATAAAGTGAAAGTGGTTCCATATGCTTCAGCTGTCGAAAGCTTGCAACATGCTCAAGTATATACGCGCCCTGACTTGGCATTTGTTACCGGGTTTTACTTGGCAGATTTCAGAGCAATTCTAGAATAGAACACTGAAATTAGTAAAGAAAGTCTTACATTATTTGTAAGAAACGAAAGGCCTCATGATGACATATGGAAGATCTGATTCACTCCACATGGTGGGATATTCAGATTCTGATTATGCGAGAGTGAATGCATATCCAGATGTGAATTTTCTATCATCTCGCAAAGGGGAGCTATTTCATGGAAAAGCTCAAAGCAAACTATCACTACATCGTCCACAATGTATGACAGTTTGTAGCGTGTTATGAGGCAACAGGCATGTGAACTTACTAAAGAAGTTTATACCCGGTTTGAAGGTGGTTGACGACATCTATAGACCACTTAAAGTCATACTGCGATTATAATCTGGCAGTACAGTATGCTCATAACATAAGTCAAGTGGTGCTGCCAAACACGTTGACATAGAGTATTATGTTATGAAAGATAAAGTCCAGGATCAAGTCATAAGTCTTGAGCATATAAATACAGAAAGGATGCTCGCGGATCCGCTTACAAAAGGCTTATCACCCAACATGTTCAGAGAATATGGTGTTCAGAGAACATGTAGCTAGCATGGGTTTAAGGGAAAGCCTAAAATTCCTAGATAAAAGAAGGTACAAAGATAAGTATCTATTTCAAAACAGAGTAGTGAGTTGTAGCTGTTAAGTCTATCGACAATGGACCGTGACGATGAGACATGCTCTATGAGCTAATCTGTAATAGAATGAACAAAAGTAAATGCTATGAAATTGAAAGATGGAATGAGATCAAGGGAGAGAATGTTAGTTGATCTCCACCAATAGGCCCAACGGCCTATTGGGCCCTTGCCTCTGCTCCCTGATCGGGGGAGCCCAACCCTAACTAGTTGGTGGGCCCCTATCGCACAACACATACAAATAGAGAAGGTGAGGATCGGGGCTCGTTTGACGAGGTTCGCCATGAGCCGCCACACCCACCTATAGAAAACCATAATCCGATCCTAAAGCATGCTGCCAGCAACGGGATGTGCCCCGCCACCACCACCGTCGTGCCTGTAGGTTCTCCGCCGGCGCCACTGGACTTCTTTCCACCACGCTGGACGACTCCTACTACACCGCGGCACCGGCGTCTATGTTGTTGTGCCGCAAAGAGAAATGTCAAGGAGGCTAACCGGATCTATGGTTACACACAGAGGTACACACATCGATCCTAACAGAAACGTTATGATGGGCGGAAGTGGAACCAAAAGGTGGAGCAAGAATGGATTGAAGCTCACCTTGCACAGCGGCAGCTGCCGAGGCAGAGCAAGACGAGGGAGCTGAGGAACCAAAAGGTGGAGCAAGAACTATGTCTGTGTGTGCAAATTGTGGTGGAGTGGTCGGATTTTGGAGATAAGGGTGGATGGGTGAGGTGAAATAAAGTGAAATAATGGCGAGGTGGTGAGGAGAGCGGTGGTTGTGGGTTGCCAGAGCAGAGTGCAGATGGTGCGGAGGCCAAGGATTGGTCACGAGCTGGCAACCGGTGACCGAGACGCCGACTTTATTTGCCGATTCCAGCTAGAGGTTGAAGAAAGGGTACACTGGTACAGAAGAGCCGGGCCCACTTGTTGGCGTGATGGGGAGGGTAAGTGTGTTCCTTCGGTGATCTCGTCATTACTGCCTAGCAGTTCAATGCGCTCTGGCCCCACCAATCGTTTTTTTCTTTGTTCATGCATCTGCACCTTTGTCCCATCATGAACAATCTTTTTTTCTCTCTCAATGTTCAATCATTCCTGGGTAGTGTTTAGTTCCCAAAATTTTGTAAAATTTTGCAAGATTCCCCGTCACATCGAATCTTTGGACGCATGCATGAAGCATTAAATATAAATAAAAAATAAAACTAATTACACAGTTTAGACGAAATTCATGAGACGAATCTTTTAAGCCTAATTAGACTATGATTGGACACTAATTGTCAAATAACAACGAAAGTGCTACAGTACCATTTCGCCAAAAATTTCGCCAACTAAACAAGGCCCTAAATTCTGACACTAGGGAACCACGACCATGGCATTTCCACTAGAAAGTATGCACGATTCTCCACTGTAGCATTTCATTTGTATTTGTGAATTATTGTCCAAACATTGACTAATTAAGCTCAAAAGATTCGTTTGGCAAAGTTAAAGCAAACTGTGCAATTAATTTTTGATTTCGTCTACATTTAGTACTCCATGCATGTACCGCAAGTTTGATGTGACGGGGAATCTTCTTTTTGCATAGTGCACTTTTGGAGAACTAAACAAGGGCTAAAATTCATGCATGAGGGATCATTGGGATTTTAAAAGTTCAAAACCAAAAGCATTTACCTTAAACCTCGTCTAAGTCATATTTAATTTCCAACTTTGGGCGAATATCGACATGTTACAATGTGCTTGGGGCGAAGCCTCACACTCGAGGTTGACTAATTGTATCAATTCTCCTACTGTGCAAACCTCACGAATACAGGTGCCTCGGCGAACCTTCGATGATGCTCTGCGGGGTTTTCGAAGGTCCGTGCTGAAAGCTAGTTCAAAGGTCCCACGGAGCCTTCAGCATGTATGGAGGATCAATCCTTCACTCGGAGGCCTTCGGGACCGAAGGCCCTGACGAAGCCTTGGGCCAACACCAGAGACGCGACACTATGAGCTTTTTGGGAAACCTTCGGAGGCCCCTCCCTCGAGGATCTTTGAGCCGAGATTAAGAGGATCCTCGGCCGGAGGCCCTTCCGATGGACCCGATGGCCCAACAAGCTGAACCAAGGCTCCACAAGGGCCCATTTAGAAAGGCGGGTGTGGATATAAAAGTCTCTCTAGCCTTCGTGATTGTGTGCTCTAGGTAGTTGGGAATACTCCAGCATATTCTATAGTGGGTAGAGGGCATTTATGTACAAGAAAATATGTGTAACCGTACCCTATAAAAAGGAAACTCAGATTCCAAAAAAGGGAGAGATCATTTGCTAAGTTTCCAAGAACACATCGCCTTAGTAACTACGCTTAGACGAGCGAAGGCCAGACATTCGACGGGGAGACCTTCGCTTGGCTAAGCCTAGCACGTCAACACACTTAGTTAGGAAATTGAATCCCAACATTATATTTTCGCCCACCATGCTAGGCCACTCAAGACCCAGTATGGCACCCAAGAGGAAAGTCTCCACATGGGGAAGGTCAAGGTGCAATACCCAGAGCACCTATGTTGCCTCACCAAACCCTAGAGGCCAAGGAAGAGGGGCTAACCGAGCTTGTGGTATAGGGCCAGCCCTAGCAGCGGTGCAACAACCCCTAATCCCACACTAGAACAACTACTCTAGCAACTATGAGCTGAGCTTCAAAGAGCACAATAAGAAAGAGATAGGATTGGCTGCAGCCTCAATCGCAAACCAGAGAGCAGCCCTCGTCACTCAGCAAGTAGCTGAAGTCAGACAACAACTCACAATCCTACAAGTAGAAAACCAAATAAACCAAACCAACCCAACCCAACCTCCAGCTAAATCAACAACTTTAGCAAACCTTCGGAACACCACTCAACCTGGTCAAACCAATAGACAACAAATCCCCGCTATCTAAAGGCCTACAAACATCACCATGACCATCCACCTACAAACCCATATCCCTACCCAAGTATAATGGTCAAACAGACCCACGCTATCATTATGAGGTACGAGGCCGTAATATCCTCTATAGGGGGCAATGATATAGTTCTGGTCAAATCCTTCATCATTGTCATGAAAGGAGATGTTCACACATGGTACTTGATGCTGAAGCCTAAATCTGTGTAGTCATTGGAGAACCTCCAGCACAAAATAATAGCAAACTTCCAAGGTTTCGCAAATGAATCGCTAAAGCTTATGATCTCTTCCAATGCAAGCAACAATCAAGCGAATCACTTGAACAATACTACCAAAGATTTGTGCACTTCAAGACAAGGGCACCTAATGTACTTGAAGAAGCCATAAAGGGCCTTCGCATAGGGCCCTTCTTAGGACACCTAGCCAGAGAAAAGCTCGTCTATCAAAAATCTTTACAATGAGTTCGAGAAATATTGTAGGTCAGACAATGACCTTCGCAAGAGAATGGAAGAACAGAACCTGTTCAAGTAGCCCTCGCAATCGCAGTGCAGCAAACAACCCCTCGGGACAACAGAAATTGGAGGCAGCTTCAATAAAGCCAAAATAAGTAGGTCTTCAATGTTAGTCCATCTGAAGCTCAGCAATAAAATCAGCATCATTAGGGGTAGCCAAGCCAAAAATAGCAAAGGTCCTCAGCAGCCAGTCTACCAACGAGGCAACCAAGGCAATTTTTAAAGAATTTTGGATGATTATTTGTACAAACTTTGTTAGCATCACTTATTTTTTATTAACTTCATTCTGTATCAGGATTTGTAAAGATGAATAATCAGAAGTTTTATCTCAATTGTAAGAAAAGTACTGTTAAAATGTTTTCAATCAATAAGTCTAATTTAACATATATTATGGGTTACAACTCTTGTTCTCATGGAAACACCGACTTTACTATAGTTTTTAAATTTAACATATATTATGGGTTACAACTATTGTTCTCATAGAAACACCGACTTTACTATAGTTTTTAAAGATAATACTCAAGTGGTAGTTTCAAATGATATGGTTCATAGTCTTAGTGATTTTATCGGAGCTATTTGTGTATTAATACAAGTTTAATCAAGAACTTTCATGGAGAGGCTCTTATCAAGTGAGTTGTTTCAACCTTCACTTGCGATATGATATATACAAATATCTTAGTTCCGGTTTTTGTTAGGTAAGTATTCTAAAATGCTAGAGTCTTTACATTATAATTTTTGTTTAATTTTGTTTTAATATTGTTCTTCGATTATTTTGACCAGTATGCCGGAAAAAAGTTTTTCTATCACATTACTAAAGAAGGAGCACCTGTCTTTAATAAATATGGTCAAAGCACCTACCTTCAATAAATATGGCCGATTGTTTGGGTTATGTTATGATGAAGTATGTGGTATGTTAGCTACTTTAATTGTGTCGGTAATAACCCAAACTAATAACATGGTGATATTTCTCTCTCATGAGTTTGAATAATTTTATTTATTTATTTTGCTAATTGTTATTTTTTATACGTAGGGTGTCAAGGAGATCTTACATCGTATATACGTGCCATCGATGGCTAAATATGGTATTCTTTGAATGTTTGAACTCTATTAGTAGTTCAACTTTCACTTATTTCTTTTCACTGTGGTGGGTTGTAACTTTGTTGCCCGAAAAATGCTAATACTACTTGTTGGTCTTATTAGTATTTGGTCTCATTAGTCTTTGATCATGAATGTTTCATGTATTCTAGACTGTTTAAGAATACCATACATAAATCTCGTATCACAACATGGCTCTAATTACCAAGTGTCATGTGTATGAAGTGCTAGGTTGTGGTTAGCCAGCTAGGGCTTGACCGAGGCTGCTACGGGGTGGCTAGGAGGCCAACTATGGTTGGCCTGGCTAGGAGGCCAACTATGGTTGGCCTGGAGCCCGCTGTGTCGGCCTGGAGCCCGTTGTGGAGGCTGTGGGCGGAGGCATCATGAGAGGGAGAGGGAGAGGCGACACAAGAAGAGAGAGAGGCAGAGAGAAGGGGGAGGAGAGAAGAGATAAAGGATGAACCCTAAACTTGCTTGCTTCCTATTGATAGATCTCCTCTCATATATATAGGGGCTTACAAGAATGGTAATGGAATTTGAGCCTCTTTATCAATAGAGTCCATAGCCCCTACTAGTCCTTTTAGATCTAATCTATAACAGTTGGGTCTAGGCCCCTTTCTATTTTTTTTTACAAATTAGCAATCTTTATTCATTGAGAGCAGTTACATCATTAATCAAAAAATTGATAATAAAGCTAGAAAGCTCATCGTCCCAAGTACAATTTTGCTTAGATTGCATAGCTCTTCTTGCAAATTCATGTGCCCCCTGATTTGCATCCCTATTACAATGCTCAATGGATATGTCCTGAAATCCACTTCAAATAATGTTGCACTCACCATACACTACCATGGCAGATGTTGTTGAAAAACCTCCATCCTTCATTGTTTCTACATCCTCCATGAAATCCGATTGGATGATAAGCCAATTACATCCAATATATTGCGCTCATCAGTCCTTCTTTCAAAGCATACGCATCTGCCATCGACACATATACTAGATGAGGAACATAGTTGTGGGCAGCAGCTGTAACCGCCCCCACGTTGTTTCTTACGATCGCCCCAACACTCCCGCACCCTACACTTTCATCAAAGGATGCATCAACATTCAACTTCACCTTTCTCTCTGGAGGTTTCTGCCCCTGTCGGATTTTTGCTCCTTTTTTTGTGCTAATTTGTAGTTCTTTGTCATGGCAGCGATGGACATAGCAGACCTCGAAGGCCTCTGGTTGGTCTCTTCATGAAGTGTTGTCGTCGTTCCCACAAGATATATATACCAAACCCCAGTGAGAATTAGCTCTATGAGGCCCACTTCCAGTGCATGGACCTGTTCTCCTCTTCTCATCACTTCTTCGAGGATTACAGAACCTGATCGGTCCGTGTCTAGTAGGTGCGTGATCTTTTCCTAGATACCGAGCTCTTTCCAAACTTCTCTCGCTTGATCACATGTGAAAAGCATATGCTTAACATCTTCAGCTCCATTGTTGCATACTGGACAACCTCCCGAACCCCCGACATGGCAATTTGCTAGGAAGACATGACATGGTAAAGCCCTTTGAGAACCCACCACCCAAATATATTAATCTTCCCTGGAACTTGCAATTTCCATAAGAATTTCCATGCCTAGCTACTAGTAGCTCTACCAGCCTGCGCTGCATTGCATCTGAGCCCATATTTGCTTTCCCATTGGCAGTGGTAAGCCGACCATACCAAGAACAATTCATTCTTATTATAATGCCACACCACAAAATCTTTCCTCCCTGAGGTGATGGGAATTTGTAAGATTCGATATGCCCACAGGCCAAAAGATAGACCTCACTAGGTCTACGTCCCATGTTGAGTCTACCGGATTGATAAGCTCATCGACCATTGTTACTATGTTGTTCCCTCTGTCCGTTTGGATCTTCATGTGTTATGACTTCCCGATATCCAATTGTCCTCCCATATATTTATCTGTGTACCATCTCCGACCCTCCATATGTACCCTTGCTTGAAACATTCAAGACCAACTAGCACACTCTGGCACGTGTAAGAGCTTCCACTCTTCATTATGACCTTCAACAATTTGACATCCGGATAATATCTAGCTCTGAGTACTCTGGCGCATAGCGAATCTGGATCAGTAAGCAGCCTCCAAACTTATTTTGCTCGCCAAGTTGAAAGACTACAAGTCCCTGAAACCCATTCCTCCTTTTGCTTTCGGCAAACACATCCTCCACTATTCTTGCCAATGGATTCTCTTATGTTCATTGTCATCCCCCACCATTACTACGAAATAGCACTTGGAATTCCTTTGCATATGTTTTTTCAGAATTTAAATACCATCATCGCATAGACTGGCACGGCCTGAGCAATGGACTTAATAAGAATCTCCTTCCCTCCCATACTAAGCATCTTCTCCTTCCATCGACTAATCGGGGATGTCACCCTACCAATTAGATGACGGGAGCAATCACAATCGCTTCGCTCGGCTCCCACCAAAGCCGGCAATCCAAGGTATTTGCCATTCAGCGATTCTGTCACATTGTTCAGGGAAGCACATACCTTCATCTTCACAGCAACCTCTGTGTTTGACTAGAGGTAAATACTCGATTTGGCTTCACTTAGTTTTTGTCCCAAATTTGCACAATATTGATGCAGAATATTAGTCAAGCAATCAGCATTCTTTTTATCTGCATGGATTTGTATAAGCGAGTCGTCCGCAAACAGAAGACGTGATATAGTTGGAGCCTCTCTACTACCGACTTTAACGCCTTCCAGATCTCCTCTCTCCTCAGCTCTGTTGAAAGACCTTCTGCTATGATCAGAAACAAATAAAGTGGTACAGGATCACAGGCTCCTCCTTAATTAATTAGCCTACTAACATGTTTTGGCGTCTTCTCATACTGTACATCTTACTGACCATGGTAGGTTCACATGTTGAGTCGAATGGTCAGTGGAAACATCGTGCTAACTGCACAATCACGCGCAACATCATTCTGGTGTTTATATCCAATTATTATCAGTATCCATTACATTTGGCATCGACCATTGCATTATACTACACATATCGGAGTACACAAAACGTGCACAGCTCCAACACAGTGCTGATGCACATTCCACTTGGTTTCCAGCGACGGCACACTGTATAAACATTTCAGTACGTCTCAACACCAGTAGATTTGCAGTCGACGTCGAACCACACCTCTGCTCTGTGCTTGGCTTATAAGCTGTACTTTTTCAGCCAACGAAAAGTGTTTTTCTCTCACAACAAATCAGCTAACCGTACTTTCAGCCATGGCTTATCAAGCAAGCCAACAGGGCACTCATCGACACGGCCAATGATGCGGAACGGACTGCTATACTGTGCAAACGATGAGTATGCCCATGGCGACCGGCTCAAGCTCATGGCAAGCTTCTCAGCTTCCTCAACCACGTTCTTGTCCCGTGCATAACCCGAGAAGCTCCTCACTGCAATGCAGTGGCTTGGCCATCTATCTGGATGAAGGTTCAGTTCTGGGAGAGGAACCGGAGGAGGGGAAGCCTGGAACTTTGTTGGTAAGTAGAACCGGACAAAGTAGGCGGGCGGCACCGTTTCTGCACAGGATCGCGGGGCCAAGCAGGATCGCGGCACTACGGCATGCCCCTGAAAACCGGATCGTTCACCCATGGCATTAATAAGGAAGAAATAAGGCAGGTGCTGGGACTTGGGAGAGAACCTGATCGACTACGTACGGATTACATACATACGTACATATATATCCAAGGCCGGGCGAGCCACCACGACGTCCACGCTCGTCCGTCGCCGACCTCTCCGGCTCTGGGTCCACCCGCGCGGCCGTCCTTCCATCTACCGCGCCAACTGCTGATCGATCAGGTCTCGGCCTCGACCTCGACCTCGACCCGCCTGCTTAATAATATATGTCACTCAGGAACCATGCATCAGTCTTGTAGTTGTACTAGGGGCTAGCTATATATGCATCGACAGATTAACCTTTTCAGATCAGAATTTGGGGCGATCCATCGTTTTTGCTTTACACCTATCCTTGCTTTTACGGGCTACCAACTATTAATATTGCATCGGTTTTCTTCTGCATCAGGCGGCCGGATTTCGAAAGATATGCAGGCAGCTGATAATAACAATGATCTCGTAGTCACAGCAAGCTCCAACGAGAAGCAATGGTGGGCGAGGGACGACGTCTGGTTATCGTCTCACAAGCTCCAACAAAAGGCAGAAAACTTCTTGCGACGACGACGACACTGCTTCATCAGTAGTGCCTACAAATACTACAAGAGGGTCGTCAGATGAGAAGCAAAATTCTCCTACTCGTGAGGGAGAGAGGAGGACTGGTTCATTTATTTCAGGTTTGCTGCTGCATGCCCGCCCACTCCTTTTTTCCCCCTTTATTAATTTGGCATACCTTTGTAAATCGTTTTTCTGTAGTGAGGGAGAGTACTGGTCTATTTACTTGAGGTTTGCTGGCCTCTTCTTCTTCTTTTTTTGGCATACCCTTTTACAACTCAATTTGGAGCACTAAGGGCAGTTCCAACGAAAGAAACTAGTAGTTTCTATAATATAGGACACCACACCAAAAAAAGTACTGCTTTCTAACCCATGGTTTCTATGAGTAATAATTATTTTCTCTTTCTCTCTCCCAACTCTATCTTATTTCCTCTAATGGGAGTGCGATACGAGCTCCCTAGAAACTGATGGTTTCTCCCCAATGGCGATTTCATGGTTTCTTGGTGCATTGGGTCAAGAGTAGACCTGATTTCTTCATGAAGAAACCATTTCTATGATTTTTGCTCTCTTTCTTCATTAATTACATTGCCATGTCAACGTTTTGCCTACGTGGCAAGTCATTTAATGAGGATAGAAACCATCATCAATGTACCATTGGGACTGCCCTAACAGGTGTGTACCATTGGTCTTTATCTACCAGGGTTCTTGATTGACTTGGGACTTGTGTTGTCTTTAGTGGTCTTGACCAATATTACTGGGCTTCTCTGAGTGAAAAAGTAACCTCCAAAATATCCAAAAGTGTTGTCTCGCTTCTCTTGTTTGATGGTGAGTATTCTATTTTTTGCTTCTAAGTTTTCCACATACGCACGTATATGAACATCCACAGCTAACTATTGGAATTGTGATCTTTTAGTAGGATCCATCAATATACTTGCATGCTCAGGCATTCCTATAGAAAGCAAAAAACCTACCACTACAAGACTGTTGACTTCAGAAAAGTTGGGTATCACTTTCTTAGCTAGAAGGAATGCCGGTCGTGACATGACGGTGATAGAATTCTTGGATTATTTAGGCGTAGATCGGTGGATAAAACTCAACTTAGACAAAAGAATGTGCTGATGTACCTCACCAAGCAGCGTCGCGACCATGGCGTCGTAGCGACGTGGCCTCGAGTGTCGGAGTAGATGTAGCTTAACACGCCAGCTAGGGGTGTCGAAGGTGCCAGCAGTGCTGGCGTGGTCCAGTAGCGACGGTGAAGGCGGTGGAGCTTCCCGTCACTCACAGCGTGCCCTCTAGATCGGACTAGGGTTAGGAACCTTGGTAGGGCGTTGGCGGCTGCAGTGAACCTCGTTTTTTTTGCGCCCTGGCCCCACCTTCCTCTTTATAGCGCTACGCGACGGGGCCCATCAGCCAGGAGAACGGCTGGGCGCCCCCGATCAGGGCGCGGATCAAGGGCCCAATTGGCCGTTGGGCCAACTGGTGGAGAGCAATCTAACATTCTCCCCATTGATCTCACCTTATGACTTAAACTTAACTTACTTTATCTTTTTTCTATTTCATCGCAGATCAGTGCATAGAGCGTGTCTCATAGTCACGGTCAGTTGCCATTAAATTAAACAACTACAATGCACCTCTTTGTTTTGAAACAGATTCTCAGCTAGGCCCTTAGTATCCAGAAATCATAGGCTTTCCCGTAAACCCATGTTGACTGTGTGTTATCTGAATGTACTGGGTGGTTAGCCTTTGCTAAGCGGATCTGCAAGTACTTACTTGGTACTTATATGCTCAATGCTTTCAAAATGATTATGGATTTCTCCTTTGCAACATATAACTTAATATCAATATGTTCGGCAGCACACTTGACCTGTTGTCTTAGGAGTTAACTACTTTAAATGGTTATTGTTGTTGACTACCATTGTTAAATCTGGATACATATTCCCTTAACCACTTTTGCCTGTTCTTGAGGCCTCATGACAAGCTATACTATATTATGCATCATTGATGACACCACAACTGTTTTATTGGAGCTTTTCCACAATAATACTTCAACTGCGAGTGTTAGCAACTACTTTGGATTTCACTACACATCTCGCTAAAACTTAACATTTGTACCCACAACTATTTGAGAGTACTTGTTCTTTCTTACTCAGCATGAGGCCTATGATACTTTGCAAAAATTACAAGACATTCTTAACTCTATTCCAGTGATTTATATCTGGACTGGACTTCCGCCAAAATATCCCGGATACGTAAGCTACGTCAAGGTAAGTTCTTACTTGTACATTCATTAAGCTTCCAACAGCTGAAGCATATGGAACCATGTTCATATGATCGATCTCACATTGGTTCCTAGAACACTGAAAGTTCCTAAATCTATTACCCTTGACTATAGGAGTAGGCGTGGGTTTACTCGCATGCATACTTTATTTCTTTAAAATCTATTCCAAGTATGCCTTTGCGATAGTCCTAATACCCCTTTTCATCTATCTCGGTGAATTTCAATTCCTAGAACCAATGAGGCTTCACCAAAATCATTCACATTGAAACTTGAGGACAAGACTTCTTCTCCACTGGCAGATTAACATTACTACTAGTTAATAGGATATCATCTATGCACAGGATGTGGAAAAATAATTTTCCATTCTTGAACTTCGCATAAACGCTATTGTCCTTCTTATTTTCTTTAAACCCAAACTTTCTTATCGTTTCATCAACTTTAAATAATACTGTCTAGAGACTTGTTTTAACCCATAAATGGATTTCTACAGGCGGCATCTCATACGTTCTTTTTCTTCCACGACAAAACCTTTGGGTTGTGCCATGTAAACGTTTTTATATAAATCCCCGTTGAGGAATGTCGTATTTACATCCATCTGATGTAACTCTAAATCGTAATATGCCAATAACACCATTATGATTCTAAAAGAATCCTTGCATAAGACTAGAGAGAAAACTCTCATCGTAATCTATTCATTCTCTTTGCGTAAAACCTTTTGGTATAAGTCATGCTTTATATCTTTTCACATTTCCTTTGGAGTCATATTTTATGTTGTAGACCCTTTCACATCCTACTATTTTGGCTCCATTAGGAATTTCTTCTAAGTCCCAAACATCGTTGGTATTCATCGAAATCATTTCAACTTTCATAGCTTCTTGCCATTCAAACGAGTAAACGCTTCTCATGACTTCTTCAAATGAGGTGGGATCACCCTATATTTAAATTTTTTCACTAACATAGACTTCATAGTCATCAGAAAACTGGTTTACTAATTCTTTGAGACCTTCTGGGGCCTCTGCTACTGGCACTTTCATGTGGGGTTGTTGTTGCTCTTCATTGCTAAGAGGCAATTGATTCTACAGGCTCCTGTATCACAAGATTCGTGTTTATATTATTCATCTTCTTCGAAGAGCCAACAACAGGTATTGTATAAGTCATACAACATCAACAAGTATTGAGAAATTCATTGTTTTGAATCACTAAAGTGGGCACGTAGCCCCGCTTCTCTTTAAGTCATAGGTCTCTACATACCATGCTCTCCCAGATCGTTCCATCTTTTATAAAGATAGTGTATCTTTCAATTTTTTATTTGGGTTCAATCTGTTAAAACTTTATATGGTGCTTTAAGCACGATTTTAATATCTTTGATGGTGACTACGTTATCTTCCTCTCGAAACTTTAAAAAATCTAGGAATTTAGCTGTTTTTCTGCTTAGGGTATCATTGTTATGACTGACGGTCACATTCATCAAAATCTTTATCTCACTCAGTTTCTTACAAGATCTGTATCTCATTCTTGATGAAGAGTACACATTCATCAACACCTTTATCTCACCCTTAATGAAGAGTAGTTTCTTAATTGATCTTAATTCTTACTCTTAATTCATCTCATAATTCTTCCTATCGAAATGTGGCATGAACTATACTGCCATAATTTCGAGAACTATTAAGAAAACTATGAACGAGAAGACACTTATGACTTACTTCATTTACATGATTATGCCATGCAAATAAAGTTATTTCTTAATCCATATAGGAGTACACTTTCCTCATTCCACTTCAAGAACTCGACGACATCTTTTATTAACTGTACTTTTGCAAGTCACGCTTACATCTTTTTCTTATCATTTGATTAGTATTGACCATGACAATATATTTCTATTGTGCCATGGTCAATACTATGATAGCATAAGAGCTACCCAAAATTCTCTCGCTATGCGGGATACAAAAACATATGAGTCGTCACAAAACTTCTTCCGCCATGCAGGATTAACTAGCATAAGTACTATGCCAAACTTCTTCCCATGCGAGATAAATCTATATACAAATTATCGTAACAAAAAAATTAGTCATGATGACTAAAACATTCACTTATACTTTATTTTTCAATTAAATCTTTGAGTTGGTTTCAATTTAATTAGAAAATTAGTAAACTAACAAAACACTGTCGTGAACTACCTTGACTCAAGCCTTTTTATTCACATACCCCAGCATTGCAGCCCGTTGGGATGCAGCCGAGTGATCTCGTCGGTTAAAAAATAAAACTTACAAGATGCTTCTGCATCAATTCTACATCACCGTTGGACAAAAAATAGAATTAATGCATAAAACTCATAAATTAACTTGAAAGACATATAACTACTCTTCAAAATTAAATTCTTCCGTTGGTTCAAATTTAATTAGAAGATAATCAACATCATTGCAGCGAAACATGGTAATAAAATACATTCTATTAGTTCATGGGTATTTCTTGGTCTTTATCTACTCTCTGAAAAATTGACCATGTTGGTGTAAAATTTATCAGAGATTTAAACTTTAATCTTAAACTCATTATAATATTATTATCTCAACGTTGGTCAGAAAATAACAATACTATAATTTAACATAAATAAATCAGACTACTCCTCTAATTTAAATTTTTCTGTTGGTTCTAATTTAATTAGAGGATAAACATAATTATAATTTACTAAAAGTAACTGCTCTTCAAATTAAATTCTCCCGTTGGTTCGAATTTAATTAGAAGATAATCAGCATTAAACTTTACAGCGACAACATAAAAAAATAATTTATCTACTTTTCAGAAGTATTTTATTGTGTACTTATCTACTCTCTAAACAATTTATCCCGTTCGTTCAAAATTGAATAGAGATTTAACATCAAAACTTGACAAAATTCATCGAAATATGCTTCTGAAAGGTCTAAACTTAATTCACAAACTTCACTGTGCACTCGTCCGGCCTAGTAGCACTACCGTAGCCCAAAACCGCGTCGGCTCGCCCCGCTTGCGCTCTCAGCACGGCTTGTACCGGCTTGGCTTGCTCGGCTCGGCGGCCCAGCAACCGCTTGGTACGTCTGGGCCTTCAGCGCAGCAGCCGACGAACGGGCCACCATATTGTCCCATCGCGCCGCTCGCCCCTCCCTCCACTTTGATCCCATCCGTCCATCTGGATCGGACGGTGGAGCGCATGGATTGGAAGGGATATGAGTCGTTGGCCAGTTCGGGCTCCCCTAACCCTAACCCTAGCTATCCCGGCCGATTGGAGCGCGCCGCTGGCGGCTCTCACATCAGCACGCCGCTCAGTCCGGCCCACGGTCGGCGACCCAGGGAAACCCTTTCTCCTTCCCTTCTCACCTCTTCTTTATCGCAGCGCCGCACAGAGGCGAGCGCCGGAGCGATGGCCGCCCGTGACGGCCAGAGTGAGTTGGCGCCGTCGCAAGCCCTCTTGTCGACGTGCGCGCTCCCCGAAGGGAGAGCGCGCCACCGTCGAGCGACCCCGTGTCGGCGCACTAAACCCCGCCCGCGCGTTGGCGTCTCGGCGACGAGCGGTAGCTCGGGCCACGCCTTCTCGCGCGACGGTGGTGGGCCGCACGCCGAAGAGGAGTTGTCAAGCGACGGCTCAAGGGCAGGTAAACCTCCTGTCTACTTCTCATCTCGGGTTAGGGTTATGATTAGGGTTTCGATACGAATCGAAATTCGTTCATCTCCTTCTAATTTCTTCTTTTTTCTACCCCAAAACCTAGATCTACGCCCAGGTTAGGTGCTCCGATACCATTGATAGAATTCTTGGATCATTTAGGCGTAGATCAGTGGGTAAAACTCAACTTAGACAAAAGAACTTGCTGATGTACCTCACCAAGCAGCGTCGCGGCCATGGCGCCGCAGCGACGTGGCCTCGAGTGTGGGAGTAGAGGTAGCTTAACGCACACGCTAGGGGTGTCGAAGGTGGCAGCAGTGCAGGTGCAGTCCAGTGGTGGCAGTGAAGGCGGTGGAGCTTCCCGTCGCTCACAACGCGCCCTCTAGATCGAATTAGGGTTAGGAACCTCGGTGGGGCGCTGGCGGCTGCGGTGAACCTCATTTTTTTTGCGCCTCAGTCCCCACCTTCCTCTTTATAGCGCTACGTGGCGGTGGCCCATCAGCCAGGAGAACGGCTGGGCGCCCCCGATCAAGGCGTGGATCAAGGGCTCAATTGACCGTTGGGCCAACTGGTGGAGATCAATCTAACAGACGGTTGATGCTGCATCCTCTGCTCATTTTGCTTGTTCTGTATTATTTGCTTGTGTGCTTATATTATTTTGTCCCCCCCCCCCCCCCCCCCCCTACCTTTTGCTTTATTGTCATTTTAGATTCAAGTGCGTGATGCATCCAATAATGTCGCCGTGGGATGGTTGGAGCAACATTTTATGGATCCAGGATTTACTCTTGTCAACGTACAACAACCCCTAGATGTTTGCACGGTACACCTTAACAATGAGGTGGAAGTTCTACCTGGCAGTAACCTACTAGGCATAGAGCTTACGGTGAACTCTGGAGGACCAACCCTCATAAGAGGGACCCTGCAGACTGAAGATTCAAGTGCTTCTGAAGATGGCATAGAGCTTTCAGCCTCCACTTGCCTCCACTTGTAACATCTCGAAGGTTAGCACATTGTTGGTATCTCTCTTATATTAGTTCTCTGATGAATGCATGGTTCTGTTAAGAATAAATGACTGCATCATGCAGGATATGAATTGTTATTCTATTGTTATATGCACTGAAATTTATCTTAATTTGGGTTGTAAAAAAATGGCATCCCCCTGTGTAACTCCTGTCCTATTTTGTGCCACTTTATTTTGTTCTGGTGTAACCCTTGTTGCCTGTCACGTTATTTTACACTAGGCTGGTGATGGCGGGCCACTCTTTGATGATAATGGGAACTTTGTTGGCACGAACCTTTTTCTGCATACTAAAAGGGGCGCTTTCATGCAACGGAATATCATTATTGAAAAACTGGAGAAGTTTGAGAAAATAATTGAATGGCTCACAAGCAAGAGGTAAGTATGTCTGTATGTCCAGAATATGTCAGCCATATCTTTCCCAGCGTGCTTGTCTTTCACTGGTTCATCTGGTCGTTATTTGTTAGCCATGGGAGGATGAGGCCCAAGCATTAGCTGTTTGTTCCTTTTGTAGCTTCTTTTTTGTCATTTTTTTCCCTTTGAACTTTTTGAAGTTGTGGATGTTTCTCCCCCATTAACTACATGATTGATTTTGTTTTTAAACCAAGATAGTTACACCCTTAGCCTGTCTTATTTGCTCTACATTATGATTTAATTATTTTAACGTTGAACCTAGCAGGCATGCCTAATTGAAACAAAGGAAATTTTCTATTCAGATCAAAATACTAAAGGGTGAACTTAATTTTATAACATCTCCCAAATCTTGGCATTATCCTTATCTTGATTGTAAGTCTTTTCATAGGTGTTCTACACATCCATGCTTTGGTTTGGTCCATGTTACTTTTGGTCTTTTGTTGATTCTATTTAGTATAATAATGGGTTAACTATGTTCAGCGGCAGGAATATAGAAGCACGTAAACGTAGAGAAATGCAAAGATACATTATGTCCCGTACAAAAGGTGAGCACGTAGACACCACTTAAGGGCTAAGGCTACTAAGTATAGCACTTGTATGCAAATTCATAATTATTTCAAAGGAAAACGTATTTGCAAGTTAAAACTGTTGCAGGTTTAGTTTTTTCCTGTCGCTCAACGAATAATTTAATCTTACTGCTTCATGTTCATGATATTCAGCCTGAGTGACAACTACTCATCCTTGTATGCAGAGTTTTCTATGAGTGCCATTTATCATGATTATTATATTAGTAATAGCTTATGATCTGTGGTAATCACTTGAACTTGTTGCACCAGATTTTGCCATTACTAATCGGGATCTGTTGGCGGAGGATCTAGACTCCTTGGGTTATCCCAAACCATTAACAACTGCGATTGATTGTAAGTGTTTTTTTTATTATTTTACTGATCTCTTCAGGGTAGCATTTATGTTTCAGGCTGGCAATAACAGAGGGCATGGTTTGTATATGTTTAACCAAGTGGCTTGGTTTTGGTTAATAGTTTTGAAGAAATTTTTGGTGACACGTATGATTCTGGCAAAGGTATTTGGGGTATACTCAAGGAAACAATTTCAAAATATTTATCTCAAAGTATTGTCTCCCTTGCTTCATACAATGGTGATTTATAGTAGAATGTTCGTAACTTCTCCATATTTGTAACTTGTCAAGATTTGTATTTGGTCATGATTAACTATTAATGGTCGAAAATCATGTTATGCAGGAGAGACTAGGTATTTTGCTTGTTCAGGCATAATTATAGAATGGAATGGACGCGCTGCTATTCTCACTTCAGCAAGCTTGGTTAGAGATCCTCGTGATGAATTCAAGATCTGGGACAACCTTGTCCCTTTAAGGTTCTTGCTTAAATTTCTCGCTGTCATTTGCAGATTGACGTGTTGCTTCCAGACAAACAGCACACTGACGGAACATTACAACATTGCCACACTGAAGGAACATTACAACATTGCCACTTACACTACAATGTTGCTATTGTCAGTTTCAACAGTGACCATGCTTTTCCTACAATGAGTATTTCTGATGATAGGTCATCAGATGTTTCTGGCAAAGCAGTAGCAGTTGGACGTTGCTTTGAATCAGGCATGTTAATGGCCACAAAAGGGCTACTGAATCAGGGGCACCGCCATAGCTTGCTTGATTGAAATGTTCTCTGGTACTCCAGTTGTGAAATCACCAAGGTTCGTTTTCTCGCCTTTTCATGGTGCTAGTAGTGTACATTTCTTTGCCTTTTACACGATGCTAATTGTAGCAGTCATTATTTTGTTGTTGTCGCTAGGCTGGCATTGGAGGACCCCTTATTGATTTTAAGGGGAGATTTATTGGCATGAACTTCTACGATGAGTATGAAGGAACTCCGTTCGTACCACAGTCATGTGTTCGCAAGGTTTTGGAACATTTCGAGAAGAGAAGGTATTTGTGGTGGTATATTCTTCCACTTACAAGTGCTGGGCGTATGACATGATTTACATGTACCTGGAAGAACTTTTATGGCCTAAATGGAAGTCTTTGTCATGTCTATTTATTAAGTATATATTCATTCTGCTGATCTGTTCTTTTTTTCTTTTTGTATGTGTTGGATAGATTTCTCGCTGAAACCGATGGTGATGGTTATAAGAACAGGCACATTTACGTTTTATCTCATTACATACTGTACATTGTTTATAAGTGTCATGCATAAGGGTTTTATTTTCGGGAAAGAAAAGTGGGCTCATGTTCTGCTTCATCTCTAGCGTAACTTGATTATGACTGAAGTCTCTGTTTGTTGTTGCCAGATGGCCTGTGCCTATGCCATATTGGTGTCATCAGGATCCCAAGAAAGAGAAACAAGAAAGGAAAGAAAGGGTTGGCTTGCTCTTTAGGAAACAGTCATGGGCACCGCCTCGTAGGATTGAGGCATTGCCCACTTGTTAATTTGTCAACCGCTTCTAGCAATTGGTGGGCCTAGCTTTTTTTTCTTACCCTAAACAGTGGCGAACCTTTTGTTTGTAGAAGCTTATTAAAAATTTGCAGAGAGCAAAATGAGTCTGAGATTAAGTTCATCTGGTGTATGGTGTAATGGCATCTCAACTTAACCTGGTAGCATGCATGACAACCATCCTGGGATATTTCACTATATATATTTGTTACTTACTATTTTGTATATCCCATGCTTACTTTGTTGATTGATGAAAAAAATTTTGGGTTCAAGAATCATGATTTGAGGCATCGCTGACTTGTTAATTTCTTACCCGCTTCTAGCAAGTGACAGACCTAGCTTTTTCTTCTTACTCTGAATAGTTGTGAACCTTTTTTGTAGAAGCTCATTAAAAATTTACAGAGAGCCAAATGAACCATAAACTGATTGAACAATCCAATCGGATGTTGCTGCTCTTTAGGGATATGAGTCTGAGACTTGAGTCCATCTGGTGTAAAGTGCTTGTTAATGCATTATTTCAATTATGGGAGAGGAATAAGAGGGAATCAGAGGAAGCCTGGAACTTTACTAGAACTAGAGTTGGGCATACTAGGCTGAAGAATTCACAGGCCCTAGATCTAAACCACGCTTTTAGGTACAGTACAGGTGGTCATTCTGATCCTCCAAGACCAAGAGTTCAGGTTCAGCAATTTATAGAGTGAAAGGTTCATTAGGGAGCGCTTGCTGGATCATCTAACAAAGCAGATTGAGCACAAAGACTTTAAACAGCTGTGAAATGGCAAGGGTATTAATTAACAACAAGTACCGAATGGAGCTGTGAAATGGCAAGGGTATTAATTAATTAACAACAAAGTACCGAATGCAGCTGGTAGTTACAGATGTGCCAGTACATTCGAATGTACAGAATGACCCAGCAAGACATCCAAATGTCGCTTATAGTATCTTTTTAAGTCCATAAGTATTAAACTCAGCAGGTTAGAAATCAAACTAATAGCAATTCCAATTCCATGAAGCAGAGTCGAAAGCATCACTGCTTGGTGTTTTGCGATGCCTAGTAGGGAAGTGGCAAAACAATAAAAGGTGAAAACAATTGATCTGGAAGTAGGAGGTCGAATCCTTAGGATTATATTAGTTGTTTCACAAATCAAAGCTTCCCAACATTGTCAACGAGTAATTTGCATGATAGGATAAGATGAAGATATCAAAATGAACTTAACTTCAGTCCAGCAGGTCACAGAAGCAGATAATATTTAATTAATTTCAGAGAACTATAATTTTGCGATCTGTCATGAACATCAGCACATGTATATCTTCACTGATTGGAACGGTCAGTTGTAATTAACCACACAATCACACGCGACATCATTCTGAGCTGAGCTTGTGACAGTGTATATGGTGCATCCATTACATTTGGCATCGACCATTGCATTATACTATACATATAGGAGTACACAAAAACGTGCACAGCTCACATGGTGCTGATGCACATTCCACTTGGTTTTGAGCGACGACACACTGTATAAACATTTCAGTACGTCTCAACACCAGTAGATTTGCAGTCGACGTCGAACCACACCTCATTGACACGGCCAATGATGCGGAATGGGCTACTGTACTGTGCAACTGAGTAAGCGCTCTTGCTGGGGTAGTTTGTGGAGTTAGCCCAGGGCGACCGACTCAAGCTCATGGCAAGCTTCTCAGCTTCCTCAACCACGTTCTTGTCCCGTGCATAACCCGAGAAGCTCCTCACTGCAATGCAGTGGCTTGGCCATCTATCTGGATGCAGGTTCAGTTCTGGGAGAGGAACCGGAGGGGAAGCCTGGAACTTTGTTGGTAAGTAGAACCGGACAAAGTAGGCTGAGGAGTGCAGAGGCCCTGCACCTGGAACCACACTTGTAAGGACAGGGGTGGTCATTCTGATCCTGGAAGAGTTGAGGTTTGCGCCCATCAGGTACTGGAACAATCTGGCAGCCAGCAACAACATGGAAAAGGTTTTAGAGCTTGTAGGATCACATAAAGAAGATCAAGCAGTAAGAGAGTGAACTAAAACAAATGTGACATTTGCAAGTGGTTATATATGTGGTGCAATCCTATGTACAGAAAATGGTCTGGCAGAACATCAATATCTTATATCTTATGGACAGGAATATCACAAACTAAGCCTCAAGTATTTAGCCTCAGGTAATATCAAAACTAATAATAAAACTTCAGAATTCACGAGTTAGCAGAGTCATAGCATAACTGGTCAGAATTTCACAACACCTAGTTAGTAGGAAACTGCCAAATAACTACTCAGGTAAAGACTATCGATTTGTCTGTAGGATGCCTTAGTATTATTAGATACTATTTCAAAAATCAAAGAGTCTTCATCAGTGAGTAATTTTTTTTTGAAAGGTCGCCGGGGGGGATGAACTATCCCCACCTGAATTTTCATTCCACAGATGCCGGGCAAGCCAGGAGGTGGAAGGGCATGGCGCCAATCCAGATACAATAAGTCTAGAGAAGTACAATAGGGGGAGGGAGAGATTACAACACCAACAACAACGGCAACACTTAACAGAAACAACAAGAAGAACCAACACGAGGACTCAAGGAGCCTAGACTCAAGCCGAAGGACGCCAACCAATCGCCGATTTGTGCCACCGCCGAACAACAAACTCGCCGGTAACGCCGTGACCATTGTGCCCTACACCACTCCTCATAGCTACGACGCTCCGCTGTCGCCCTCCATCTGAGGACCAACAGTGGAATGGGGACTAAGAGTGGTGACGGACACGCAAGCCCAAGATCACCGGACACGACGACCTCCCTTGAAGCTGATGGTGACACCTACAGCACATCCGGGCCTACGTACCACCATTCAACGCCGTCCACGGGGAGGAAACCTTGGAGGGGAATGGCGGCAGCAGTGGAAACACCACCCGGCATTAGATTTTCTGGCACCATCAAGGAAAGCGCCGACGGAGCAGAGACGCCAGAGGAGGACACCCGTCGAAACATCGGCAACGACCGACAGCCAGAGCTAGTCTCACCCAAGAGGGGAACAAGGAGCCAGGAGAGATAGGCCTGAGCTAGCCCCTCCACGGTGGTGCCTCCAAGATGGACACGACGTCGTTGACGCCACCACCACCAGCTCTAGATACTAGAGCTAGGTTTTCACCAGGAGGAGAGGGTCAAAGCTACAGCTATAGGGTGGGGAGGCTACATCGACGCCTCCAAGGAGGTAAGCGGCGCTCGAGGGCGTCGCCGTCGATCGCACGACCAGGTCGTGCATGGCTTTCGCCTAAGCTCCTCAATCCCAGGAATGAACTGTAGCCCGCCGCCGCCATCTGCAGATGTAGTTAGCTCAGAATGCTTTCGCGATAGCAAGAATTGAAACCTACAACGACACCTCAAGGGAGGGATATGACGCCATTGCGCCATCGTCGCTGGCCTGGGGCAACAGCCAAGCAGGGTTTTCACCCGGTTTCCATATGCCTACGCAAAGCCACCCAGAGTGCAACACGGTAAGCAGAACAAACACCTACCACGCAGCGCTCTGTGTCTCGGTCTTCCACCATGGGGAGGCAGGCCAAATGCATGGGCGATTCCGTCTGGCGTCGTGGAGGGGCATGCCGCGCCCATCAAGGGCGGCCACGCCAAGCAGCAGAAGCGCTTGCACGCGACCACAAGTATCCTGGGTGGACAATTTCCAAGCAGGTCGCCCACCTCCGCGCCCTTCTCCTGCAGATCCCCGACCTGCAGGCAGCTCGGCCCCTACGCCAACGGCTTTGACGCCACCCACATCCTCCCAGGCTTTTCCGAGTGCAGCCACGCCAAGCAGGGGAGCTTCGGCACCCGGGCAGCCGGCAGCATGGCGCTCGGCGGCGGGCCTGAGTCGCAGTTGGCCCAGACCGCGTTCAGCTACTCCTGCTTCTTCACAGGCAGGAGTAGAGCGGCAGCACGTCGCCGACGACAGGGAGTTTGGTGGACGGCCATTGAGGCCACAATGCGGGTCTGCATCAAGCTCGCCAGCGCCTGCAGCCGGGACTCCCGAGCACGAACGTCCGCCGGAGGAGACCGGGGCCATCTCCATGGGTGGTGCCCGTGCTTGTGCCCCGCCACCACCAGCTGCAACTGGATCTAGACCAGTCCGACCCGTAGCACCCCCGTGCCGACGCCGGCGAGCGCCACGCGCGCACAGGACTTGACAGTGACGGAGATTTTGGGGTCCAGCGGGAAGAAACAGATCCAACTGAGCCAGTCAAGCTGGCAGAGGGAGGGAGAGGAGCTAGTGGAGGTGGTCGATGCCGAGCCCACAGAGGTCGCAGATCCATGGTGGAAGACACCGGATCTGGCCCTCCACATCGCGGATCGACCCCCTGCCGGCCATCTCAGGCAGCCAAGATGCAGAGTAGCAGTTGGGGAAGAAGATAGGAGGTGCTGGGGGTGGGGGAGGAGCTGCGGGGGCAGCCTTTTTGAGCGCCCCTCGCGGGCCGCCGCCACTGCTCGCCGGGAGCAGCGGCAGCGGACGGAGAGCAGCTCGAGTGGGGTGGTCCGCGGCGGCGGCGAGCTTGTCGCCCCTGAGTCGCCTCAGAGGAGACGACGCGAGGGGGGGGGGGGGGCGTTTGTGGCCTTCCTAACGATGGTATTTTGGTCCCCTCCAATGCTTCCCAATGAGTAATTTGCATAACAACAATGCGAAGAATCAAAATGATCATAATTTCAATATAGTAGGTTATGAAACGGATGGTTTAGTTTCAGTAGCCCTGCAATTGATCAAGAACATTAATAGAAGAAAATACAGGTCTCCTTGTTCTTGAATAAGTACAGATTTATCTTTACCAGTTGGTTCACAGATTAGTTAGAGAGTTGTAGCTATGATAACCATGAAGAGTCTAGTTAATCCTACATGTTCTTCAGCCACAGCATTTCTTACAATCACGGATACCTGTTTGGTTTAAAAGAAGCTCGGATACTTTTCAACTGAAATGAACACGCTACTCTACTGAAGATGACATAGTACTTGCAAGTATCAACTCAAGTGCATATCCACACAATTGCATTGCATCCTGTTGAGTGGTGAAAGCTCAACAACACACTACCAACCCTCTCTCTCGGTTTCCCCATCAAAATCCAATAGCAATCAATTCCACCCTTTCTTGCATTTCTATCCATTCCTATGCAAGAAATCGAAATCGACCTGACCGCGCCGCCCACAGGGGGAGGGGGCCAACCGATCGATCTGCTCTCGAGCCGAGCCGGCCGAGCGGAACAAGATCCTGGAAGGCGAGGGACGGTTACCTGTGGAAGCCGAGCTTGGTGGCGACGTGGAAGGAGGGGATGTCGGGGGTGGGGGCGGACATCCAGACGGTGTCGCGGTACAGCCGCACCTCGAAGTCGGACTCCGCGTGCACCGTCGTGTACTGCGGCGTCTCTCCGGCGCCGCGGGCGGCCGGCAGGAGCAGCGCAACGAGGACGAGGGGCAGCGACAGCGCCATGGGGATGGGATTCTGCTGCTTGGCCATGGTCGTCGCCTTCCACCTTGGGCACACCGGCAAGCAAAGCAAAGTAGCAAACGGGTAGACCCGTAGAGTGTAAAATACACGCACAGACGGGAATATGCTATAGGTCCACGAAATAGAGAGAAGAGAGAATTTTTTTTTCATGACAAATGGGATTTGGCACACAAGACAGGCAGGGCGTGTATGAGACTGTCTCCAATAAGAAGACCCAAACTCAAAATGGATAGCAAGAGATCCAAAATCAGTCTCCAACAGAGTATCTATATGGGAGACCTATTTTAAGTTGTCTGAAATGCACAACCCAAATATGAGTATCCTCTCTCCTAGAAACCCATTTACAGAAGGGCCGAAAGTGACGGGAGCCCCGCTACGAACTGAGTGTTCAAGCGTGTGCTTGTGGTTCAAACCCGTCGGTTTTGTGGTTGTGAACTAGCGAACTTGGTTGATCTCATGGATCTGGAATGACTTGAACGACCTAAATGTTGGGAGAGAGCGCATCCTCTTTTATAAATGAAGGGGATGGCCTTATAAGTGAGAGAGAGAGTACGTATGCTTCTAAGCCTTGTTGCCCATGCCAGCGGGTACAGGATGATGGTAGGCGGCCACAACACTGTTGAATGTCAGATGCATGTGGGAGGTCGCGTCGTCTTCTTCAGGTATTGCAGATGTCGGTACCTGCTATATTGTTGACGTCTAGAGGCATGTGAGGGGTTTTACCATGTTCGCCCGGTACGGTAAATGCCGGCGTCCACAACACTGTCGATGCCCAGAGGCATGTGGGGGGAGCCTTACCATATGGAGTTAATGACGCCCACAATACTGTAGGGGAAAATGTCGACGCCTACAACACTGTTTGGGCTCTATCGTGCCAGGGAGGTTGCAGAGTACGGTTTTCTATAGGTGTACAGGGTACGGTCTCTAATATTATAGTTTGACTTGTGTTCCTTGCCTTACTTGCTCCGTTTGTTTTCTAGCCCTTACCGAGCGGGCGTCCCGGTCGGTGGGTCTCGGTCGGCTCTAATCGCGCCAGTCAGAGAAGAGCAGTGAGCAGGGGTTCGGTGCACCCCCGGTCGGAGACGCGGGTCGAAGTCGGAAGTGGTGTTTGGCCAAGCCTTCCGGTCGGAGGGGCTGTCTGGAGGCCGAAGCGAGAGCTCCGGTCGGAGAGGTGGGCCAGAGTCGAAAGCGGGCGCTGTTCCTTCTCGGCCAGGCCTTTCAGTCGGTGATCGGATCGCCCCTCTGGCCTGTCGTTTAGGTACTTGGGCCAGCCCATGAGTTGCACGTTTGTTTGCAATGTCGTCCACTGGACCAAGCCTTTGTTGGGAAGCCGGTCCGCGAGGGACCCCAGGTTTATGAACCCGACAGGAGCCCCAGAGCCCCCGAGCGATTCGGGCATAATCGTTTAGGGGATTTTTATCTTTGACGATGGGTGCGCACGAGCGCACCCGCGGGTGCAGCCCCGAGCCCCCGGGCGATTCGGGTGGAATCGTCTGGGGGATTTTTCGTATTGCCAGCGGGGGAAGTTTTTTTGTCTTCGTTCCGTAGGTGTAGCCCCCGAGCCCCCGGGCGATTCGGGTAGAATCATCTGGGGGGTTTTGTCAGTGGACGTGTGCGTGTGTATTTTAGTCGAGACAGAATCGTCAACCAAGGCGTCGTTGCGTAGCCGAAGCGGTTAGTTTTTTAGGGATCGGTCGAGGCGGAGCTCATGGATCCTAGCGTCAATGCGCGCCGTGGGATCAAGTGAGACAGTTAGTTTAGGGAGCGGATGAGCCAGAGCGCACGGGTCCTGGCGTCGGTGCGCGCCGTGGGATCGGTGAGTCGGAGTCGTGGATCCTGGCCTCGGTGCAGCCCGCGTAGCCGAAACAGTTTAGTTAGTTAGTTTAGGGATCGGACGAGCCGGAGCCCATGGATCTTGATGGGGCGAGTTCAGGGTCGCAGACCCTAGCCTCAGTGCAGTCCACGCAGCCGAGGCAATTAGTTAGTTAGTTAGTTTTGAGATCGGACAAGACGGTGCTCGCGGATCCTAGCGTCGATGCGCGCCGCGGGATCGAGCGAGTCGGAGTCATGGATCCTGATGGGGCGAGTTTGGGGTCATAGACCCTAGCCTCGGTGTAGTCCGTGCGGCCGAGACAGTTAGTTAGTTAGTTTTGAGATCGGACAAGACGGTGCTCGTGGATCCTAGCGTCGGTGCGCGCCATGGAATCAGGCGAGTTGGAGTCATGGATCCTGATGGGGCGAGTTCGAGGTCATAGACCTAGGCGTTTTGGTGTCTTGAGCTCCCGAGCCCCATTGGGCCTTGGTAGGGGTCAGTTTTGAGTTGTGTGCATTACCTCGTCCTCGGTTTCTAACAACCGGAGGGGCTGAGTTTTGTCGCTTGCCTCGATCGCTCAGGCTTGAGTGACGCGCTCGGTGAGCTCGCTAACGGGTATGATCGAGTGGAATCCAGGTCCATCGTTTATGATAGGGTCGGCATAGCCCTCTTGTGATATTTCACTGCTCCTTTACCAACCCAGCAGATGCCTAGGTCATTCCAGAGATCGACCCGGGTGGCCTAATGGCCTTTCCTCGATGGAGATTCTATGGGTTTGGCAGAGGCTTAGGATCGAACGAGAAGGTTGAGATGACCCTGTTTGCCAGACTGGGCGAGGGCCACATGGGGCTCATCTGTGTTTTTCTCCCCTAGCTCTGTTTGACATGGGGTGGCCTCAAGCCCTTTGTGGGCCAGCCTTCGAACCCCTATCGGTCATTTACTCATGTCGAATGAGGCAACTGCCACTTCGTGACGCAACACGGAGCATTGTGATGCATTTCGCTGCATGTGCGATGCTTAGTTCCCGAGCCCTTGGGCGGTTCAGGGCCCGAATTGTTCGGGGGGGGGCATGGGCGTATGGAATGAATGCGCGTATGGATGTATGAAAAGAATTAAATAAAGAAATAGCGAGGGTTGATAGTGTTATCTTGATGACTCGAGTGACAGGGTTTTGAAGAGCTCCAATCGGAAATGTTCGACCAGGACCCGTGCTCGTCGTTCATGATGGAGTCAGCATGGCCTACATGGGGCGTCCTTTGCTCCTTACCTGTCTCTTAGTGTTTTCCTAAGCCATTTGATTGATTTTAGGAAGCCTGATGGTCTCTCCTGGCGGAGATCCCGTTTTTTGTTTATCCAAGTCCCGCCTAGGGATGCAGGGAGCTGCCTATGTGCGGTGGCGCTTTGGTTCTTGCGCTCGACGTGCGGTAGTGGTGGGCCATACCTAAGCCATGTCCCATCTGATCAGGCACCATTCTGTTAGGCAGGGCGCATCTCATCGGTCAGGGCGCGTCCCATCGTATCCCGTCTACATTAAATGGTAAAGAGAGAGTTTTTCACTCCGTTGTTTCCACTTTTTTGATCGGCACGCCTTCCCCAACTACTGTGCCCTTTTCCTTAAGTAGGATAAGGGAGAAGGTTTTTCACCCTGTTCCTTTGCCTTTTCCTCATCCACCGCCTCTTCTCATCTTCCTTCTTGCCGAGAGCGTTTTGAGAGCCATGGCGGTTCCTAGGAAAGAAAAGAGAGAGAGTGAGGGAGAAGAAAAAACCCACAAATCCTTGTGCAAACCCGGAGCGAAATGTCAGACTGAGGTCATCTACTGTGAGGGAGTCGGTGCTGAAGGCCTTCGCCGCGAAGGGGTTTCTACCGCCGAAGGAGGTGGCGCACTGGAGGGCTCCCGGGGGTGAGGAGTTCCCGCAACCTCGGCCCAGTGAGGTGGTTTCCTTTCTTGCCTTCCATGAGCATGGGTTAGGATACCCCACGCACTGGTTTCTACGTGGGCTCCTCAATGAGTGGGGTCTGGAGCTGTAGCACCTTAATCTGACAGGGGTGCTGCACATCGCCGGCTTCGTCACCGTCTGCGAGGCCTTCCTCGGGATGGAGCCGCACGTGGACTTCTTCCGGCAGCTGTTCTCTAGGTGAACCTTGATGGTGGGGAATCCATCCGAGGCTACACCGGTGGGGGGCTTCACCCTGTAGAAAAAACCGAGCGTGGGGGGCTCGTATCCCGCGTACATCCCCTACGACTCTAACCGAGGGTGGCACGGGGAGTGGTTTTATATCAGAAATCCGATGAAGGTGCCATTCCTGGTGTTTACCAGTGGGAGGCCAGAGAGGCGGGATAGTTGGTCGTCGGGTCCTTCCCATCGGGAGAAGAAGAAGGTGGAGATCATCGAGGTGGAGCTCCAGAAACTCGTGCAGCGCAGCCTTGATGGGGCTCGGGTGTTCCACACCCTCTACCTCCATCGGGTCGCTCCGTTGGCAGAGAGGGCACGACCGATGTGGAGGTACGGAGGCCCATTGGACCCTGATCATGCGTCGCCAGAGGAGCTACCGAATGACGAGGTCTAGAGTCGCCTCGACCGGGTGCTGCAGCTAAAGCCCAAAGAGAGGGTCGATGGAAAGTCCGGACCTCTCAATGCCTCGATAGTGTCCAAACTGGTATGCTCCCTTCTCCCTACTCCATGTTCTTTTCCCCTTTGCTTTCCTGCTTTTTTGATTTTGAGTCACCTGTTCCTATAGGGACTTGATGGTTAGAAGTCCTGACCACACTTCTTAAAGGGGCTGGAGGGCACGGCTTGGTAGGCCACCCAGAAGGAGGCGGCGGATGCCAAGAAGAAGAAGAAAGCCGAGGAGGCTTGGTGGAAGCATGAGAAGGAGAAGGAGGTCGCCCAACGCATGAAGGTCAGGGAAAGAAGGAGCGATGTTGAGTCAAAGCTCGAGGCGGAGGATCCCATAGAGGTGGATGACATGGTTTTCTCCGAGGAGGAGGAAAGCCAGGAGGTCGCTATGACCTCGGCAGAGCATCGTGACCCTATGGCGATGTTTACCGACAATGAGCAGGAGGCAGAGAGGCACACTGAGGTTCCTATGCCGAGGAAGCGTGCCGCGAGCGTGGATGCCGTCGGCGAACAGGAGGCGAAGCGGACGTGGTCGTCGCGCCCTGTGGCGTCGTCGGTTTCGTCCCCACCTGCTGCGAACATGGCCGAGCAAGCCAGGTGGTCCGAGGAGCGGGCTAGCACCCACGCGTCGTCGTGACCAACGCTAGCGCATGACTCATAGCGGAAGGATGCCCCGCCTGCTGCCTTGGTCGGTGCATCCTGAGCTAAAGGTCCTAGCGACCCATAGGCTAGGTAGGAGCCAGTTAGGATGACTTCGCCCCTAGCTGAAGCGAGGGGGCACAGGTCATAGCCTAGGAGCTGTCCTCGCCCTATGGGCCCGTCGACACTGGGTCTTGGTTTTAGAGTCATGTCGCTTACCTCTTGGTATGTTTTTCTTTGTTTCTTTTCGATCTTTTGTTTGTTGAGTCTTTTGGAGTATGATTGACCTGTACTTTTTGTCAGTGGCCGAATGATGATGGGGTTGAGCATTGCCCCAAGTCCCGTGTAGGAGGTTTGGAAGCCCACCCTACAGCGCGCCGTGGTGAGCAGCGGAGGGAACAGGCTGGGGGTGGCGAGTCCTTCCCTTCCAGGGGCGGTGCTCCCTGGGTTAGTTGCTAGTACGGTGGTAGCTGGTGGTGACCACGGAGGCTTTGCCGGTGGTTTCCCTCATGGCCCCTCCTCCACCAGCTACGACAGAAGAGGAGAAGGAGACTGAGACCCCTGGCACACCGGGCGGAGGGCTGCATGGCTTACCCTCATAGTCGGAGCTAAAGGCGCTAGGGGAGACGCGTCTAGGATGGAGTCAGAGCACCCATTAGTGGCCCATGCAACTGAGGTGGTGGAGATCCCATCCGATGACAAGGTGGATGACGTGGTGGAGCTGCCGGAGTCATTGCAGGAGCCGGCGGTGGTTTGGTCAGAGGCTGGGCCCTCCCGCGGACTACTAGAGGGTGACCTGGAGTGGCCTTGCCCTGAGGACCCAGCAAAGGTGCGGTTCATCCTTCGGGATTCCTAGGAGTGTCAGCTCTGGGACATCCTTGGGGGAAAGGACTTGCCATGGAGTCCAAACTCACCAACCTGTCAATGAAGCTCGAGGACTCCCAGGAGCGGGTTAAGTCCGCCCAATAGTTAGTCAAGGTCAACCTACAGCTCACCGCGGAGGTGAGTTTCCTGTATTTGTCCTTGACCTCTAAGTCTCTTGTTGGTTGCCTCAGCATGCTTGCTTTTCATTTTTGTAGGGTCTGAAGGAGATGTCCCACAAGTCCCACTTCCTCCGGGTGGAGCATGCCTAGGTGGTTGAGGTTGAGCATCAGCTGGAGTCCGCCCGCCATGAGTCCTAGGACTAGGCGGCTGAGGTAGCCACGGTGTGGGTGGAGGAGCAGCGTGCAGCAGAGCGAGCGACTGTCGTCGAGCGAGGGCTTGAGGCGATGATGGCCCGCTAGGCGAAGACTGAGGCGGGGTTGTAGAAATCCCTAGCGGACACCGAGGCACCACTCCAAAAGTCCCTGGAGACCCTTAGTGTCAGAGCAGAGCACCCTGGAGTTGGCGCGAAAGGTCCTAGAGTCGGAGCGTAAGGCCTGGTCGGGGGCAGACCAGGAAGTGCTCGTGCTTCGGGGTCAGGTGATGGGGACGGAGGAGACGAGCGCCCGGCTACACGAGCAGGTGGCCCAGTAGGTGGAGGAATTCTCCACCCTTGAGAGCTTCCACCTTGGTATGTACCTTCTTTGTTTTTCGTCGTGTTGGTTTCTTAGCTTGTTTCTGAGCTTGTCGCCCTTCTTGCAGAGCTGGGCGGAAAGGTGAATTCGTTGGAGCGAGACCTGGAGACGGTCAAGGCAACTTTTGGCTAGAATGCAGAGGTGCTGGCCAAGTCCCTTGAAGAGCGACGTGCTCTCGAGGGCGAACTTGACTAGGTCCACAATGTTGCCTAGCTTATCATCTCGAAGGTCTTCGGGTCAGCGCCAAGTACTAGCACGCCCGCCGTCCAGCTGGCGGAGGGTCCGAATGAGGTCCGGGCCCTTATCACAAGCAGGCTATTCTACGGAGCATCAGGGGTGTTGACTTTGGTGGCAACATACCATCTGAACCTAGACTTCGCCACTATCTGCAGTAGGTACACCGATGGCTTGAGCATGGAGGACATCCAATCGCTCGGGGAGAGCTTGCTGTCGCACGCAAGGTTGGTGGTAGAGCAAGTCTCTATGTGGTGGGTGATGGATGTCTACCATGAAGACATGGCTGGAAGCGTGCGTTGGGGGGACATTGTCTAGCCTGCTGATGGCATGGAGCCTAGGTCAAAAGTGGACGTCGTCCCACCTTCAACCGAGTCAAATGTTGTCCCACCAGGGAGTGAGCATTTCGTGCCTTTGCCGATCGCACCGACAGCAGATGCCGCCGAGCCGCCCCAATAGCTTGTAAAGTATAAGTAGTTTAGTAGATGTAAAAAGTTTAAGTTCATGGGGGAGCCCCCGTGCAAACGTTGTTGTGTACTTAATGACTACAATTGGTTTCCTTTTTTATGATGGAGTTACTCTGTTCAGGGAAGCTTGTCCCTTCTGTTCCTTAGTTTTACCTTAGCATAATTTTGTTTTTTATTCTTTCTTTTTCGTACTTGCCCGTTTGTCCTATAGGCTGTAACCTTAGGAGCCCGGGGCATGCCCCGTGAGGCTCAGTTGCTCATAACCGTAGGTAGAGGCGGGGTGCGATTAGTTAGAATTTTTTAAAGCAAAGCTACGTAAGGCAATTTAAAGGAACGAACTACCCTTTTATTCGGGTAGGAAAGAGTTTCACCATATGATAATAAATAAAAAAAGAGAGGTAGTAGTGCACCCTCATGGAGCCCCCGAGCGACCCGAGCCGAAAATGTTCAGGTCAGGGCACTTTTATAGGAGCAAATGCTAAGTAAACAATGGTAAGACTAAATTTTAGGGGAAGAAAATGACATAGCTATTCCAAGTGTTTGGTGAGAATGTCATCGTTGTCGTCCTTCAGTCAGTAGGCATCCGGTCGGATCACCTCAACCTTTAGTCATCCGGATCCTTGCCCGCTACACCCCCTTTATTAGGTGCTATTTCTTTGCCTTTTTCTTCCTTTGGCCCACCGACCTGTCGTAGAAGGCGTTTGAGGAGCTCGCAGTCCTTATAGAGGTGTTTCATGGGGTAGGCGTGGTCATGTGCTCTCCATGAGCTCGTTGAAGTGGCCCGAAAGGTCCTATAGGGGCCGCTTGCCCGTGTGATCGGACGTGGCGACCATCGTGGAGTTGGCCGATCGACGGTGATCTTTTCTGTTCTTTTTCCCTTCTGCGTGGAGGGGCCCTCATCCTTATCCTAGCGCTTAGCCTTGCCTTTACCTCAGCCTCCGTTGGAGCACTGCAGGAGCAGTGCTCGCTGGATGCATCGGACAAAGGCCCGTGGTCCTAGGCCATCTGGGCTGGGGCTCCGGTCGCTGCTACAACTGTCTCGGTTCGGCTCGAGCTGCTCATGTATAGGCGCTCAGTGCAGAGCGGTTGTCAAGTCAAGATGAGGCAGAGATGCGGCTTCCTGTGCCGCACTTGGTGGCTATAGTGGTGAGCGAGTGGAGTGATTCGTCTGGTTCATCCCCACTCCTTCGATGGGGAGAGAGGCCACGAGTCGGTGTCGTGATGTGGAGCTCTCCGCCTATTGAATGGCGGCGGTCTCCACTATTGCCCGAAGGTTCTAGTGGATCACCTATTCCTAGGGGTCATTCGGCTCAGGAAGGCCACATAGAAGCATTGCCGCAGCAGCGATGTTCTGTTTGGCCCGAGCGAACTGTGGGGGACCATTCCCCCTATCCATGGTGTTGTGATGGACCCGATAGACACGACCCCGGGCGCCGCCTAGTGGTTTATGCGCACGGGGCACGCGCGTGGTACGCCGAGTGTGCTGGCGTAGTTGGCAGCTGGTGCAGTCGCTGTTGTCGTAGCTCCTCATCGTGCTCCTGTGTGAGCGCGGGGGTCTCCGCACGAGGGTCCGGAGGGATGTTTGTTACCACCGGTGGTTGTCCCAGGGTGTCCGCCATAGCGCACTCTCGGGATGTACGGTGGCTAGGCACCACATCGCCGATGCTGGAGCCATCACTCTCAACATCGTCATCCATGAGGTCGAGGAAACAGGTGAGAGCATAGCTCCCCATTCCCATGAATTCGAACATGAGAGGGGGGCAGCGCCGGCTTCCTTCGGAGCCCCCGGGCGTACGTGTCCATGGGAGACATGAGGCCATAGGGGAACCGATCGCCTAGCAGTCACGGCGGGAACAACGGGGTCCCTCCAGATATTTGGCGGAAGATAGAGAATAGCAAGTAAATAATAGTATGTACATTACTTACAGCGGGGTTTGAGCATAGAGTTTGCTCAGAATAAAGCGTAGATGCCTCATCGTTGAAGTCGTCATGCGTCCCAGAGCCAATGGAGGGCGCCCCTCCGATGGGTGCCGGAACAAGTGCCTCCTCGCGGAGGTGTAGTATGCCGAGCCAGTCGGTGATGAAGTCCAGGCTTCCGAAGAGGAAGGCCTAGGACAGCTTGAATACGGGTGGAACCCACATCCCAATAGGTGAGAGTGCGAAAAACTCCAGTGAGCCGAAGCGAGTCGTATTGCCTAAGCCCGCCATGGCGAGGGTGGTAGAAAAGTGGGCCATCCGATGACCAAAAAGTGTTGAACGTACATCATCTTCCCCACGGACGGCGCCAACTGTCGGTGCAGAAAGTGACCAACACGTAAATATTTGTAGTTTTGCCGTACGTTGCGGTCGGAGGTGGCCTAGCACTCAATGACACATGGTTTATACTAATTCAAGCAATGTGCCCTACGTCCAGTTTGAGTCGGTCGGTGACTTTATTCCTGAGCCTAAGTGCTCGATGTTTGCAGTGGGGTTACAAACGAGAAGGAGGAAGATGGGGTACAAGAGGTCCGGTTGGAAAGGTCGAGAGTGATGGGAGCCCCGCTACAAGCTGAGTGTTCAAGCGTGTGCTTGTGATTCGAACCTAGCGGTTCTGTGGTTGTGAACTAGCGAACTTGGTTGATCTAATGGATCTAGAATGACTTGAACGACCTAAATGTTGGGAGAGAGCGCATCCCCTTTTATAGATAAAGGGGATGGCATTACAAGTGAGAGGGAGAGAGTACATATGCTTCTAAGCCTTGTTGCCCACATCAGTGGGTACAGGATGATGGTAGGTGCCTACAACACTGTTGAGTGTTAGATGCTTGTGGGAGGTCACGTCTTCTTCTTCAGGTATGGCAGATGTCGGTACAGAAAGTAACCAACTAGTAAATATTTTTAGTTTTGCCATACGTTGTGATCGAAGGTGGCCTAGCACTCAATGACACATGGTTTATACTAGTTCAGGCAATATGCCCTACGTCCAGTTTGGGTCGGTTAGTGACTTTATTCCTGAGCCTAGGTGCTCGAAGTTTGCACTGGGGTTACAAACGAGAAGGAGAAAGATGGGGTGTATAAGAGGTCTGGTCGGCTCTGGTCAAAAGGGCCGAGAGCGACAGGAGCTACGCTATGAGCTAAGTGTTCAAGCGTGTGCTTGAGGTCTGAACCTAGTGATTCTGTGGTTGTGAGCTAGTAAACTTGATCGATGTTGATTCACTCAAAAAGACTCTCTTCTTCGTTGGAGGGAGCACATCCCCTTTTATAGATAAAGGGGATGGCTTTACAAGTGAGAGGGTGAGGGTACGTATGCTACTAGGCTTTGTTTGCCCATGCCGACGGGTACAAGATAATGGTAGGCACCCACAACACTGTTGATATCACTGTAGAATGTCAGATGCATATGGAAGGTTGCGTTGCCTTCTTCAGGAATGGCAGATGTCGGTACCTGCAAATATTGTTGATGCTTAGAGGCATGTGAGAAGTTTCACCATGCTCACCCAGTACGGTAAATCTCGGCGCCCACAACACTATTGATGCCCAAAGGCATGTGGGGGGCCTTACCGTATGGGAGTTAATGGCACCCATAATACTATAGAGGGAAATGTCGGTGCCTACAACACTATTTGCGTCAGAGTGGTTGCAGAGTACTATTCCTACAGGCATACAGGATATGGTCCCTGGTATCATGGTTTGACTTATGCGCCTTGCTTTGCTTTCTCCGCTTGTGCCCAAGTCCTTTCTGAGCGGCTGTCCCCGGTCGGATGGCCCTAGTCGGCTCTGGTTGCGCCAGTCAGAGAAGAGCGGTGAACAGGGTTTCTACGCACCCTGGTCGGAGATGCGGGGTCAGAGTTAGAAGTAGTATTTGGGCCAGGCCTTCCGATCGGAGAGGCTGTCCGAAGACGGCTGGAGTCCAAAGTGAGCGCTCCGGTCGGAGAGGTGGGCCGAAGTAATCGACAAGCAGGTGCTGCTCCTCTTTGGCCAGACCTTCCGGTTGGTGACTGGACCGCCCTTTTAGCCTATTGTTTTAGATTCTTGGGCCAGCCCATGAGTCGTGTGCTGTCTGTTCGGGCCGAGCCTTGGTGTGGAAGCCGGTCCCCAAGGGACCTTGGGTTTATGAACCCGACAGGAGCCCCCGAGCCCCCAGACCGATTCGAGCAGAAGCATCTGGGGGATTTTTATCTTGATGGTGGGTGCGCGTGAGCGCACCCGTGGGTGTAGCCCCCGAGCCCTCGGGCGGTTTGGGTGCAACCGTCTAGGGGATGTTCATTAGCGGGCATGTGTGCGTGTGTTTAGTTTGGGACGGAGTTTTGTCAACCAAGGCATTGTTGCGTAGCCATGGCATTTAGTCATTTTAAGAGATTGGGTGAGATGGAGCTTGTGGATCCTAGCATCGATGCGCGCCGTGGGATCGGGTGAGGCAGTTAGTCTAGTTAGTCTAGGATCGGGCGAGGCAACAAGGCGGTGCTCGCGGATCCTGATGGGGCGAGATCGGGGTTGCAGACCTAGGCGTTTTTGGAGCGCAGTCAGAGAATAGCCGGATGGGGCGAGATCGGGGTCACAGACCTAGGTGTTTTTGGAACGCAGTTAGAGCATAGCCGGATGAGGCGAGATTAGGGTTGTAGACCCAGGTGTTTGGAGCGCAGTCGGAGGGGGCGAGTTCAAGGTCGCAGACCCAGGCTTTTTGTGTCTTGAGCCCCTGAGCCCTGTTGGGCCTTAGTAGGGGTCGGTGTGAGTGGTGTGCGTTACCTCATCCTCGGTTCCTCACAACCGAAGGGGTTGAGTTTTGTTGCTTATCCCGATCGCTCGGGCTCGAGTGACGCGCTCGGTGAGTTCGCTAACTGGTATGATCGAGTGGAATCTGGGTTCGTCATTCGTGATAGGGTTGGCATAGCCCTCTTGTGACATTCCACTACTCCTTTACCTACAACCCGGTAGATGCCTAGGTCATTCCGAAGACCGACCCGGGTGGCCTAATGGCCTCCCCTCGATGGAGATTCAGTGGGCTTGGCGAGAGGTTCAGGATCGAACAAGAAGATTGAGATGACCCAGTCTGCTAGACTGGGCGAGGGCCGCACGGGGCTTATCTATGTTTTTCTCCCCTGGCTCTGTTGGTTGCTCATGTCAAATGAGGCAACCGACACTTCGTGATGCAACACGGAGCGTTGTGATGCATTTCGCTGCACGTGCGATGCTTAGTTCCTGAGCCCCCGGGCGGTTGAGGGCCCGAATCGTCTGGGAGGCATGGGCGTATGGAATGAATGCATGTATGGATGTATGAAATGATTATAAGGAAATAGAGGGGGTTGGTAGTGTTCACCTTGATGACTTGAGTGATGGGGTTTGGAGAGCTTCAGTCAAAAATGTCCGACCGAGACCCGTGCTCGTCGTTCGTGATGGAGTCGGCATGGCCTACATGGGGCGTCCCTTCGCTTCCTACCTATGTCTCGGTGTGTCTTTCTGAGCCATTCGATCGACTTGGGAAGCCCGATGGTCTCTGCTGGCGGAGATCCCATTTTGGGTTTTTCCAAGTCCCGCCTGGGGATGCGGAGAGTTGCCTGCATGTGGTGACGCTTTAGTTTTCACGCCTAGTCATGCGATAGTGGTGGGTCATACCCAGGCCATGTTTTGTCTCGCTAGGCGGTGTTTTGTCTGACCTAGCGTTGTTCCATTAGTCAGTGCGCATCCCTTCGGTCAGGGCATGTCCCGTTGTTTCCCATCCGCATTGAATGGGGGAAGGGGGAGAGTTTTTCCACTCTGATCTTTTGCCCTTCTTTGGCTGCCACGTCTCTTCCTTAAATAGGGAGAGGGAGAGGGCTCTCCGTTGCAGTCCTTTGCTAGTTCTCCAACTATTGTTTCTCCTCCTTCTTTCTCATCGAGAGTGCCTGTATGCCACGACAATTCCTAAGTGAGAGAGGGGGTGAGCGAGGGGGAGGACTTATAGATCCTTTCATGAACCTGGAGCATGATGCCAAACTGGAGACTGCCATGGGTGGTGCTGGATTAATCTGCGAGGCTTTCTTCGGGATGGAGCCATGTGTGGATTTTCTCTAGTGGATCTTCACCAGGCGAGCTTTGTCGGAGGGGAAGTTGCTCAGGATCGTGCTAGTGGATGGTTCTACGTCTGTAGCTGCTTAGTTTGGCTAGTTCATAAAGTTTGATGAGATTTCTTCCCACCGTGGCGGCCATACCTTGGTAGCAGTGCCCCCACCTAGGATCTGCCTCGACTACATGAGAATGTTAGGAGCTCCATGCTCTTCTGCTGAGCATCTATGGTTGCAACGCCTTTGAGGTACCCATTGTGCTTGCTGACGTCGAGGGAGCAGAACCGAGCGGGTTCCTTGAGGTACCCGTTGTGCTCGTCGAAGTCGAGGGAGCAGAACCAGGCGGGGCACCAGCGGTTGTGGTTATGTCCGACATCATGTGCCGTGGTTTCTCCTTTGGCATTCAGGCAATGTCGTCGAGCAGCCGTAGTAGTATTTGTAGTAGTAGAAAATGTAATAGTTGAGTTTGTGGGTGAGTCCCCGTGTGAACAATTTTTTGTATCAATGAATACATTAGTCTTTTGTGATAGAACCACGATATCCATTCCTTGTTTTTATCCTAGCATGACTTTCGTTCTTATCCTTTTCTCTCTCTCACCTGCTCATTAGTTCCATTGGTTGTAGCTGTTAAGAGCCTAGGCATGGCCCGCGGGTCTTGGCTACTTGTAATCGTAGGTCATGGCGGGGTGCGTTCGGTTGGGAGTAGGAACAGAGTCACGTAGGGCAATAAAAGGAAATGAATGTGTTTCTGTTCGGGGACAAAGTTGTTTATCATGTGATAGTAAGAAAAAGAGAGGTAATATTTAATATTGTACTCTTGTGGAGCCCCTGAGCGCCCTGGCCTGAAATTGCTTAGGCTGGGGCGCTGTTATAGGAGCATGTGTTTAAAAAAGCAGTCAGACCAAATTTAGGGGAAAACGACGTAGTTGTTCAATGTTCCAGGTGTTGGTGAGAACATTGCCATTGTTGTCCTCTAGTCAGTAGGTGCTCAGTCAGATTACTTCAGTCACCGTATAGGGCCCTTCCCATGGTGGAGAGAGCTTGTGTTTTTCCTTTGTTGATTGGGTCCTCTGGAGTACGAGATCACCGACTTCAAGTATCCTCCCTCTGATCTTCCTTTTGTGGTACCTACGGAGGGTTTGTTTGTAGCGAGCGGAGCGAATGACGGACGTCTCATGGGCCTCTTCGAGCAGGTTGACTGTGTCTTGTTGAGCCTCCACGGCTCAGTCATGGTCAAAAGCCTTCACTCTTGGGGCGCCGTGGTCGAGATTGGAGGGTAATACTGCCTCAGCTCCATAGGCTAGGAAGAAAGGTGTGAACCTTGTGGATCGATTTGGGGTCATTCTTAGGCTCTAGAGGATCATTGGGACCTCTGCAACCCATTGCCCGACATACTTGTGGAGTCGGTCAAAGATGCGTGACTTAAGTCCTTAGAGGACCATGCCATTGGCACGTTCAACCTGACCATTAGTTCGTGGATGTCCGACCGAAGCCCAGTCGATCCTGATGCTGTATCCATCGCTAAAGTCTAGGAACTTCTTTTCGGTGAAGTTAGTCCCATGGTCAGTGATGATACGGTTAGGAACGCCAAACCGGTAGATGATGTCGAGGAAGAATTTGACTACCTCCTCCGAGTGGATGTTGGTGATGGGGACGAAGGACGTGAGCGCCCGGCTGTGCAAGTAGGTGGCCTGGCAGGCAAAGGATCTCTCCATCCTTGAGAACTTTTATGTCGGTACGTACCTTTTCTATTTTTCATTGTGTTGGTTTTTCCTTCGGCCCATTTCTGAGCTTGTCGCTCTTCTTTCAGAGCTAGGTGGAAAGGTGAAGACGCTGGAGCGGGACCTAGAGACGATCAAGGTGACCTTTAGCTAGAATACGAAGGAGCTAGCCAAGTCCCATGAAGAGCGACGTGCTCTCGAGGGGGATCTTGACTAGATCCGCAACGTTGCCTAGCTTGTTGTCTCGGAAGTCTTCGGGTCAGCGCCAAGCACTAGCACGCCTGCCGTCCAGCTAGTGGAGGTCCCGGATGCGGTCTAGGACCTTATTAGGAGCAGGTTGTTCTATAGAGTGTCAGGGTTACTGACTTTGGTGGCGACGCACCACCTAAACTTGGACTTTGCTGCTATCTACACTGGGTATATCGAAGGCTTGAGCATGGAGGACATCCAATCGATCGGGGAGAGCTTGCTGCCGGACGCAAGGTCGGTGGTAGAGCAAGTCTCTGCCTAGTGGGTGATAGACGTCCATCGTGAAGACATGGCCAAAAGTATGCATGGGGAGGACGCTACCCAACCTGTGGACGGTGCAGAGCCTGGGTCAGAGGTGAATGCCGCCCCAGCTTCGACCGAGCCAAATGTCGTGCCGCCGGGGAGTGAGCAGCCCACGCCCTCGTTGGTCACACCGATAGCAGATGCCACCGGGCCGATCTAATAGCTTGTAAAATATAAGTAGTTTAGTGAGTGTAGAAAGTTTAAGTTCATGGGGGAGCCCCTGTGTAAACATTCCTGTGTGCTTAATGACTACGATCTGTTTCATTTTCTATAATGGGGTCACTCCATTCGGGGAAGCTTGTTCCCCTTTTGTTCCTTAGTTTTCCCTTAGCATAATTTTGTTTTTTATTCTTTCTTTCTTGTACCTACCCATTTGTCCCATAGGTTGCGACCTTGGGAGCCCGGGGCGTGGCCCATGAGGCTCGACTGCTCGTAACCGTAGGGAAGGGCGGGGTGCGATCGGTCGGAATGTTTTTAAAGCAAAGCTACGTAAGGAAAATTAAAGGAACAAACTATCCTTTTGGTTGGGCAGAAAGGAATTTCACCATATGATAGTAAACAAAATGGAGAGGTAGTAGTGTATCCTAGTGGAGCCCTAAAAGGTCCTAATGGCTAGAGGGGGGTGAATAGCCTAATAAAAATTTCTACAACAACACTAAACAAAAGGGTTAGACAATTATGAGGTGAAGCAAGTGTTGCGCTAGTCTACTCAAAATGCAAGCCACCTACCACAATTCTAGTTTAGGTAGAATCTATTTACACAATAGCTATGAAGCTACTCTATGTTAATGTGCTCTCAAAGGCTAACTAAAAAGCCACACCAACCAAGCAAGCAAGCTCTCACAACTAACTACACTAAAGAGCTTGACAACTAGTTTGCGGTAATATAAAGGGAGTGATCAAGAAAGTTATACCACCATGTAGATGAATGAACCAATCAATCACAAGAGTGAATAACAATGAAGACCAATCACCTCGGAATCAAAGGATGAACACAATGAATTTTTACCGAGGTTCACTTACTTGCCGGCAAGCTACTCCTCGTTGTGGTGATTCACTCACTTGGAGGTTCACGCGCTAATTGGCATCACATGCCAAACCCTCAATAGGGTGACGCACAATGAACACAAGATGAGGATCACACAAGCCACGAGCAATCCACTAGAGCACCTTTTGGTGCTCCACCGAGGAAAGGTCAAGAACCCCTCACAATCACCACGATCAGAGCCAGAGACAATCACCACCCTCTGCTCGATGATCCATGCTACTCCAAGCCATCTAGGTGGCGGCAACCACCAAGAGTAACAAGTGAATCCCGCAGCGAAACACGAACACCAAGTGCCTCTAGATGCAAACACTCAAGCAATGCACTTGGATTCTCTCCCAATCTCACAAAGATGATGAATCAATGATGGAGAAGAGTGGGAGAGCTTTGGCTAAGCTCACAAGGTTGCTATGTCAATGCAAATGGCCAAGAGAGTGGGCTTGAGCTAGCCATGGGGCTTAAATAGAAGTCCCCACGAAATAGAGCCGTTGTACCCTTCACTGGGCACAGCGCGGGGTGACCAGACGCTCTGGTCCGATCGACCGAACACAGGCCCTCATCGTCTGGTCATGTGATTCACACCATGTGTCCCCAGCTTCAAATACTGTTCATCAGATTTCAACGGTCATCTCCTGACCGGACACTGTGCACAAACTGACCGGACGCTCAACCTCCAATGTCCGGTCGTTTCCAGTAAGGTTCTAGAAACGATATTTCACGACCGGACGTGTCCGGTCATGCTTGACCGGACACAGCCAGTGTATGATCACTTGTTGACTTCATACTGTGTTGTTGGTCAACACGACCGGACATAGCCTTCCAGCATCCGGTCGCTGAGCGACCCAGCGTTCGGTTGTTTGACCGACGCTAGCGTCTTCGCTGTTACAACTGACCGGATGCATTGGTTCCTCTGAGACCAGCGTCCAGTCACTTTGTGACCACCGAGACTAACTCCTCTTCACGTCTATCTTCTTCACCCTTGCTCAAATGTGCCAACCACCAAGTGTATCACCTTGTACACATGTGTTAGCATATTTTCACAAACATTTTCAAGGGTGTTAGCACTCCACTAGATCCTAAATGCATATGCAATGAGTTAGAGCATCTAGTGGCACTTTGATAACCGCATTTTGATACGAGTTTCACCCCTCTTAATAGTATGGCTATCAAACCTAAATATGATCACATAAGTGTCTTGATCATCAAAATAAAATAGTCCCTACAAATTATACCTTTGCCTTGAGCTTTTTGTTTTTCTCTTTCTTCTTTCCAAGTCAAAGCACTTGATCATCACCATGCCATCATTATCATCATGCTATGATCTTCATTTGCTTCACCACTTGGAGTGTGCTACCTATCTTATGATCACTTGATAAACTAGGTTAGCACTTAGGGTTTTATCAATTCACCAAAATCAAACTAGAGCTTTCAAGCCCCCGAGCCGAAAAAGTGTTCGGGTCGAGGTGTTTTTATAGGAGCATATGCTAAGTAAACAATGGTAAGACTGAAACTTAGGGGAAAAAGCGATATAGTTGTTCCAAGCATTCGGAGAGAAGGGCGTCGTTGTCGTTCTTTAGTTGGTAGGCATCCGGTCGGATCACTTCGTCCTTTAGTTGTCCAGATCCTTGCTTGTTATGCCCCCTTTCTCGATCGCTGCTTCTTCGTCTTTTTCTTCCTTTGGCCTGCCAACCTACCGCAGAAGGCGCTTGAGGAGCTGGTAGTCCTTATAGAGGTGTTTTACGAGGTAGTCGTGGTTGGTGCATGGGCTCTCCATGAGCTCGTGGAAGTGGCCCAGAGGGTCCTGCTGGGGCTGTGTGCCCAGATGATCAGCCGTGGCGACCAACGCAGAGTTGGCCGGTCGGTGGCGATTCTTTCTATTCTTTTCCCCCTTTGAGTGGAGGGGCCCTCATCCTGATCCTAGCGCTTGGCCTTGCCCTTGCCCCAGCCTTCGTCGGAGCGTGGCGGGAGCGGCGTTTGTTGGAGGTTTTGGACAAAGGTCCACGGTCCTGGACCATCAGGGCTAGGACTCTGGACACTGCTGCGTGTGTCTTGGTTCGGTCCGAGCCACACGTATATAGGCGGTCGGTGTGGAGCGGTCGTCAAGTCAAGATGAGGTGCCAATGTGGCCTCCTGTGCTGTGCTCGGCGATTGTAGCGGCGATCGGGTGGAGCGACCCATCTGCTGCGTCCCCATTCCCCTGATGGGGAGCAATGATGTGAGTCAGCATTATGATACAGAGCACTCTGCTTGTTGAACAACGGCGGTCTCCACTAGTGCTTGGAGGTTCTGATGGATCGCTTGTTCATGAGGGTCATTTGGCTCGGACAAGCCGCACAGAAGCATTGCCGTGGTGGCGATGTTCTAATTGGCCTATGCGAACTGCGAGGGATCGTTCCCCCTATCCATGGTGTTGTGCTAGACCCGATGGGCGCGACCTCGAGCACCGCTCGCCGGTCTACGCGCATAGGGCGTAATATGGTGCGCCGAGCACGCTGGCGCAGTCGGTGGCTGATGCAGCCACCATTGTCGTAGTTCCTCCCCATGCTCACGTGTGAGCTCGGGGGTCTCCGCATGAGGGTCTAGAGGGGCATGAGTCTGCAAGGACTTCATTACCCTAGGCGGCTATCCCAGAGCGTCCGCCATAGCGCACTCCTGGGACGGACGGTGGCTAGGTGCCATGTCACCGATGCTGGAGCCGTCACTCCCAACATCATCATCCATGAGGTCAAGGAAACAAGTAGGAGCATAGCTTGCCATCCCCATGAATTCAGACGTGAGAGGGGGTGGTGCCGGCATCTTTTGGAGCCCCCGGGCGTCCGCGTCCATGGGGGACACGAGGCCGTAGGGGAACCGGCCGTATGGCAGTCGCGACGGGGACAACAGCATTCCTCCAGGTAATTGGTGGAAGATAGAAAATAGCAAGTAAATAACAGTATATACATTACTCACAGCGGGGTTTGAGCAGAGAGTTTGCTCGAAAAGAAGCGTAGATACCACGTTGTCGAAGTCGTGCGTCCTAGAGTTGATGGAGGGTGCCCCTCCGACAGGTGCTGGGACATGAGCCTCCCCGCAGAGGTGTAGTACGCCGAGTAGGTCGGCGACGAAGTCCAGGCTTCCGAAGAGGAAGGCCTGGGATGACTCAAAGATGGGGGTAGCCCACATCCCAATAGGTGAGAGTGCGGAAAACTCCAGCGAGCCAAAGTGAATCGTATCGCCTGAGCCCACCACGACGAGGGTGGCGGAAAAGTGAGCCATCCGATGACAAAAAAGTGTTGAACGTACAACGTTTTCCCCACGAACGGTGCCAACTGTCGGTACAGAAAGTGACCAACTAGTAAATATTTATAGTTTTGCTGTATGTTGTGATCGGAGGTGGCCTAGCACTCAATGACACAGGGTTTATACTGGTTCAGGCAACGTGCTCTACATCCAGTTTGGGTCGGTCAGTGACTTTATTCCTGAGCCTAGGTATTCAAAATTTGCAGCGGGGTTACAAACGAGAAGGAAAAAGATGGGGTGTACAAGAGGTCTGGTCGGCTCTGGTCGGAAGGGCTGAGAGTGACAGGAGCTACGCTATGAGCTAAGTGTTCAAGCGTGTGCTTGAGGTCTGAATCCGGTGGTTCTATGGTTGTGAGCTAGTGAACTTGATCGATGTTGATTCACTCAAAAAGATTCTTCTTCGTTGGAGGGAGCGCTGGGGATGGCTTTACAAGTGAGAGGGTGAGGGTACGTATGCTACTGGGCTTTGTTTGCCCATGCCGATAAGTACAAGGTAATGATAGGCGCCCACAATACTGTTGATGTCACTGTAGAATGTCAGATGCATGTGAGAGATTACGTTGCCTTCTTCAGGAATGGCAGATGTCGGTACCTGCAAACACTGCTGATGCTTAGAGGCATGTGAGAAGTTTCACCATATTCACCCGGTACGGTAAATCCCGGCGCCCACAACACTATCGATGCCTAGAGATATGTGGGGGGTCTTACCGTATGGGAGTTAATGGCGCCCACAATACTGTAGAGGAAAATGTCGGTGCCTATAATACTGTTTGCATCAGGGCGGTTGCAGAGTAATGTTCCTGCAGGCGTACATGGTATGGTCCCTGGTATCATGGTTTGACTTGTGCGCCCTGTTTTCCTTTCTCCGCTTGTCCCCTGGTCCTTTCCGAGCGAGCGTCCCTAGTTGGATGGCCCCAGTCGACTCTGGTTACACCAGTCGAAGAAGCAGGGTCGGAGTCAGAAGTAGTGTTTGGGCCAGACCTTCTGATCGGAGAGGCCGTCCGGAGGCGGCTGGAGTCTAAAGTGAGCACTTCGGTCGGAGAGGTGGGCCAAAGTAGTCGACGAGCGGGTGCTGCTCCTCTTCGGCCAGACCTTCCGGTTGGTGACTAGACCACCCTTTCGGCCTGTTGTTTTAGATTCTTGGGTCGGCCCACGAGTTGCGTGCTGTCTGTTTGGGCCGAGCCTTGGCGTGGAAGCCGGTCCCCGTGGGACCCCGGGTTTATGAACCCGACAACAGATGTCGATACCTGTTATACTGTTGACGCCCAGAGGCATGTGAGGGGTTTTACCATGTTCGCCCGGTATGGTAAATACCGACGCCCACAACACTGTTGATGTCTAGAGGCATGTAGGGGGAGCCTTACCGTATGGGAGTTAATGACGCCCATAATATTGTAGGAAAAAATGTCGGTGCATACAACACTGTTTGGACTCTATCGTGCCCGGGAGGTTGCATAGTACGGTTTTTGTAGGTGTACAGGGTACGGTCCCTAGTATTATAGTTTGACTTGGGTTCCATGCCTTACTTTCTCCGTCCGTTTCCTAGCCCTTACCAAGCGGGCGTCTCGGTCGGTGGGTCTCGGTCGGCTCTGATCGCGCCAGTCAGAGAAGAGCAGTGAGCAGGGGTTCGGTGCACCCCCGGTCGAAGACGCGGGTCAGAGTCGGAAGTGGTGTTTGGCCAAGCCTTCCGGTCGGAGGGGCCGTCCGGAGGCGGACTGGAGGCCGAAGCGAGCGCTCCGGTCGGAGAGGTGGGCCAGAGTCGGAAACGGACGTCGTTCCTTCTCGGTCAGGCCTTCCGGTCGGTGATCAGATCGTCCCTCTGGCCTATCGTTTAGGTACTTGGGCCGGCCCATGAGTTACACGTTTGTTTGCAACGTCGTCTGCTGGACCGAACCTTCGTTGGGAAGCCGGTCCACGAGGGACCCCGACTCTATAAACGCGACAAAACCTAACTTCTCAATCACCTTAAAAACAACTAAATCTAAATAATAATATTTTTGATATACAATCTCGCGCCATTTAATTTTAACTATAAAAAACATTAATAATAGACTATATATATATATATTTTTTTTTCCAAGTTTTCTCCGCCTTCGTCCTCGAACCCAAACACCCAGCCACCAAACAAATCTCAAATCTACCTCGCTCTCCCTCCCTCTCTCTCCCTGGGGAGGGTCCCTCCCCTGCAACGCCGGCGCCCTCTGCTCCCGCGGCCATGGCACCAAGGTGAGTTTTTCTTTTCCCTCTCCTCCCAGTCAGAGCCCCTCCCTCCGCCCAGCGCCGTCGCCTTCGTGTTCGCTACCCCTTTTTTCTCCACCGTTTTTACCATCTCAGTCTTCGCTGTGCTGTGTTCCATGGTCTTGCCGAATTCCTTTCCCTCTTCAACCCGGTCTCGGCGCTGCCAGTTTGATTCCCGTTTCTTCTTTACGCGGTGCAGATAGGTGGTCTCATAGTTCGTCTTTCCGTTCCGGCCCAATTCGCGGAGGCGCGGCATGGCCGCTCCGTCGCAGATTGTGCAGTTCAACTGCAAGGTGTGATCCCGGTGCTGCCCCTCTTTTACGCGGTTTGATTTGGGAGGCAACCGTCGCAATGTGCTGCGAAGTTACTGTTCTATGAATGGGGTGTTTTTGGTTGTGTGTGTGTTACAGGAGATGGAGGACAAGCTCAAGAGGCTGGCCCTCAAAGTGAGCCATCATGAGGACAACATTAGGTTCCTCAAATCCCAACTCAATGCCGTCGAAGAGGCATGCATCGACCTGGGAAGTAAGTTGTTAATTTGTTCGGCCCTTCAGTTCAGTTGCAGTAGCTTTGTGCCTTCTCGGCTATGTAAATTCTTATTTCACAAAATGCTGACTTATGACATCATGTGGACTAATTATGATTTCAAGTAGTAGCTATGGACTGCGATGCATGGATTTTGACTACACCATGACAGAGTTCGGTTTTACTTGTTATCTCCGTACATACTTATTTGAAATGAAATTGCGATGGGCGTAGATAGGTGGGAGGCTGGGTGCATAGATCATAGTCGAAGGAGGTTGGAGGGCGAGGGACGGGAGCCTTACGGCGTCCTGTCTTTGCTACTGGCGGCTAGGGCAGCAGGGGCGCACCCCAAGTAATCAAATGGGAATAATTCCTTAGGGCGTCTTCAACGGTAATTGTCGGTAGCTAGCGATTTGGAAACCACGTCATTGCGTGGACCCTACAAGTAAACATTTTTATTTACTCCATCTCTGCAACTGCTTTTGTCTCTCACCTAGGAACAGGGCACAGGCGGGAGATTGTGTCAGCGTCGTCTCGTTTTGTGAGCGAGACTAGCAAGGAAGTAGTCTCTAGCGAGATTGGTTTTGTGATTTCTCTTGCCTCCACGTCAGACCAAGCTAGCGACATCACCCCTTGTTGTGGACGCCCTTATAGATATGGAACTTTCCCTCACTTCCTTCCTAAGCAAACTCAATAACCATATCTATTCTATCTCTAATTTCCTAATTGGAACTGGAGCTGGACTTTCCAGAGAGGGTGGACGCCTGCCTTTTGGCCGTCCCCCTTGCTGGACGTGTGCCCTCCTGATGGAGGCGCCGCTCAAAGGCCTTGCCAGCCTATGTCCTAATTTGGGCTCTTTTGGGCCCAGCCTGACAGAAATCGTCTGAAGAGAATTGACAATCTTCAAAATGTAAATAACATTCTTGTGAACGGATGATGTCCCAAAAATATATAGATGAGTAATGCAGCATTTCATATGTTTTATAAGAATTTCTCTCTGACAATAGATAATTTTATGCTTTGAACAACATTATGCAAAGAGTGTAAAAATCATTTTGGAAGTCGGACTATATTCACATTAGCCTTGTTGACCACCTTTCCTTTTGGTTCCTACTGTTAACACTCTGATGGACTGTGCTTGACTGATGAAAGAAGTCCACACTCCACAATTCCGGACATTATTTCGCAATGCCTCTATAAGTGTACTGAACCTACAACTTTTTCTCAGTTAAACTTGGGAATTACCATTCATCCATGGCCGCTGTTGCGAATAATGATACTTCTGCTCAAGAGGCTGAACAGCGTACCATCCGAAGTATACTTAATCAGGACAAGACAGCAGCTGGGATTATATGCCAATTGAAAGTCCGTCATCATGAACTAGCATCTAAGATGCCACTGATGAAAGATATCCTTGGTTTTGTGGCTACATTGGGAAAAGTAAATAATGACAACCTCAGCAGGTCAAATTTTCTTCTTTGTTCCGTGTGAGATTTTTAGCGCCTTAATTGGCACCAAGTTAATTGAAATGATATGTTTGTTCTTATTTTGCCTTTTTTCATCTTGTTTTAATTTTATTGTAGGCTTCTCACAGAGTACTTGGGAATGGATAATATGCTTGCTCTTGTTTGCAAGACTTATGATGGTGTTAAGGGTCTTGAGAAATATGACAAGGATGGCATCATTGATAAGACCAGCGGCGTTCATGGACTTGGTCGCTCTGTTGGAAAATTTCTGGATGGAAGATTTACTGTCTTTTGTCTTGAAAACTTGAGGTACATCTTTTCATATATTTACCACCTTCTCTTTTAGGATCAACTGGATGAGCACTTTAATATTATGCATTATTAAATGCTGCAGGCCATTTTCTGGTGATGTCAACATTGACGATCCGCAGAGAAAGCTTATTTTACATAGACCAAGGTTGCCTGGAGGGGAGTCTCCTCCTGGTTTTCTGGATTTTGCAGTAAATATGATCCATCTGGACCGAGCACACTTGAGTTGCCTCACAGCCAGTGGCCATGGTCTTAGGGAAACTTTGTTTTACACTTTGTTTTCCCATTTACAAGTTTATAAGACTAGAGCTGACATCCAAAGTGCTCTTCCTCTAATAAAAGATGGTGCTGTTTCTCTAGATGGTGGTATGCTGAGACCCAATGGCTCATTCTGCCTTGGCGATAGGTATGCGATTTATCCGTTTACATGTCTTGGTAGTGTCAATTGATCATGCATTTTTTGAGTTTTGCTCATTCTCCTGATTATTGTGTACTGTACTATGTAAAGTAATACATCATGAGACTTTTCATAAGCTCATTCTATCAGACACTTGTTACACTTAATCATGAAATTGTAATGCTCGATGCACGTTAATTAGTTTCTGTAAATTGTAAAACTTTGCTGTCATAAAAACGAAACAAATGGTGTAATTACTTTTTCTCTTTATCACCTATTTTTATGAGGTCTGAACTATTGATTTCGTATGTTCTAAAGAAGAATGTCAGTCTTTATTCAGTTATCTTACCTGGTTTGTTTATTTACCTCATGCAGTTTTATTGCTTTGTTTGGACCGTTGTTGTTGCTAACCTTTTACACCTTTTTTTCCCTTTATAATTTATGTTCACACATGCTAATCAAGCTATATTTCATTTGTTTAATAAATAACTATAAATGGCTTTTGCAGCAAAAATCTTGAAGTGAAATTTCCTGTAAACATTGAGGTTTCAAGTTTACCTGAAAATATTGCTGAAATGGAGGAGCAAGTTAAACTTAAGAATTGGGAGAAGGAAAGGGTTCTTGAAGATATGAAAAGGGAGGAGGATTTGCTGAAACAAGTTAAGGAATTATACAGGAAGCAGAAGCAAGAGCTCATGGATTATCTCTCTCATCCTGCAGTGACACAGGTATGTATACATGAACGATTTATTCCCTTTAGAACCTAAGGTACTTCATATTTAGTGATGCAATGGAATATCTACGCATATACTAGTGTAACATAGCTTCCTGTGCATTAGGCCAAATTTCTTGCAAATCTGGATAACATTTGATGATATAAGTAATTTTTTTTTGAACAAACGGGCACAATTGTGCCTATTTCATTGATAGAGAAGGGTATTTTTTTCCTGTTATTATCCATACGTAGAAGGATGAACTGTACTGTAACTTGACCTGCTGTATTTTCTCTTCTGGCAGACGTCGCGTGATTTGCCAACAACTCATTCACCCGCTACTCCTGGAAGTAATCCATTTGGAGCCAAGCCCTCCCAGAAGCGCTGGTATTAGAAACATTTGGTGGCGTCCCTATTTTGTTGGGGCTCTTGCATGCTCTGGCATCATGCTTGAAGCACGACGTAACTACCTTTTGCCACGATCTTGACGTTAGTTTATGGATCCAATTTTTTATAATTTGGCCCTTTTTTTTTAAAGAAAATTTACGTTTGGCCCCCCGGGAGACGTAAACACATCTTTGGACCCTGAGGGTCGGCGCTAGGACTCATGGCGCCGAGGTAACACGTCTCGGCACCATAGATCTTGGCGCCGAGGTGCCTGGACGAGCACAGCAGGGCAGCCTAGGTGGCGTTGACGTGGTCGGGGTACCTCGGCGTCAGAATACATGGCGCCGAGCTCGGCGCCACAGATCTTGGCGCCGAGGTGCCTGGCCGAGCACAGCAGGGCAGCCTAGGTGGCGTTGACGTGGCCGGTACCTCGGCGCCAGAATACATGGCGCCGAGGTACCGGATAACCATGTGTGGCTGCAGCTCTCTCTCGCGCGCTCTCTCCCTCTCTCGCTCTCTCTCTCTCTCCCTCTCATCGCCGCCAGCTAGCCTCGCCGTCGCCCGTGCCTCCTCCGCCGGCTGCCGCCCGCTCCACCGCTCGCCGTCCCCTGCGCGTCGGTCGCCTCCTCGTCCCTCTCCTCTCCTCCTCCACCGCCACCGACGGTGCCCGCCACGCAGCGGCAGGCCACGTCCGCCTCTGACACGCCGTCGCCTCCTCCCCCTCCGGCGCTGCGGCACTACCACCGGCATCGTAGGCACCGGCCACCGCCCCTGCCCCAGCCCCCGCCGCCCAGGTGCCCGCTAGCTGGCTGCGTCTGCCTTCGACGCGCCGTCCCCTCCTCCCCCGCCGGCATAGCGGCACCGCCCCAGCCCTAGCCCCAGCCCCTGTGGTGCGGTGTTGCCGGTGCCTTCCCTCGGCGCCGACGAGGCCTGCGCAGTGGCAGATGAGGCCTTCCAGAGGTACACATCGCCGAGCTTGAGGAGAGGCGACGTCGGGGTGGCCGTCGTGTGGTTCAGGAATGACCTCCGAGTTCTTGATAACAAGGCGGTTCTGCGCGCGTGGGCGGCTTCCGAGGTGGTCCTGCCGGTGTACTTCGTCAATCCGAGGGCGGACGGGAGGAGGAGCGACCCGGCGGTTGGCTAGCTCGTCGGTGCGGCTTGCGACGGCCACCTGGTGTACCGCCACACTGGAGTGGAGCAGGAGCTGAGGAGCGGCGACGAAGCAGACAACCCCAGCAGCAAGCCGGCAGGCAAGCAGCGAGGTAGTTCACTAATCTTACTTGCAGCAGCCTTGCGTACTGGTAGCCATATGGTAGAAAACTAGGAACATAGGATTGTACTAGCACATTGGTAGTACATTGCACATTGATGTGACAAACTAGGAACGCACATTGGTAGCTATGTGGTAGGAATGCAAATTTGTAAAATTCGCAAGCAATTAGTAATTTGTAAAGATATTTTCTTCAGAGTGAATGAAGATGATATAATAGACTTTTGTGGCTGCTAGGAAGCATAAGCCCAACATCGAGAATAGTATTGTTGTCTTATTTGAACTATCCTAGATTGTTAGTTCTATTCTACAGATGATGTGCTATTACAGTTATTTAGTGATTTAGTGATGTAATTTAGTTAGCTAATTTAGGTAGATATTTATTTAGTTAATTTAGATAGATAGTTAGATAGTTAGGTACTTTAGTTATATAGGTAGTACTTGTAGTAGATGTAGTTAGATAGATAGGTGGTTTAGATTAGATATTTATTTAGGTAGAGAGTCGGAAACTTTTATATGTATGTAATTTAGTTATACCCATATTAGTTAAACCCGTAATAACTTTGGTGTTGTGCATATCAACTAGATGGACAACGTAGTCACCCTGTATCATGGAGGAAGTGTGGAGGAAGATGAGTTTGGGAATGTCAGTTTTGTTGGAATGCAAATGGTGCCAGTGATATTCGATGATCGACCATTGTTTTCTGAGTTGTTTGGTAGGGCTCGTGATGAGCTTAAATGCAATTCAAATGAAGATGCCATCTTAGTTGAGGGGATATTTCACCTTAGCAGGTCAGGGACAATTTTGAGGTGGTCGGTCCCAATTTCATCAGAGGCTCAATGGGACAAAACTGTCATGAATGAGTTTCAATGTTTGGATTTGGTTGTGCGGAAGTTGTCCAATGATCCCACCCCTCATGGGTATTCACCCCCTAATGGTCATTCATCCCCTTATGGGTTGTCGTCAGCACCAGAGAATCCGGCACCCTCTGAGCCTCTGTTACCCAACCGTGAGGTGGATGTGGAAGATGTGGTTGTGGTGCCCGATGCTCAATTCGCCCCGAATGAGGTTGGTGTATGTCCTGGTGTCCGTGCAGAATGTGGGACTGATGATGTTGTTGGTGCCCCTTAGGAGATCCCTTTGACCCAGAATCATCCTAGTAAGTGATTTAGTAACACTTTTGCTTTCCTTATTCTTTGTTCATTCCATTCCTTTGTCTCAATGCTATCCATATTTGTGCTTTACATGTAGGAGACAATCCTGATAATGATGGTTGTGCTCCTATTCCTCCATCAACCAACGTGGACCCAGGGTTTATGGCCTCTAACAGTGTAGATGTTGATATTGCGGATGATGAGGAGCCTTATGGCACAGCAAGGGCCGTTGATTCTGATGATGACCGCCCAATTGCAGCTTTGAGCGAACAAGAAATGGAGCTCATCAGACGCTTGTGTCCGGATCGTGATCCACTGGTTCATGAATTCAGCGACCTTAGTCATTCTCAACATGCTTATGGAGAAGGAAGAAATGACGAGCTGCTAGAGGCTCCTGAGGCCGATGACAGCGTGGAAATTCAGAAGGGCATGGTCTTCAAGGACTTGCCCACCTTAAGAAGGTGGCTACAGGAATATTCTGTGAGACGTAAGAGACTATTCAAGGTGAGGCACTCCTATGTGGAGCGTCGTTACACGGTGGTATGCGAGATGACAGATTGCAATTGGAGGGTCTATGCTCGCAAACAGAAGGCCACAGAGAAATTCAAGATCACCAAAATTGTAGGTCCACACACTTGTGCTCAGACAGATCTAAAACAGAAGCATAGACAGTTGATCTCTACCCTCATTGCCAGAAAGTTATACACAACTTTGAAGGGTCAGCCCAACTTGAAGGTCAGGATAATTATGGAGATGACTAAGGAGATATTTAAGTATGACATAAAGTATGAGAAAGCATGGAGGGCAAAACAATGGGCCTGGAAGATGATATATGGGGACTGGGAAGAGGGGTACGAAGAGTTGCCTGCAATGTTCAATGCAATGAAAGCAGCAAATCCAGGCATGCATTACGTGTATATCCCGAAGCCGAATGAATGGAAGGACGGGAGGCAAATATTCTTTCGTGCATTCTGGTGCTTTCCTCAGTGCGTCGAGGCCTTCAGGCACTGTCGTCCAGTGTTATCCATTGATGGCACTTTTCTGCTTGGCAAGTACATGGCCACACTTTTGGTAGCCATTTCATGTGACGCAGACAACACATTGGTTCCTTTGGCTTTCGCTTTGGTGGAGAGGGAGAGCAAAGATAGCTTGGGATGGTTCTTGCGGCTTGTTAGGATACATGTCGTTGGCCCTCATAGGGAGGTTGGTGTCATATCTGATAGACACCAGGGCATACTTAGGGCCGTACAGGAGCAGATTCCGGGGTATGCACCTTTGCACCACCGTTGGTGCACTCGACACCTTGCCGAGAATTTACTTCGGAAGGATGGTACGAAGAACAACTTTCCTCTATTTGAGGAGGTTGCTCGCATGCTTGAGGTGCCGTTCTTCGAGGAGAAGTTGGAGCAGCTAAAAACGGCAACAAATGCAGAAGGTAGGCAGTGGCTGAGAGGATTGATGAGAGAACCTGAGAAATAGACGAGAGCCTACGACGATGGTGGATGGAGGTACGAGTTTCAGACTAGCAACATGGCGGAGTCATTTAATAGTGTACTCAAGGGTATACGTGCCATGCGCGTCAATGCCATTGTATCATTCACCTTTTATAGGCTAGTTGCATGGTTTAACGAGAGACACGCTCAAGTAATGGCACTACAGAGTAATAATCAGAAATGGGCACCTAAACCTAAGAAGCATCTTGACAAGGCAAAGAAAAGGGCTGCCACAAATGACGTCGATTGCTTTGACCACAGCACTGGCAAGTACCAGGTCACAGAAAGGGGTGGTACAACGTCCGATGGTGAGGTCTGGCCATCAAGGAGTTATATTGTGGTACTTAGTAATTTCTCATGCGGATGTGGGAAAACCAGGCAGTACCACTTTCCTTGTTCTCATTATGTTACAGCATCTCATCATCGCAACTTTGCCTACGAGACCCAGATACCGTGGGAGTTCAGTGTTGTCAGCCTTGTACAAACTTGGTCTCCCCGTTTCGAGCCTTTCCTAGATGAGGGTCGGTGGCCACCTTACACTGGGCCGAAATACATCGCGGATCCAGGTACATGTTGGGACAAACGTGGAACCCGGAAGAGGACGAGGCACAAGGTGGTCATGGACTAGGTTTCCGGTAGAACGAGGCGAGGGAGAGCAACCCCCTTTCTTACTGACCCCGAGCAGAATCAATGTGGCAAATGTGTTAGGCTTGGGCATAATTCACGTACATGCCATTGGCCGCTTAGTCAGATGAAAATAATTAATGTTTCACATGCATGTTTACTAGTACTAAAAAGTTATTTATTTGTTCATATAAAACTAATCTGTACTTTCTCATTATATTTTGTAGGATGGAGCCGTTCCACCTGCTGGAGCCGTACTATGAGGAGAACCACCGAGGACGACTCACCGCTGAGGGGGAGGTAACGACTTTACTTTTGCTTGTTATTTTTCCTCTACATATGTACTTGTGTTCACGAATTAATCTAATAATTTCTATTCTTTGCAGGAACTGTACCCTCTTCGTCCTCGAACCCACGATAAGTTCGAGGACATGCGGTATGACGACAGGTACACTTCTCTCCTTGAGAGGGCTGGACTTGACGTTGTATCGTTCCAGGTTCGCCGTGGGTTGCCTGCCTTCAACCCCGCGGCGATCTCAGCTCTAGTCGACAGGTACCATAAGTATGAACTGATCCACTTCCATTAATATTTTTGGTTCTTGATGTGCATATAACCGTAGTACTTCTTCCTTGTTTTGTAGATGGAGGCCGGAGACTCATAGCTTCCACCTACCTTGCGGTGAGATGACTGTTACTCTTCAGGACACGCAGAAGTTCCTGGGTGTCCGTATAAGTGGCCGCCCAGTTATCGGCAACTGCACTGCTGCTGGTTGGAGAGGTAGAGTGGAGCTCTTCCTTGGAAGAGAGCTTCCTCCAGAGACACCGAGTACCCGCTCCTCTGGAGTACTCATTAGTTGGCTGAGGCAGAACTTTGGTCAGTGTCCTGATCATGCAGACGAGCAGACAGTTGCCTACTACTGCAGGGCATGGATCATGCACCTTTTTGGTTGTGTTCTGTTCCCCGACGGGACGGGAGACACCGCGTCATGGATGTACCTGCCCTGTCTTACTGACTGGCACACGACGGGGGGTTACAGCTGGGGTTCCGCAGTGCTGGGGTACTTGTACCGGCAGCTTTGCGAGGCGTGCCGCCGGAGTTCGCCGAACTCTTCATTAGGAGGATGTGTTTACCTGCTTCAGCTTTGGATGTGGTCTCGTCTACCGGTCGGTCGGCCCAAAGTTCTTGATCCTCGTCCCTGGTTCGAGGTGCATGGCCTTCGATGTCGGCCGACGTATGCCTTCCTTTGGGACCAGGTTAAGGGTCCCTTCGCCCGGAGTAAACGCGCCTACATCGAGTTCGCGAACGAGCTCGACATACTCACGCCAGGGCTGGTGAGTTAGCTGCATTTCACATAATAATTTGTTTTTCCGATGTAAGCACTACTTGACTAAAGAATCAAATGCAGGTTAATTGGGAGCCGTACGACGACGAACAGTACGAGCACATTGGGTTCAGCATCATGTGCAAGATGGACGAAGACCTGTACCTGATGCGGTGCCCGTTGATCTGTTTCTACGCGGTTGAGTTCCACCTGCCACACCGGGTTGCACGCCAATTTGGGTTGAGGCAGGAGTGGCCCGTGGAGCCGTTCTCGACGTCAATAGACTTGCACAAGTAAGCGTCTTTGAACTGCTGTATACTTTATTGAATATTATGACGTGCACACATGCCAAGTTCTGAATACAGTAAATGAGGTCACTGTCTTTTCTAAAAGAAGATGAAACTACTACCTTCATCCCTTCTCCACGCCATGAACGGCAAGTAACACATACTGTGTATATGTTCTCAAGCAGTTCATTGAAACGTGGATGATTTTTAAATGGCTCAAAAACCTCTTGTCGATGCAATACATACCTCATTGATTATTTCCAGGACAATTCTTAAGAAATCTGTATATATGTGAAGCTCTGTAGACTGCAAAAATAAATAATTATTTAGAAAAAGAAGAGAAACATGAGAAATGATGAAGATGACATCATGGAACAAAATAAATGTAGACTACCATATCATCTGCGATGTTGTCTGCTTCCATCTGATCAGAAATAACTTTCAGAGACTTGTCATTTTTTAACTCAGCTAGTTTGGCATACCTATTGCATGGTACATAGAAACAAGCAAGATTAAAGGTTTGCTAAAGATCAGATGGAGATATCAATTGCACTTTGGCTTGAGATGTTTGTCTTTTTTCTGTACTTATGGATGTGAGGGTCACTTTCAACTAGTTATAGTGTCTGCTCTCCAATTTTGTTATGATATCCTGTTGAAGCCTATAAGTTTGCAATTTCATTTCTGTCACCCTACAGGATCGATCGTCGGAAACAAAAGAAGGAGACGGACTTTAAGACCTTGCACCGTGACTACATCGACCATTGGGAAAACTTTCATGAGAACTTGTATGAGAATGACCAGCCCCACACGAACGAGAACTTCAGAGCGTACCTATCTTGGTACAGACGGGCAACAAGGACCAAGCTGAAGGTGCAATGGATCCAAACAGACTATGCCGACATTGAGTCTTCCGACGATGAACAAACGTCTTACGACCTTGCGACGAGGGCCGGGACACAGGTGGAGCCTGCGCCGATCCTGGACCGAGTGGTAATGTCAACTATAACCCCATCATTTAAATACCATTGCAACTGGCATGCATAATGATGCACATATCAAGCACATGTAGATCTGTTTGAGATCATGTAGGTCCATTCAAATGCGAGCCACTATAGATATTGACGAGGAGGCTAATGGGCAGTTGAGTAAGAATGAAAATCTGGGTAGTTGAAATTACTAGGTCAAAATGCAAACTGAATTTGATAACTGAAATTAGAAGGTTTTTAGCGCTGTAGTTGCGGCAACACCATGGCGTAATGCTTGAGTGGCAAGCAATGAGGACCTAGTAGACAAACATGCTAATGCACCAGCCACACTTTCTCTCTAGCCTTTTTGACTTTGCTGGGTGTTCATCGACGGCTTGGCAAGGCACAGCAGTCCTTGCAATCTGTCTGTCTCTGTTCTTCCTTTTTCGTCTCTTCGCTTCCATTCCAGCAATGATGGTGATTTCTTTCAATGCTTCCAGTTGAGCAAATGAACTCAAATGCGCATGCTCTCCTTCGTTTTGGATGTAAGAACTCGGAGCTGTATTTACAGGACTTCGAAGTTTGAACGGGCCCAAACATTGTTAACTCAGTTGTCATTTGGTACATTGTTACTAGCTCCGATCACAAATGTATATATAAGCAAAAGCAGGAGTCTTGACTGGCGAGTGGCGAGCAATGAAATTGCATATGCTCGCGTGTGCTTATGCTTGGATGATGCCGTTGTCAGTGATGAGCCCGTTGCCGCGCGCACCTAGGCGCGGCCGTCAAATGTGCAAGCTCTTGTTGGAGTTGGCTTGCGTTTTTTTTAGGGGTAGGACCGTAGCAGCACGGACGGTTGAGAGGAGGAATAGGTATATTGGGATGGGATGGGATGCACTTGGGCCGAACAGGACAACACTGTTTTTAGTAATTCTAGTAGTCATAGCTAGCAAAATGTGTCACTGTTAATGTCTAATTTGCTCTACTAAGAAGTATTAAGTAGTATATTGTACGCAGGACCGAGATTATTTTTTTCATAACTTAGTATTGAGTAGTATGAAGGGCGGGCCTGGTGCAAGCGGTAGAGTCTTACCGCCTGTGACCGGAAGGTCCCGGGTTCGAGTCGCGGTCTCCTCGCATTGCACAGGTGAGGGTAAGGCTTGCCACTGACACCTTTCCCCAGACCCCGCACAGAGCGGGAGCTCTCTGCACTGGGTACGCCCCTTTTTTTTTTAGTATTGAGTAGTATTGGAGCAAAACGGCTGACTTCAGCATTCATAATTCTTGCTTGTGATGTATAGATAGATCAGCACTCATTTCAGAGATAAAACAGCTTAGTATGTTCAATCCATTATTTCCACTAATCAAGGGAGGAAGATGTTTGTGAAATTAAGTGTGAAAATGGATGAAAGCATGGAGCTGATTGGAATATTTCCTGGGTTACAAGTACATCGTTATAGGAAATCTAATGCATATATTTCAGTTTTCAATTTTAGTTACTAATTTCAGTTTTCTTATAATTATGAAGTTTTCAAAATTTCAGCAACCTTCTAATTTCAGTTATCAAGTTCAATTTGCATTTTGAACTAGTAATTTCAATATCAAAATGTCAGTAAGATTCTAATTTCATATTTTAAGCACATTAATATTTGTTTTTTTTGCAGGGCAACGCGTTGAGGCAATCTGTGATTGAGATCGAACAGTTTCCAAGGACAGGCGTGGACGAGCACATACTAAACAGTTTTCTTGGAGTAAGTCGACACTAGCCCTCTTTTTGTTTTATGCTTAAGTAAGTTGTTTGAACTAGTGGTTTTCTACTTAATATCTCACTGCTCAAGCATGACATCTAGCATAACGGAGGTAGTATGATGATATGGTATTCATTTGAATAATAACTTATCTGTATGCACTCAACAGCTTACTAATTGCATCTTTGCATGACAGAGGCTAGCACGTAGGCTGCGGCGTGCTGCAGCTCGTTGTGGTTGTGGTACTAGCGTTGCGATGGACGTACACTGGCCACACGCACGACAATGGGACACACCTGTAGGCCTCGGTACTTCTTCTCACGGAGGTACTAGTGCTACGACTGTGGACACTTTTCAAAGCCATTTAGACGAGGATGACGAGGAAGACAACGAGGAGGCCGAGGAGCGTGGTTATGATGAGCTTGCCGAGTCTTAGCTCTAGGACGCTCCTTCGACTCAGCCAGACACTAGAAACGAGACGACGCCGTCCGCCTTGCAAGTACACATCAGACACCAGCGCTCTTGGCCACAAGGGTAAGGGTAAGGCTAGGAGGCAGTGACGACGACTTATAGGTTAAGACTATGCTACCAACTTAGATTCGATGTCACAACTATTTGGGCTGCATGGACTTTGCTTATTTTGCATGTGTGGAGATTTAGAAAGTATGTAGTTACTTTCCTATAACTATTTGGGACTGTATGGACATTGTGGACTATTTGGACTATGCAGGATATGATATGTTGATTGTTATATTCGATGTGATTGTATTGTGCTCTTTGGATGATTAAATGTTTGGATTATATAATGATGTCTCTGTTTGTAACCGTGGATACTCCTGAAACAAGAGAATTTTTTGCGAATTTTTTACGTGAATCATTAATTATACTACACTGTTAAAAAGGCACAAATGTAGTACACAGATTAAATATAAATTCATTAGAACGTGTATAGTCCAATCGTATCGTACAAACAATGAAAATAGACTTTTCAGTCACTCGCCTGCCCCCGTACAGGCTCGCCTTGGGCCCAACCTTGACCAGGTGCTTCTTATCGCCTCTCAAATGTCCGTGGCATGTGTATTCCGGAAGAATAGTACACCTATAGGAATGGTAGTTTGCTCCAGATAGAAAGGCATGCAAGGAAGCATAACTCTACTCCATCATCCATCTTATTACTGTTTGATCAAGGGCTGAGGTGAAAAGACACACGGATTGCTGACATGGCACATTGAGAGGCCTCTATTCCTTCTCTCAATCTATAAATAACCTCTCACTCCCTCTCATTCACACACACAAGGAAGAAGATCACTCCTCAGTATTTTCTTTCGTTGCAGTACCAATGTCTGAAGGGTCGTCCAAAGGGAGAGGAAAGAGGAATGGAACTACCATTATGTGGGAGGATTCTCTTGGTCCCGATTTCTTTGAGAAAGCTCTTTATGAGAGGTTTCCAGTTGAGAGCAAAAGTGATTTCATCAAAGAGGCACCACTGAGAGGATACGATGAACGAAAAGAAAAGTGGCCAAAATACATGCATAGTGAGGACTGCCTAGTGCAGATGTTCACCGAGGGAATAGATGGAGGTCGTCGTTTCTTTAAATGCCCACGAGCATGGGTAATTGCTATTACTATTTGTTTCTTCAATATGTTCATCTTCTATACAACTTACATGACATACTTATTGCAGTCTTCCTTGGCCGAAGAAAACTATGGGTTCACTAGATTGGTCGATCCTCGACCTATTTATCCGCATGCGGAGTACATCTACTACCTGTAGGACCGTATCTTCGATCTAGAAAGGGAAGTTAGCAGCGGTTACAAAGACAACGAACAGGAAGACAACAACAATGATGCCAGTTCATAGGAGGCACTCTGCAATGATCCATATTGCACCTGCCCTAATCACAGAAACAAGGGTCCTCCGCCACCACCCCCGCCGCCACCACCACCAGCAATGGAAGGATACTGTGGAGAAGATACAACACAATTTACTATGTGGCCACACTACTAGGACAAACCAATCTTTTTAACGGGCCACATCCATATGTTTATTTTTTTGGTTTAATCACATAAGGCATGTTAGGGTTAGTCGAAGGAAATATGTACCCTTGTTTGGCACATGTTCTCACATGTCATTTCATGTACTTGTTGTTTACTTCAATTACCTAAGGCATGTTAGGTTTAGTCCAGAACCTCTATACCCTAGTTTGTTACGTTTTATCACATGCAATTTCATGTGTTGCGTGTGTTGAATTAGGTAACCCACTACTTCGTTACATTTTATTTGCACTACGTGAGCTCGTTTCACTACCTATGCAATATTAAACTCAATATTATGACAACAAATAATGAAACCAACAACACTATGAAAGATTCAATAATAGAGCACATTAATCAACATAACAATATTTGAAGTACATGATGACAAACTAAAAGTGCATTACATGACAACACAATGCAAAGTCCAAGATTAGACAACATTGTTCATGAATATACCATAGAACTAGCAAGTTATAAAGACTACTGAGTGCAACAAGGTCACTTTTCCTTCCTCTGGGCATCAGGATTCTCCTCCATCGTTACCTTCGCTCGGAGCGCATGCTCAAGCTTCCTCTCCCTCTCCTCCCTGTGCGAAGCAACACGCCTCCTTTTCTCTTCTTCCTTGTACTCCTTTTCTAGAGCCTCCTCTCTGTGTCTCTTCTCCATCATCTCCTTGTCCTCTGTCTCTCACCGTAATAGTTCTGCATCCACTCCTTGTCTTCCGACTTGATCTCAGTGTCGATCCACTGCTCAAAATCACAGAGCGGTGGAGGGGTCTGCAACAAATGCAATTGTTGCAAAACAAATAAATCATGCAAGACTTCATTTGACACAAAATAAATATTAAACAACATCAATTTCTCACCATTTTGTTAATGCGGCGCTGACGAAGTGTAGGCTCAAACGCAAAATTGGCACACATCCAATACCTCTGCCTACGTGTTCTCTTCATCGGACTTGACTATCTTGCAAGGATCGCCACAAAAGTATATGGGCACTGGAACACTACTAGACAGAGGCAATGGGTCGAAGCCATTTCCGGTCATCCGGCCATAACTACAATTGAACCAAATTTATTCTAAGAACCGAAAGCAATGAACATTAAACCCTAAACCTAGGGTTTTTATATTTGTTACACATAAATGAAAACATAATATAAAATGATGATAAGAGATTACCTTGGCCTACTAGCTTTACCACGCCTTGGCATCCTACCGTTACATAATACAAAAAATAAAAAATCACTTCAAGCATTAGGTAATAACGTATCTAGGGTTGCAAAATAGACGTAATATATATCAAATCAATGTGTATAAAATGATAAGGGGATAGAGGATACCTTGCTCGCGAAGATGTATGGATCAAATCCAAGTATCCAAGGTCAAATTCGTCGATTCAAGAGATTGGACGGGTTAGGGAGAGGAAGAAACCGAGAGGGAGGAGGAAAAAATGAGAGCAGCCTCGGCAAGGAAAACTTGGCCGTGGGTTTTGAATGCATGCTCGGCGCCATAATACATGGTGCCGAGGTCAGCGCTAAGATCTGTGGCGCCGAGCTCGGCGCCAAGATCTGTGGCGCCGAGCTTGGCGCCATGTATTCTGGCGCCGAGGTACCGGCCACGTTAACGCCACCTAGGATGCCCTGCTGTGCACGTCCAGGCACCTCGGAGCTAAGATTTGTGGCGCCGAGACGTGTTACCTCGGCACCATGAGTCCTGACGCCGACCCCCAGGGTCCAAAGATGAGTTTACGTCTCCCAGAGGGCCAAACGTAAATTTTCTTCAAAAAATGACCAAATTGTAAAAAATTGGGGTTTGTGGAGGATGATAGGCCAGTGAAATTCTTCTGTTACTTTCATACAACTAGCTTAGTGGCCCTATGGATCTCAATTAATCTATGGGGTTATAATGTTTTTTAGCTTTTGCTTGTGGGTTTGTGAGGCTTTTTACTTCATGGTTGCCTTGTAAGTCCTTGTTGAGAGGACAAGTGATGTACATTTTTTTTCTTCCACAACGGTAAAACCGAATTTCATTACCAAGGCAGCGAAATTACAATAGTTACTGTTTTATGAGCCAAACTACCAAAATTACTACCCAGAGCGACGAATCCATGCCCATGATCACAGAGGGAACCTGAGCAAGGATATTCACTACCACTACTTAACCAGAATTAAGAAAGAAACGCCAGCAGAAGCGGCCCCACAAGTTTAAACGGGTTCCATACAAGGCATATAGCCCGAAGAGACGCAAAAGCTACGCCTAACGCGAACATGGCACTCAGCCAGTGAACGGGATCAACTGTTGCTCATTGGCGGAGCAAGACTGTCCATCCTGCTTGTGGAACGATAGAGCCGCCATCTTCACAGCATCTGCACCTTGTATCACCTGCTGCTTCAAGCCCTCCTTCAGCATACCTGCCCAGTATGTGAGAAAAGAACACATCATACAGACAATCTCAATAGGAGATTTGATTCTTTTGTTATCAAAGCAAATTGTATTTCTGATTCGCCAAATTGCCCAGCAAACAGCAGATAATCCCACAGCATGCATTTGGGATCCCTGAGGAAGGATGTTACGAATCCAAACCCAGTATCCATACTCCCAGGCCTGCAATCCGACCCAAGAGAATAGGCCAACAAGCTCCATATGTATTTAGCCGTCAGACATCCAAAGAAAAGATGATTTCCAGTTTTTATTTCTGAACAAAAGGCACACTTTTTGTTTCCTTTCCATTTCCTTTTACACAGATTGTCTTTAGTTAGAATAGCATCCTGTGACACCAACCACATGAAGATTTTAATTTTCAAGGGCATTTTAGCTTTCCAGATTCTCTTGAAATTGTGACCATATCCATATTTGCAAAGAAGTTTATAAGTTGATTTAACAGAGAACACTCCAGATTTTTCCAAGTCCCATTTAGCTCTATCTTTTTCCTCATTTGTACCACAGCTAATCAAAATATCATGTAAACGTCTCAGCTGATTTTGCAAATCTTCATGCAACCATCTTCTAAAAGTAAGGTGCCACCTTTTCTGTTTCATAGTTTCAACAGTAGCCTCTTGTTCCTTATTAATAACATAAAGTTGTGGGAATTTGTCTGCCAAGGAGACCAATCCACACCAACGATCATGCCAAAAGCTGGTTGACTTTCCATTTCCCACAACCATGGACCTACCCTTCAAGTATATGTGTCTTACTCTCAACAGATCATTCCACACAGGGGAGTTTTTATTAGACTTCTTTAGCTGAACAATAATCCCTTTTCTCAAATACTTCTTCTTGACAATCTCCTGCCAAATTCCAGACCCATTCTCGATTTTCCACCACCATTTGCATAGAAGACTTATATTCATTTTTCTTAAATCTTTAACCCCTAAACCACCTTTCTCTTTTGGTTTGGTTATCTTGGTCCATTTGACCAAATGATATTTCTTCTTCAAATTCCCCCCCTGCCAGAAAAATCTTTTCCTAACTGAATCCATTTTACTTAAGGTTGACACAGGCAACCAGTACATGGACATTGCATAGATTGGCAGATTACTCAAACATGAATTAATCAAAACCAACCTACCACTCAAACTCAAGGAGCTACCTTTCCATCCATCAAGTCTTTTCAACAATTTTTCACAGATAGGCATCCAGTCAGCAACATGTAACCTGGATCCAGCCACAGGGACTCCAAGATACTTAATGGGCCAGTCCCCTATAGCACAGTTAAACATGTTTGAGTATTCAAGACTCTTATTATCATCTTGACTTACCATGATAACCTCACTTTAAGAAAAATTAATTTTTAAGCCAGACATGGCTTCATACAGGTAGAGGAGAAGCTTTAGATTTGAGGCTTGCTCCCTTTCATCCTGGAGACACAGAATTGTGTCATCAACATACTGCAAAATAGCCACTCCATCCTCGATATATTCTGGCACTGGGCCTTGAATCAACTTATTTTTCTGAGCCAAAGATATCATTTTAGCTAAAGTGTCAGCAGCAATATTGAAAAGGAAAGGAGACAAGGGATCTCCTTGTCTCACCCCCCTACCAGATTTAAAATAGCTTCCAGTGGTATTATTTACTTTAACACTGACAGTTCCAGAACTCATCACCATCTTAATCCATTCACACCACTTAGCACCAAACCCTCTCTGTCTGAGACATTCAAAGAGGAAGTCCCAGTTTAGCTTGTCATAAGCCTTTTCAAAATATAATTTTAGGACCAGCCCATCCTTCTTCTTGATTCTAGTATCATGCAAAATCTCATGTAAGGCCATAATACCATCCATAATGTTCCTATTTTTCAGAAAGCCAGACTGACTCTTATTAATGATTCTTCCCATGACTTTATCCAACCTAAGCATCAGAACTTTTGTGAATATTTTGTAAATGACATTGAGCAGGCAAATAGGCCTGTATTGTTTTATGCTATTAGCTTCTTTCACCTTAGTCAGGAGAGTGATAATACCATAGTTAAATCTGCCAATATCCAACTTAAGATTATAAAAATCTTGGAACAGAGCAACTAGGTCAGATTTGATAAAATCCCAACAATGTTGGTAGAACTCTATAGGAAAATGGTCAGGGCCTGGAGCGGTATTCCTCTCCATAGAAAAGACAGCCTCCTTAATTTCTTTTTCTGAAAAAGTTTTTTCAAGTTCATCATTCTCCTGATCAGTAACCAATTCTGCCTGATCCCAACAACCTTGATCCAAGGTGAAACCAGAGGGGGTAGAAGGACCAAAAAGGTCTTTATAAAATTGGGTAGCATGCTCCACCAGGGCAGCATCCCCTTCAATGACTTGGTCATTATGATTAAGAGAGAAGATAGTATTTTTCCTTTTTTTCCCATTTGCAATTCTATGAAAGAAGGCAGTATTACTATTGCCTTTCAAAAGCCACATGCTATTAGACCTCTTATGCCAATAACTTTCCTCTTCTTCAGTTAATCTAAGCATTTCAGCATGAATAAAAGATTTTCTGTTTAGCATATCAGCAGATAAAGACACCTCCTCTTCCTGTTTTTCTAGCTTCTCAAGTTCTTCAGACAAAATTCTTTTATACTTTCTAGCATGCCCTTTAATGTTTTTCCCCCATCCTTTGAGAAATTTTTTCACTCTATCCATTTTAATGCACCAAGCCTCAATGGCAGATTTGGCAGTTATTTTTTCTACTCCAAATGTCTCTAACTTTCTCACTGAATTCAGCATGTTGTAACCAGGAAGTTTCAAAACAGAAAGGTCTTGAACCAATTTCCTGAGTAAGGTCAGTTCTCACAATCAGAGGATTGTGGTCAGACATATATCTTGGGATCTTTCTTAAATTACAAAGGGGAAATTCATTTTCCCATGAGCTAGAAATTAGTACTCTATCAAGCTTTTCAAGAGTAGGGTCCTTTCTATTATTGGACCATGTAAATTTGCCACTAGCAAGGGTGAGCTCCCTGAGTTCATAAGAATTGATGATAAGATTGAAGACATAAGAGAAATTATTCTCAACAAATTTCTTATTTTTGTCAGAACTGAATCTTAGAATATTAAAGTCTCCACCCATGAGAATTGGATACTTAGCCTTAAAGCAGAAATTAGAAAGTTCAGAAAGGAAGCTTTCTTTAAATTCATCTTGAGCTGGTCCATAGATATTAGCTAAAGTCCAGTGTTTTCTAAGACTTTTATCAAAAACATTTGCAATTATCATAAATTCACCATTGTCAAAATTCTCAACCTCAAATCTATCATTCTTGATACCACTTAACATACCTCCAGATTTGCCACTTGAAGGAGTCCAATGCCAGCTGAACTCTTTAGTACTGTCAAGTTTCCTGAAAAAATTCTCAGAGTAAGATTTTTTCGTAGTCTCTTGAATTCCAATAAAATCAGCCTTATGGTCCCAAATTAATTCTCTAATATAAGTGCTAAGCCCCTTCTTAGCAACCCCTCTGCAATTCCAAATGATTCCTATCATTTGTAAACCTTTTTAATGGTGTTTCTGTCTCTGAGGTTAAATCTAGGGCTAACCTTAGATTCACCACCTTTAGAGTGCAGAGAATCATCAGCAGGTTGATTCTTGCTGGCTCTAGTTTTTCTCTTTTTCTTCTTGGATGGCCTACTTTTCATGATACTAGCAGGGAGGACCTGAGGTTCCTCCTCTGAATCATCAGTACCCCAATCAAGTATGTTATGCTCTTCTGAGGGAAGATCTTCATCTTCCAGATTACTTACAGATTCATTTGTTACACTAGTATTATCATTAAGCTTCATCCTAGCGTTTTCAAGATCTCTAAGGACATCTATTTTCTCAAAAGAAAGAGAATCAGAATGTATACCCATTTTAGATGCTAAAGGAGCAATATGGACATTAGTAAGAACTGCAAAGGAGTTCTGGTTTTCAGGAATTATACCTTCATTTTCCAGCCCAGTAGCCATACGGTCTTGGATTTGCTCTCCCATCTTGAAATGTGAAGTCCCATTGTCCCTTAACCTCTTGCTCTGTCTCACCTCTTTCCATTCAGGCCATCCATCCTGCTCCTTCCCAAGACTTTTCTCCCCTACTGGACCTTCTTTTTCAGCCTGCTTGTCCCAAATATTAGATTGAACTGCAAAGGAGTTCTGGTTTTCAGGACAAGTGATGTACATGTACATGCAAGGTAAAACATGCTGATCAAATTGCCAGTTGCTGATCTTGATTCTTGGTTGTTGATGCACTTTTCTGCTTGATGTAAAGGGGTTGTTTCATTTATAGCACAAGTAAATCGGAAGTAGCAGCTGGTTGTCGTTTTAGTTGCTTCTATTTCCATTGCAACATGGATGTCAGTATGTGTGCTCAATGAAGTTTGATTGAATTTTCATGAGTGGTGTGCAAAGTCTGTTGTTTGCTTGATATTACTTGCCTTTCTGTGTCTATCATGCAAACTTTGGAGGATGAATTGATGTTTCCTTCATTTGCAGCACGATTTTTTTTCATGTATTTTAATCAGCTATATTATCTGAACTCGATTGTGAACTATGATGAACCAGACACTACTTTCATATGTGTTAAATGGGAAATAGTGGGATGAATTTTTAAACCCCACAGCAATAGCAACGTTTGTGACTGTTGACTGGTTGAGGGTGTTGTAACAGCCCCCGAGCCAAGCCCTGTGAGCTCAAAGGACATGAGCATGACCCAGGCAAGCTCTGTGAGGTCAAAGGCCATAACCCAACCGAACCTCACCTGCACACCACTTGTCTTGACACCACGCAAGAATTGTGTCGTCGCCGTCAACATGCCTTCACCTTCCTTTCATCGCCACTCCCTGCCAATGCCAAGACCTCCGCTCGTCTCTTCAAATGCCAACGCCGCGCCCTTCCTCCTGCTCCCTACCAATAACAACCAGCAGCAGCAGCTCAGGAGGATGGGCGACGCTGCCATCGCCACCGGCGTGCATGGGGCTGAGGAGGAGCAGGAGCACATCTTCCGGAGCCGGTTCCCGCCCGTGGCCGTGCCGGACGACGTCACGGTGCCGGAGTTCGTGCTGGCGGGCGCCGAGGCCCACGCGGACAAGACGGCGCTGGTGGAGGCCGCGCCGGGGGGGCAGTCGTACACCTACGGCGAGTTGGCCCGGGACGTTGCGCGGTTCGCCAGGGCGCTGCGGTCCGTCGGCATTCGAAAGGGCCACGTCGTGGTGGTCGCGCTCCCGAACCTGGCGGTGTACCCCGTGGTGAGCCTCGGGATAATGTCCGCCGGCGCGGTCTTCTCCGGCGTGAACCCGCGCGCCGTCGCCGCCGAGATCAAGAAGCAGGTGGAGGACTCCGAGGCCAGGCTCGTGGTCGCCGACGCGGTGGCCTACGACAAGGTGAAGGACGCGGGCGTGCCGGTGATTGGCATCGGGGATGCGGCGCGGCTTCCCGGCGCGATAAGCTGGGACGGGCTCCTCGCCGCGGCGGACCGGACGGGCGCGCCGGCGGTGGCGCTGGACCCGGCGCAGCAGTCCGACCTGTGCGCGCTCCCCTACTCGTCGGGCACGACGGGGGTGTCCAAGGGCGTGATGCTGAGCCACCGGAACCTGGTGTCCAGCCTCTGCTCTTCCATGTTCGCCGTCGGGCCGGAGATGGTCGGGCAGGTGGTCACCCTGGGCCTGATGCCCTTCTTCCACATCTACGGCATCACCGGCATCTGCTGCGCCACGCTGCGGCACAAGGGCACGGTGGTGGTGATGGACCGCTTCGACCTCCGCGCCTTCCTGGGTGCGCTGCTGACGCACCGCGTCATGTTCGCGCCCGTTGTGCCGCCGGTCATGCTGGCCATGGTGAAGAGCCCCGTGGCCGACGAGTTCGACCTCTCTGGGCTCGCACTCAGGTCCGTCATGACGGCCGCCGCGCCGCTCGCGCCGGACCTCCTGGCGGCGTTCGAGCGCAAGTTCCCGGGCGTGCAGGTGGAGGAGGCGTACGGGCTCACGGAGCACAGCTGCATCACGCTGACGCACGCCGGCGGCGACGAGGAGGGGGGGCCGGTGCAGATCGCCAAGAAGAAGTCGGTCGGATTCATCCTGCCCAACCTGGAGGTGAAGTTCGTGGACCCCGACACGGGGCGGTCGCTGCCCAAGAACACGCCCGGGGAGATCTGCGTGCGGAGCCACGCCGTGATGCAGGGCTACTACAGGAGGAAGGAGGAGACGGAGCGCACCATCGACGCCGCGGGGTGGCTCCACACTGGCGACGTCGGGTACATCGACGACGACGGCGACGTGTTCATCGTCGACCGGATCAAGGAGCTCATCAAGTACAAGGGCTTCCAGGTGGCCCCTGCCGAGCTGGAGGCCATCCTCCTGTCTCACCCGTCCGTCGAGGACGCCGCCGTCTTCGGGTAAGCGAGCGACCAGACCGCAGTTCGCGAATCGTTTACGACAGCACGTACGCGGTACGCGCTAGATGAGAGAACTGAATTGACCGCTGCTGTGCAGGCTGCCGGACGAGGAAGCCGGCGAGGTCCCGGCGTCGTGCGTGGTGCGGCGTCGTGGCGCGCCGGAGAGCGAGGCGGACATGATGGCGTACGTGGCGGAGCGCGTGGCGTCGTACAAGAAGCTCCGGCTGCTGCGGTTCGTGGACGCCATCCCCAAGTCGGTGTCCGGCAAGATCCTGCGGAGGCAGCTCAGGGACGACTTCATCAAGAGGGCCAACACGGCAGCAGCCTAGTGCAAACAGTAGGGAAACTGTGACTGCTTGCTTATACAGGTATACCAGAGCTAGACAGTGCAAGATTTTGCATTCGTCGAACCAATAACTGTGTTCACATCACGTCCTGGAAGGCCCAGCGGCCCATCCGGAGGAGCTCCAGAAGACGCTACCGTAGTACAAGACTTTCTGGCCCACGGTGGGTGTGTAATGTAACGCTCGTAAGAGTGAGCCCGTAAGAGAGTGTTAAGGGGAGACCCCTTGAAGATAGTAAGGACTAAGCTATCTATTGAGAAATAGAATCTTCCCTTCTCCAAGCCAAGCAACCTGCCGGCTGGAGCGCCTCTGCCTTCTTCCCCAAATCTCCCTTCCTCTATTCTGATGCCCTACTGCCAGCAACAAGGTCGCTAACATCTGGTATCAAAGCCATCGTCCTTGACCCTACTTCTCGATCCACACCGTCCATGGATCAAAGAGCCTTGCACGACTACTATACCCGCCTACAACGATCCTAGGGAGCCATGGACCCCGAGCGCAAATCAGCCTTTGACATCTCGATGGCATCGACGATTGGTGGGAGAAGCGCCTCTCCGCGCTGAGGGGTACTGTGTTGTCCAAGCAGATACGCTACAGAATGCTGGGCCTAGCACTTTGAGGGGCGCGTCTCGGAGCTAGAGGAGCGGTCCAGCAACATCGAGCTAGTGCGCTTCTCCGAGTTCGGCAACGAGAGGGATAATCAGGTCGCTGTGCTCGAGGTTGCCGTGGTTACCTTTGACAACCGGAGGCTCGTCGTGCAAGGAGCCCTCAGCAACATTCGCTTAGAGGTGGGACAGCTCAATAAACACCGGGAGCGATTGGTGCTCGAGTCATCGAGTGCTGCTCCAGGTCTGATGCCGTCCCCGGAGTCAGTCGCCCTGCGCCCACCAGCTGGAGCTCCGATCGACTGGCCCAGTAGGCACTGTGACAAACTGATTACACGAGAGAAGGGCTATGGGTCTGTGACGACCATAGCCTTGAACCTGGCCCACACCCACAATTTCAGTCAATTCTGTTTGCAGGAATCGTCGATCCGCGCCCATCAATCCCTCCTTTAAGCCAAAAATTCTACACTCCACCTCCCCCAAAATTTTCCCACACCTAATTGTCATCCCATTTAGGCCAATTGCCCAAAATACACTTTCCCCAATTCGATGGAGACAACCCTCCTCTGGATTTCTCGAACTCAAACATATTTTGAGATGTGCAATCTCCAAATGTCCAGATTAGTTAGTGATGGTTTTTTGGGTCAAACTTTTGATAGTGGTAAACTCAGTTTCTCACATCTTTTAACTTTCCCCCTTTTTGCTGGTCTTTGAACATGTCGTTGCACTTTTTTGCGAAGGTGAAGGAATGAAGATTATGCCTCAGCCATCTGGCGGTTCGCAGGAATCCTTTGTGCCCTTCGGATAGGGTTGGTGGTTTCAAAAGCGTGCTGGACTCGGACTTACTATACTTTGACCCTGATAGAGATGTCGAGCTTGCGAAGGCTAGTTATCAATGACTTCCATGATTACGAGTGCAATGATATGCCTCTAGTGACTTGTACACCGAGAGTCAAACCATCTTTAGAGCAAGACTAATAATACAGCCGATTGCTGGCCGTATGAAAACTTACAGCCAATCTATCAACCCATTCATATAATAGTTAGCCGGCTTACGGCCTACTTATCTGTCTCACAGAACTTCTTGGTTTTTGTGCATAAGCTGGTTGTAAGCTTACAACCCGCTTCTCTTCTCTCTCGTCTCCTCTCCTCTCATCTCCTCCACGTCAGCATACAGCCTCCTTACTGCCCCTTATTATACTTGCTCTTAGTGTGTGGGTGGAATGGCTGACTACACCAATCCATTTGGACCACTTTTGGAAACCCCTGAGCATAATATTATGTTCATCTCTCGGCATGAGATTAACCTTTTATTCTCACGCCTAACAATTAGTTAACTTTATATCTTTGGGTATTTTGTCACCTAAATATGTAATCCATGGATATTTGAGCAGGAGATGGCAATGATCCGCATTGTCGCTTGGAGTATGGTTTGGTGGACCAAGGGAGCATAATGAGGTTCTTGTTCGAGTGATGTCTCCAATGGAGAACCATCCAATCAAGAAGGTCTTCCAAGTATTCGAAGAGGCAGAAGTCCGCGTAGGCGAGTCAAAGGTCACGGGTAGCAGCGACGGGATAGTGGTGCACTACATGGTCGATTGTCGATAGGAGAGTTGTAGGTGGAGAGAAGCAAGATGAGATTCTTCTGACTTTAGCAATGCAACAACAAAATGGGGGCTCGAGTTAAGCAGTCATTGTATGGTAGGTTTCTTTTAGGGGCTTTGTTTTGGTACCCCTAAATAACTGTCCACCATTGATTTGGATTATTATTAACACATTACTTCCAAGGAGGTAATATAAGAAATATATATTTATATCTATCTTAAGTTTGAGAAATAGAAAAATAAGGAAAATATCTATCAAACAAATTTAGCGTGCATGCACATGCATGTTGCAAGGATCTGTGCCTATTTCCCATCGTCTAGTATGTAAGTTGATGGATTATTTTTATGCATCATAATTTAGGCCTTGTTTGGAAAGCTGATTCTCCGTTGAATCCAGCAGGAGTTTCATCAAACAGTTTTTCAGAGAGAAGTAATTCTCTGCTGATTCTGTGAAGTGATTCTCTGAAATGAACTAAAAGGCTGGGAGCCGGAAAAAGTAACTTCTCCTGATTCCGTGAAGTGATTCTCCATCGCGATTTTGAGAGTTTATGTTAAAGAATAAAAGAGAATCACTTTCAGCCACAGAATCACTTCTCTCAGAGAATCAGTTTCCATAAAGAATCAGAGTCAGATGGAGTTCTATCAAACATGCCCTTATATCTCAAATTATGCTATGTGAACTTGATTTTTTTTAAATCTGACACCCTTCCTCAGACCCTGCACAGAGCGGAAGCTCTCTGCACTGGGCACGCCCTTTTAAACTCCTCCTATGTTGTCTCAACATAGCAGGTCCCAAGCCCTGGTAAAGGAGAAGGGTTGTGATAGGCGTGGCGAGCCAACGTTAAATCTAGCAATTCTAATGGAGATGAAACCCGAAAGAAAACCGTTGGGGCGTAACCCTCTTAGCGACGCGCCATATCGAAACCCGGGTATGGTGTTAAATGAGCAAGGGTCGGGTCGTCACCCCCGTGACGCGCCGTGCCATGATCTGAACACGGTGTCAAGTAAGCAAGGATCGGGTTGTCGCATCCATAGTGGCGCGCTATATCGGCACTCGGGTGTAGTGAAAAATGAGCAAGGGTCTTCGCATCTGAGTCAACGGGTGCGAAGGGTAAGGAAGCTAGTCAAACCAACTAGGATCCGTTTAGGTAGTTGGAATGTAGGATCGCTTACAAGTAAGTTAAGAGAATTAGTTGATACCACGACTAGAAGACGTGTAAATATATTATGCGTTCAAGAGACTAAATAGAAGGGTCAGAAGGCGAAGGAGGTGGACAATACAGGTTTCAAGCTTTGGTACACAGGGACAGTCGTAAATAAAAATGGAGTAGGAGTTTTAATTGATAAGAGCCTAAAGAATAGTGTGGTGGGAGTGAGAAGGCAAGGAGATAGGATTATCTTAGTCAAGCTTGTCATTGGTGATATGGTCTTGAACGTAATTAGTGTGTATGCCCCCCCCAAGTAGGCCTCGACGAGAGTGCTAAGAGACAGTTCTAGGAAGATTTAGATGGCCTGATTAGAGCTGTACCTAGTAGTGAGAAGCTTTTTATAGTAGAAGATCTTAATTATATAAGGAGATCTTAATGGGCATGTAGATACTATAAGCGCATGTTTTGAGGCAGTTCATGGAGGTTTTGGGTATGGTAGTAGGAATCAAGAGGGGGAGGAAGTTCTGGACTTCGTGGTAGCTTTTGACCTGATGATAGCCAACACTTTCTTTAGAAAGAGAGAATCTCATCAGTGACCTTCAGTAGCGGACAACACTCTAGTCAGATTAACTTTGTCCTCACAAGAAGAAAGGACAAACGATCATGCTTGGGGTGCAAGGTGATACTAGGGGAGTGTGTTGTTTCTCAACATAAGCTTTTGGTGAGCGACTTTCGTTTTCAGGTGCATGCCCGTAGGGATAAACAAGCTAAGATTGAAAGAACAAAGTGGTGGAAACTGAAAGGGGAGACGTCAAAGGTATTCAGGGAAAGGGTTATCAAAGAGAGCTCTTAGAAGGAAGAAGAGGACATAAACAACATATGGGAGAAGATGGCGACCAACATTCAAAAGGTGGCCTCAGAGGTGTGTGGAGTAACCAAAGGAAGTGAAGGCGAGGCTAAAGATACTTGGTGGTGGAACGAGAAAGTCCAAAGGGCTATTAAGGAGAAGAAAGAGTGTTATAGATGCTTGTACCATGATAGGAGTGTGAACAACATAGAGAAGTACAAGGTGGCAAAGAAGACTACAAAGCGAGCTGTAAGTGTGGCAAAGGGTAGAGCATACAAGGATCTTTACCAACGTTTGAGTACAAAGAAAGGAGAGAAGGACATTTATAGGATGGCTAGGGTTCGTGAGAGAAAGACAAGGGACTTCAACCAAGTTAAATGCATTAAGGATGAAAGGGAGCATCTCTTGGCGAAGGAGGATGAGATCCGACATCGATGGCAAGAGTATTTTGACAAATTGTTCAATGGTGAGAATACGGATACAACCTTTCAGTTGGATGACTCTTTTGATGACACCAATAGGCGCTTTGTGCGAAGAATCCAAGAATCTGAGGTTAGAGAGGCGTTGAAAAGGATGACAGGAGGTAAGGCGATGGGACCGGATGGTATCCCAATCGAGGTATGGAGATGCCTCGGGGACATAGCTATAGTATGGCTAACCAAGCTGTTCAACCATATTTTTCGATCAAACAAGATGCCTGATGAGTGGAGGAGAAGTATATTGGTACCGATATACAAGAATAAAGGAGATATTCAAAGTTGTACTAATTACCGAGGAATTAAGTTGATGAGCCATACTATGAAGCTATGGGAGAGAGTTATCAAGCATCGGTTGAGAGCAATAACACGGGTCTCTATGAACCAATTTGGTTTCATGCCCGGAAGGTCAACCATGGAAGCCATTTTCTTAATAAGACAAGTTATGGAGCGATATAGGGAGAAGAAGAAAGACCTACACATGGTTTTTATTGACTTGGAGACGGCTTATGATAAAATACCAAGGAATATTATGTGGTGGGCTTTGGACAAACATAAAGTCCCAACAAAGTACGTCGTGCTCATTAAGGACATGTACAACAATGTTGTGACTAGAGTTCGAACAAATGATGGAGACACGGATGACTTTCCGATTAGGATAGGACTACATCAAGGGTCAGCTTTGAGCCCTTATTTGTTTGCCTTAGTGATGGATGATGTCACAAGGGACATACAAGGGGATATCCCTTGGTGTATGCTTTTCGCGGACGATGTAGTGCTAGTTGATGAAAGCCGGACAGGAGTGAATCAGAAACTGGAGTTATGGCGAGAGACTTTGGAGTTCAAAGCTTTTAGACTTAGTAGAACTAAAACTAAGTATATGAGATGTGACTTTGGTACTACTACTCGGGAGGAGAAATATATTAGTTTGGAAGGTCAAGTAGTGCCTAGGAAGGATACCTTTCGATATTTAGGATCAATGCTATAGAGAGACGGGGATATTGATGAAGATGTTAGCCATAGAATCAAAGCAGGGTGGATGAAGTGGCGGCAAGCATCTGGTGTCCTATGTGACAAAAGGGTACCATAGAAGTTAAAAGACAAGTTTTATAGGACGGAGATTAGACCTGCTATATTGTATGGTGCAGAATGTTGGCCTACGAAAAGACGACATATTCAACAGATAAGTGTCGTGGAAATACGTATGTTGCGTTGGATTTGTGGTCATATAAGAAGGGATCGAGTTCGGAACGATGATATACGTGATAGATTAGGGGTAGCACCAATTAAAGAAAAGCTTGTCCAACACCGGTTGAGATGGTTTGGACATGTACAACGGAGACCTCCAGAGGCACCGGTGCATAGTGGAATCGTAAGTCAGGATAGTAACGTGAAGAGAGACAGAGGAAGACCGAAGTTGACTTGGATAGAGGCAATAAAAGGAGACTTGATGATGTAGACTAGGCCCGATCTTCTGATAGGTATGATAGCATCGATTGGTGGAGACTCGACGTTCACGATCTAGGCTTCGAACCAGGACTGATTCGGACCCCGCAACCGTTACACCACTGCTCCGTTGGTTATCAACCACGCGAACGCGATTGACCTCGCCGAGAAGGCTTTCCTGCAAGCGAATTGAGAACACAAGCAAGAACGGGATGAACGCAATTTGAAATTACAAATAAATATGAGGCTTATAAAAACAAGGAGTTCAAGTCTTTATTCGAAAGGACTAATCACTATAGGCAAACAAGATCAAGAACTGAGGCTCTGGTTCACAGCAAGCAGCCTTGGCGGCACAGTTGCAGCAAAATGACGTCTGTTTCACGAGGAAATCAAGAACTAAACAAAACCCAAACCCTAAGGAGAGCGACAACTGCTATTTATAGAGTCTTGGGCGTCACCCCCTGGCCCCTGGACGCGTCCCCTAATGGGCCTAAACACGATACACGGTCCAACGGACCAAAAGACGGTGTCGCAGCACCCTGACAGATTCTGGACCCTGACTTTTTTCGACGATTTCTGTTGACTCCGAAGGTCTTTTGATGTGAGACCACTTGGATTAGCTTTCTTATCAAATTAGTTTTCCAACCATATGTGGATCGTCGAAAACGGAGTCCAGATGCATCATGGGTGACCAGTTTAAGGCAGATTGGTCCTGAAGGCCGAGGCAGACTCGAACTTGAGTTGCTTTGGACCTCCACCTCGGGGACTCGAACCGAATTAGCCTCGGGCCTCCTTCTTGACTTGGACACCCTTACTGGTCTCCTACCCCTACATACCATGCTCCAAACATAGTCATATGCATAGGTGTCATGTCATCATCACTTGAAAGAATGGAATATACCCAAAGACTTAGCCTTAGATAGGAGTGCTTGGAAAACACTATTCATGTGCCTGAACCTTGATTCTTCTGCTGGGTTTTAACTCTAGCCTACCCTAACTTGTTTGGGACTTAAATGCTTTGTTGTTATTGTTGTTGTTGTTGACCTATTTAAGGCATGTTTGGAACGCAGGAATCAAAAACACGAGAATAGGAAAAAAACACAGGAATGGGGTGAGTGTGTAGTGGTAAAACAGAGGAAAGGAAAAACATGGGAAATAACTAGAAGAGGTGTTTGGAACGCAGGAATCCATAACACAGGAAAAACACGAAAAATAACTAGAAGGAGTGTGCTGTGTGAGTGAGCCAACGTCGTAGGAAAATTTCCCTTAGCTCTGAGCACATGTTTTATTTCCTTTGTTTTGTGAGCGATACAATCCTTTCCTCTGGAATGAACGGCATGTGTTCCCGCGTTCCAAACAGCATGTGACATCATCAAACTATAGGAATCAACTTCCTCCAAAATTCCTACGAAGATCCTCCGTTCCAAACGGGGCCTTAAGGTTGTAGGTCTCACATGAATTGTAATATTTTATTTTGGGATACGACATACATATTTGTGTAACATATGCATTCATAATTAAGCTATGAGTCTTTAATAATCTAACATAATTAATCATAGCAATATGTTTTACGTGTGACATCTAAGGCTTAACAGTTATCTTGTGTATGTATGCTTTATGTGTCAAGATAAGGACATATTCATGGTGTAACATGACCAATTATTGCAATTTTCTTAACGTGTGACATCTAGTGTGTCTAATGTGACCAATTTTTTTAAGAATGTGTAATACATTCACGTGTGGCATATATCCATACATGTGTGTTGGACGTTGGACTAAAATCAATTTTAATTGTTTTCTATCTTTAAAAAAGATATTCAGGTATGTTTCCTTACTGGTCAATGGTGAGACTAAGGAAGGATGCCTCGGCAGATAAAAGAAGGATGTCCGATGAGATTTCTAGCCTTTTTTCTTTTCTTTTCTTTTTTAAATGATTTAGTTATTTATTAATTGCTTATTTTTTGTATGGATTTTAAGAATGAAGGGCTAAGATTTGTTTGACATCTTACCTCTTACGAGGTAAAGGATGTACCGTAGCAGGACCCTTCTTTTAGTTGGTCCGGCCCTGTAGTTTTGATGTTTTGTTTGGGATGGATGGATGCTGTGTTTCTAGTGTAAGCTTGATGCATCAGACCAATAAACAACAATACATGTTTTTTTTCTTCTTTTCATGCGTGATTTGAAAATTAAATTTATAGCAATTTTCTTTTCCTTTTCCTGTTAGGGAATTATGATGATGATAGTTAGTTTGTTTCAGAGAAGCGATGGTGTAGTTTGTTGGAGGGCAGAAGAATGTAATAAACATGAGATGATTATAGGCCTATAGCAGTGAAAAAGGAAAGAAGAGAAGTACCAAGAATAAAACGCATGGCCTTATACCATCTTTTTTTTTAGAAAAAAACGAACTCGCATCCTCCGAGATGATGATGATGACGACGACGACAAATGAAATAAGCAAATTACATATGCATAACTAACAAGCTGAGCTGAGCTCATCAGCGTTCGTTGCTAGAGTCGAAGAAGACAGACAAAGTTGCCCGTCCAATGGAAATGAGAACAACCACGCAAAGGTGTGGGATTGGACTTGGGGTGGTGGCTCCGTTAGGTTCCAGATCCAGTAGCTAGGCCCATCCATCCCGGTTCCCCATCCAGCACAGCACCACACCGCATCTCCTGCCGCCTCCAACACCAAGGCTGACGCATCCCGCATTCCCGGCTTCCTCCTCCTACGCCGGCACCGCCCCGCGCCTCTCTCGAGCTCAAACCCATCCTGCTTCCTCTTTCCACACCGCACCTCCGCTCCCAGCTTGACAGTGACGCTTGCGAATCCGTGCAAAGTATATCCTCCGTGCATGGAAGAATACAATTCTCATATTTTTAGTAACAAAATGCTTTCAAGCTTGGCCAAATTTATATAAAAAATACTAACATTTATGATACAAAATAAATATTATTAGATTTGTTATGAAATTTACTTTCGTAATAGATTGATTTGGAGACAAAATATAAATATTATTCATTGTAAACTTGGTTAAACTTTGACAACTTTATCAGTTCCACTCAGACGCTCCGCGGAAATTGATGACGTCGTCTGTCCTTTGCTGCGCCGAGACTACGCATTTGGGCTGTCTCTCTAACTCGAGAAGCCCCGTCACGCCGCCTCCGTCCACTACAATAAGAGTCTTATCCGCCACCCACGCCAAGCCTAAGCCCGACGCTGACGCCACACGAACTACCTTCCACTCCCTAACTTGGAGTGCAACATCAATAAAGTGGAGATCTATTCTCACATTCATCGCCTCCACGCTTGGCGCTACCTTCGGTGCATATCACGTCCCAAGAACCAACTTCCTCTTCATTCCCACGTAGACTTCTGCAGTGATTTACACTAACATTAACTTCCTCCTCATTTCCACGGAGTAACTCTTTTTTTTTTTTTTTTTTTGCCTTCCACAATGCTTTCCACCAACAGTAACTACAAAGAACTTCACTACTGCGACCTCGACTACTGCATACATGAATGTGCTGATACCCTAAGTTGAGCCTTATTAAGGCAATGTTGAGCTTTCCAAAAGAAAGCCTCTCTATGTTTCAATATAGGATATAATGTCTAATCCGACCTCCTAAAATTCTCCTCTATCTTTAAGTTTGAATAAGATATAATCTCTAACCCGACTTGTAAAACATCTTTATTAACCACCCCTTGTCATCAGTGTTGACAATAATCTTCTCAAGTCCAATATATGATCTTCGAACATATACCACTTCTATGTGACCCTATATACCCATTGTACTACAACTAAAATGAGACATTCACACCAACGCCACACCAACACCAATGAGAGATTGACTTTCTACGCGAGAAAACTCAAGCTTTATTCTCTTTTATGCACTTGGGACAACAATGACACACATTTTTGCCTACCTATGTCATCCTTCAAATGGTTTCTACTTTTTGCCTCTTCGAGGTGGAGTGCTCCCCAATATATAGAGGTGGAGTACTCCCCTATATATTGTGTAATTATATAAACACAATCGTTGGATTGGTGCCAAGTGGCAACAACCAAAATCATCATATACAAAATATATTTGTTGTAGAACATTATTTATGCTTGCTTATCTAAACCCTAGATATTTTTCCACCATACAAAAACATCTAGCTGTAGAACCTTCTAAACTTCACCATGAACACAACTCCACCCACACTCAGTACTCCTTCTAAACTTCACCATGAAACTCCAACCACACTCGGCACTCCTAGGACTTCTACAAGCTCCAGCATGGGGACATGCCGGTTCCCAAGGAGTGGAGGATGTCACACCACATCTTGGAAGGCCTAGCAGACGAAGACGCTACCACAGTACAAGGCTTTCCGGCCCAAGGTGGGTGTATAATGCTTGTAAGAGTAAGCCCGCGAGAGAGTGTTAAAGGGGACACCTCTGAAGATTGTAAGGACTGAGCTATCAAATGAGAAATACAATCCTCCAAGCCAGGCAACCTGTCGGCTAGAGCGCCTCTGCCTTCTTCCTCAGTTCTCCCTTCCTCTGTTCCGATTCCCTACCGCCGGTGACCAGGTTGCTAACACTGTGAAGCTATACTAATTTCTAGGATGCTCAATTATGCACGTTTATATTGTGTTATGGACGAGAATACATGGGTTGATTAGCACAGACCTCACCTAGTTCTACTTGAAGACAATAATATAGGTCCACAGTCAGATGTTCCAAGCTACTATTACAATTGGAATCGAAATCGTACGTGATCGCCAGGAGCCTAGGAGGACAACACTGCACCCTACATTCTTGTTGTTTCTGCAACCAGCCCCAACTAGTGCACATATATTGGCATTGTGGACCAAAACTGTTGTTTCTGAATAACTTGAGCTTCCCCAATTCCACACCGGTAAACTTTCCCAGATTGCATCTTGGATAGATTCTAAATTTCTGGTAAGAAACATTATCTACTGCTGATGCAGGCAGTGACAGCCGAATCTCATTGGTCACCCTGCCTGAATAACACAACAAACTTCCTGGCATTGTCAACACTGCAGTTCCTTGGGCTGGGATTACTTGTCGCTGCAAGTTGAAAGTTGAAGTCAGATAGACAGTAACATTAGTATGCAGCATACTACACCAGTCACCAGGCACAAAGTCATTGCCACTCCATGCATGGGTTTGCGAAACATTCAACGGCTCTACATACTAGTGGTAGCAATAATACAATTAGTGAAGTGAAGAATCGTGAAATGACAACCTGTAATTGTGATACTACGCATGTATGTACACGCGCAAAAGAAAACGGGAACTCATCGAAATGGCTCGGACATTGGTCATCTATAAAAGAAATGCATCCAGAAATATTCACCTGATGAACAGAAACTACCTACCGCGGTAAACATAGCAGCAGCAGCAGCAGCAGCTGCTGCTTACCTCTTCTTTTGGGCGGGAGTGGGTTTCTTCTTTCCCCTGCCGGATGCAACGTCGTCCATGCTTTGGCCCTGGCGCCGGTAGCGGCCGCCGGACGCGACGAAGCCAGGGCACGGCCGGTACGCCTTGATGGGCCACCAGCCGAAGCCTGGGACGGCGGCTATGCCACCCTGGATCCGCCCTTCGCCATTGCAGCCCCTCTCAACCTCTTCCCTGCCGCAGCCCTTGCAGCCCCTGTGTTGTGTGTGCATCAACGCACAACAAGATTATAGAGTATTATATCCAGCAGAAGCATGAATGCAGCACTACAGTCAGATATAGCTGATTCCTGATCGGAACCAAACTAAACCGTCTTTTAATTTTGAGACATGGTTCGGCTGTGCTAGTAACATGCTCCTCCTTTATTGATTGATAAAGAAATATATATAAACAAAATGGTACTAAATGAGGTTGTCTTTTAGAGAGAGAAAAGAGAGGTTTTGTTAGGGACCACTATATAAAGTATAAACAGAGGTAAAAAAAACTAAAATGAGGACATGTTTCGAACCATTAATCCAATGTTGTAAATGGTGGGGGAAATGACTAATGAGCAGTGGTCTATGCAAGACCAAAAAAAAAAGGTCCCACCGAGAATTGATCTCGGGTTACTGGATTAATGTCCTAACCGCTAGACCATGGAACCACTTTGTGCGTGTCTGGGAAATAAAAATTATATAGACATCTTGAATGTTGCATATTCACTGAACATAGGAGACAGACAGAAGACGCCGATGAAGTGCTAGGAAATTGAAGACGAACAGGTAGGTTACCTGAAGTTGGGGTCATCCTTGTAGCTATAGATTTCAGGCTCAGGAGATCCTTCCTCTGACGAAGGATCGGAGGCTGCCCCCTCCTGCTCCTTGGTCACCACAGAAGAAGTGGTGCCAGAAGCACCGCAGAGAAGAAGGTTTCCTCTCCCTGGACCTAGCACGGCATGCTTCTTGTATGCTGGAGGGCATGCAGAGGAAGAATGGTTGCTTGGGAGTGAGAGCAGGGGGCTGTGGAGTCGATGGGGAGGGAGCTGCAGCCAGACGGAGGCTTCTGCCATTGCTCCTAGGTCCGCTTCCCCTCCGTGGACGGTGAGTTGTCAGACAAAGAAATTGGGGCTGGCAATGGCAGGCCGGGCGAGGGGAGTAAAATTGAAGAGATTGCCTCGCTTGGGAGGTGTGGAACCATTGGATGGGATATCAGCCACGTGGCACGCCCACTCTGTGGTGGGATAATGCATGGTGGATCTTGCTTCTCGGATTTCCTTGTTTTTTTTTTTACTGGGTAGCATGACCGTGCATTACTACGGGATAGCTAATAATTTATACTAAAAATACATGGATCGTACGATAAGATAATAATATTGTAAAAATTAAATATCAACGTTAAAGTTACAGTTAATCCAAAAAGCAAAGTTTGTGAAATTAACAGTCACATAGAGCGTGGCGTCACATGCTTACAAACTCTACTTTATAGACATTTTTGTGATGCGCCTAAAATAATATTTTATATCGGCAGAAAGAAATTTCCGATATTCATTTCTTTCTTTCGTACGCCAATAAATCCACGAATAAGTTCGGCCGTATCTCCATATCATCCTATACACAGGCTCGAGTATATATGTCAATATTAGTGCCTGTCGCATGGGTAATACTGCGTCTCTTCAAAAATCTTCCACAAAAACTTAAAACAAAGTGTTATACTCATCGTATAAATATGTGTGGCTTTTGGTCTATTCCACGTAGACGTATACTGTAGAATAAGATATCCACTTAAGTGTCTGTGGCAAGATTCACGATCAACGATATATAGAAATAGTTAAATCGTATGTATTATTATTGCAAGCCATAGTGACTCTGAGTTAGTTACCCATCTATGTCCTCTGCAATGTTTTCTTCCTGTCTGAATTTCCATTTGAAGACATCCTCATTCCATCCAGGAATATGTACATTCACTGCGTCCGTGTACTGCAAGGTAAATCCAAGAGTGTACCCGACATACATCAGCGCTAGCGTGTCTTTACACCAGTCTTCAATAGGTCTAGGAATCAATCATGATAAGCATCTTCTCCTTCTAATCGAAAACATAAAGCATATACTTTCGAACGTGCAGCCATGGCAAAAGAAACTGCAAACAAGATAGCGTTTAGAATAGTATATAGGAAACAAGTAATAAAAGCAGGAGCAAGCGACTTACGTATCTGCATTGTGCTAAGCTATATTTCATATCCTCACATACACCAATCGCAGCAGACATTTCTTTCTTAGTGTATTTTTACGGTATTCTGGCATTTTTGTTAAAGCACACATTTTCTGGAAGAGAAGGATATCGAAAGTCAGGATTAGTATAACTAGCCTACTTTATACAATTAGGAGAACAAGAAATAAGACAATATAATATAGCACGATAAGAATTTTAAAAATATGCTTACACAGAATCTCAGGTCCATGTGATGCTTCGTAATACTATTGTATTTTTCATTATATTGTACTCTCGAGTTGCCTGAAAACGGACACCTAAGTTGAAACAGTTCTCAGAGATGTCTCGATTGCTCATTAACAACTCTTGTAGGTCAATCATGGAGGGATGAAAACCTTTAATCCAAGGCTTCCTACAAAGCATTAGACACAGATGATAGTTTTCGTCATATAAGATAGCACACTATTATTAGTAAATAAAATAATTAAAATAAGCATGTAGCTTACTTCAACATCGCTTCATCCTAAATTGACATGACGTAATCACACAGTAACTCAGTCATCTCTTCCTTGTTCATTGGCATGTCTTTCATGGCCTCAAATGTCCAAAACTCATCAGGGTCTTGGTTGGCATGGACTTGTGGGGATATATTCTGAGTTTGTATGTGTTGAGGAGTGCCCGTTTGAACCACTAAGCATTTGGCCTCCTCAGAATGTTCTCTTTTTTTCATGGACACTTGATCAGCCATATTTGGATTCTATATTATGGCATAGTTGCTTGGGCTTCCAATATTTTCATCCCTGTCAAGATTTGGAGCACCCTTTTGTTTGTTTAACTCTGACGATAGCATGATCGCCGCAAGCTTCAATCTAAATTCTGTCATATCATTCTACACGATAGTACGAACCTAATTAATTATTAATTAAAAACCCACAGCTACTCATAACTTGTGGTAAGACACATAGTTTACCTAATTGAACTCGTCTGACAAATCGTTCCCAGTCCAATACTCCACAAAGTTTATTAAGAATAAACCGCACAAAAAACTACATACAACATTAATAGAGGTTCAGGCTCACATTAGATCAAAAAGGCAAAGACACATAAAATTCAACTTATATGATATGCCATTATTTCTGACGTACCCATCTGTTTGTAATAATTTGCCACAGAAAATCTCCCTAACCGGCCAGGTATCAACCTCAACATCTAGCCATTTGTGCTCTTTCGGGCCTGTCTTCCTCCAATATGAAATCTATCTGTTTCCGTAATCCACCTCGCTATTTGTTCATAGAAGAACGAATCAATCAGCATTTCTAAAATATAAAATGTGTACAAATAGCTGTGTTAGGAAATACCCACAATTTTATTGAGGTCAGCACGTCCGGAACATCTCGCCCAAAGAGTCTAGCACCTGAACCTCATGTTTGTCGGCGTTTATAACAGCAAGGTACCAATGTGTATTTGTAACATTTATTGGAAGGAACACCTATCAAATCAAACAATAAACATTTTGCCAGGCATAAAAAATTGATAATGAAAGACCAATAGATTGTTTAAAAAAATTGCTAGCATATCATGCTTCAAGTAAGCTAGCACCCTTTGAACTAAACCAGGACGCTGTGAAGTGCCATGGTTAGGGTAATTGGCTTCAATGGTCTCATCCTTTTCTCCATCCCGCTTCATGATTGCAACTAAGCACGTAGTTTCAAGATAGACTGTACCTCATGGCCTCTTTTTCAAACCCTCCTGGGCCTTCAGCAGTTTAATATAAGCATCTATGACCTACATATATTTCGTCATTAGAGAGAAAGGGCATTGAAGTTGACAATATTTGATTGAGTATTATGACTTGCATCTATTACCTCAGTCAGACAAGTATTCATATGGCTGAAAAAGGCATTCCATGTGGTTTCTCGACACCGGAACATCATCTATGAGCACAAGCTCCTCATTCCTAGGTGAAGATAGAATTTTTTTTGACAGATTCAATTATGGCTCTATCAGTATCGATACAAACATAATCTGAAAAGGAGGATTAAATTAAAGTATACAACAATAGTTAGCAGTTTTTCTAGGTTAATCCATCAAAGAGAAAATATCAATGCCTTCTGGGGCAACCGATGAAGACATAGATTTTTGGGTTTATTTTGTACGATTACGATTTCCGAAAGTCCTTTTTCTCCCGTCGGATCTACCCCAGAAGTTGATAGGGCCTTTTCATCATGGGTCGTGCTAAAGCCCTGGTCAACTGGTAGATCTTCGTGGGTAACTTCTGTACTCATGCTTTCTTGCAACCATCTAGAATCATCAATAGGCTCACTAGAATTTTCTATTTGTACAATATCTTCTAAGGGGCCTCCATTTTCCTTTGAAACCTTTGCATCTGAACTATCTATCGAGACCTAAAAGACGTACATATTAATTTTTTTAAATAATTAAGGTACATGAAACATGGATGTCATTAATTCAGAACTGAAATGATATATAGCTATATAAAATTATATCGTCTTTATTCTACTTTGTTTTTAAAAAAGTATTATATACTCTCAGTTTAGTTTTCTAAGCACTAATAATGAAATCATTTAGATTTGTTCTGTTCAATTGAATAACCAAACAAAAATAGCGATAATTATTTAGCTGATTTAATCAAACCCTAATTATGATGTATTTTTATATAGCTATATATCATTTCAGTGCTCACACCAGGCAGCTTTGTCTCGGTGTAAAGCAGACAGCCCCGAAATAAATAAGAACGGTTTGATCCCAAATTAGTATGAATAGTTAACTGATTATCGAACTAAATAATTTAGTTGAGGGATATCAAACATGGATATGTACCTTAATTAATTAAAAACATATTCAATTATTTTAAAACTGCAATCATGCCATGTATATAGTATCAGGTTTTTTCACAGAGAAAGGAATGGTAAGGAGGCAGACCTGGACTGCAGGTAGCCTTGGCCAATGGTGTCGTGACCAGCCCTGAACGACTTGTGCTAGCTGCTGATGCACCGTTGTCGGTGGCAGGTTCGTGGACGGCGAGGCTTGCGTTGGAGATGGCATGAGGCCTGAGGGAGCAGTGATGAACCAGAACCACAGAGCCTGCAAATCTGGGACCTTAATATACTAGAAAATCACACGGCTGGCATTGATCCTCACGGAGACAAGAGGCAGAAAAGAACAATTAATTAAATTAAGTAGTACATGAATTTTCAGTATACAGTTAAAACAGGATTGAAGATCATGGTATACCTTAGGCCAATCGTGGGAGGACCAACGGTTGGCTGTGGAACAGTGATGCAATCCACTGGACAAGGGATCCGAGGCGTGGTGATGCGTGGTACTCGTCTCCTCCTGCCGCCGAGAGAAATCACCGTGTATTGGATAGACGGAGGTCGCCGCCGGTGGCTGGCCTTATCGCTGAGGTGGGATGATCAGGGCAGCAGGCACTCGCAGGCCCTTGGTGAATGGTTGTCCGCTGCAGGTAGCCCCTTGTCAAGGCTGGGAGTGGGAGGTGAAGGAATTATCGGTGTCGAGCTCGGGCGACAAATGAGGAACGACGACAGATGGGCGTGGAGAGGTCCTTAAGAAAGAAAAGAAAAGATGGAAAGGGTGTCCACGATTTTGGAGCAGTTGATTTTGCATGCGGGCATGCGGCCGATTTGTGAGGGGCGTTGATCTTGTGTGGTGTCGATTTTGCATGGAGGCGCCTGCAGCTGATCGTGAGCAACAGAAAAGGAGAGGAAATCCGAAATATCCAGAGGAGGCATGGATCCTAATCATGCATGGGAAATTAGCAGGAGATTGCCTCAACTTGAATATGTGGTTATTGTGTGTACTTTTATTGCGAGTCTAAGAAATATGGAAAGATCTCTACACAGATCTTGCACATGTCGCAACACATGTAGACTCAGACAACCCGACTATAAGTGGGTGGTGTGAGCAAAAGTTTGGCACCATACTCGAAGCGAAACGTGTTGGAGTGAGTGAAGTCTAAGTGAGAAATGAAAGAAAATAAAGAAATATTTACTCTATAATATTATTTAATTTTAATATTATTATGTATAGATGTAGATGTAAATATAGATTTCATATTTTTAAAGTTTCACGACATTGCAACATATGCACAATAACAATAATTTTTAATTGAAAATAAGAAAATCGGCATCGACCTGACGAAAATGACTCCGGCAAGCTGGGATCTGGGATGCGAGGGTCGGAGTTACTTCCTGCAGGGTGGCGACAAACGACTCCGGCGATCTGGGATCAAGGCACTCCCTACGTATGACGTCCTTCAATCACTTGTACGTAGTACGTGCTAGCTCAAAGCCGTATGACCATGTGCTCTGTGTCTCTTTCGTGTTATCTTTACGACGTCATGTGAGGTCTCTGAAATAACTACAACACCTATATGGTTAATTTGTTAGCATACATGACCACAAATTTGATGTCCGTGCGTTGCCACGTGTCAACAAAATTTGAACTGTAGTATATGGTGATAGATCGTGATGCAAATCAAACCACCAAAATGAGATCATGTTTTGGTTGCTATCATGGTGCCTTGGAAATAATTTTTGTTTTATGATTTATTATTGGAGTTGTGTAGCCTCCAGAAATCCAATCCAAACAGGGCCATGAAATTTTTAGGATTTACATGCTCCAAGAAGTACAGGGAATAAATTTTATAAAGAGATAAAAGGAGCTAAGCCTTGCATTAGCTAGAGATCCCAACATGCATCACATAGCCTCTGCACGTGTCAATCCAAGACTCTTAAAGAGGCATGATTTCAGATCACACAAGCACAGGAAGCGATAACAAATAAAGAAATGCATCAGAGCAGGATGGGATTCACTTACAGGGTGGACGTTTGTGGAAGACATAAGATGTTAGAAGCTCCTCGTGGTAGTCCGCAGTCCTCCTCGAGGGCACAACAAGACGGCGAAGGCGATGGCGGCAGGCGACGACGATGGCGATGCGCTATGGCGAAGCACAGCCGGTGCGCGAGGGAGGGTGCGAGGGCGAAGGCTGGTGCGAGCGAGGGTGAGCTCAGCTGGCGAGGGTGGACGCTATGGCGAGGCCACATCATTTATAGCAGATGATTGATAACAGTCTCTCTCTTTCCTTTTGTCTTAATTCTCTTTCCTTCTGTGTTAATTCTCTTTCCTTGGAGCAAGGCGTAGGGGAGCCGAGAGAGGCTCGTTGTTGTGTATGCTGGTGCATGTAAACATGCAATGTGTATATGGATAGCACAATAATTTTCTACTTCCTATTTTACCGTGATTCCATGTAAAAAAATTGCAATGCAATGCAAGTGCCAGCTTTCTCCCACAATGCAAATATGCTAGTGCTAGCACCCTTCTTCATCCACATTACAATTTACAAACAACAAAATGTAAAAAAGATTATTTCTATAATTGTATCACAATACTAAACAAAGTAGCATAGTAGCATGGCCAAATAAATTTGCTTATAAATTGCATTAAACACATAGTGTTTCCCTCCAAATTCATCGATCAAGATTGTGATTCATTCTAAATTAGAGAAGAAAACATAATCTTTACCTGGTGCATGGATCTCGAGGGGACTTGTGCCTTACTACCACCAACGCTTGGTCACTGGTCACCAGCGAGAGTCGACGAAGAGGGGCCGAGTTGAGGCCTCAACGTAGCCGGCCACTGCAGTCCGTGATCGTGATTCACATGCGCTGCTTGCCTGCTGGTTGCTGCTTGCTGACAGCTGCTGCTGCCGCAAGGCAGAACCACAGTCCACAACAGCTTCCACCCTTCTGGAATTCTGATGCAGATCGCAGGCACGCGGTGAAGATCGTCAGGTGAACGAAAACTCTCGATGCTTTTTAGTTGTGTTGTATTATATGTATAGTATAGTAGAGATAGAGATTAATCTCACACGTAGTTGCCATCAAGCGTTCAGATGAGCGCCATGCACAAGCGGCCGTATATAAAAACTCAAATGTAATATTCGAGTAAATATAAACGTATTACACAACATTTTTCTTGAAATGTAAATCTAACAAGGAATATGACTCAAAACCACATGGAACATAATGAACATTTTATTATTCTCTAGCCAATAATCCAGTGATTGAGTCCTACGCAAAACCGAAGGATTAGAATATGTTTTAGTTCAGGAATGATGAGACTCGCAACAAGAACTCGGAGTACTCCTGCTTAATACTGCAGCGGTCGCTACAAAAGACAGCGCAGCCGCCAGTCCATCCTTCCGCCATGCCGCAGCAGCTGCCCTTGCAACCTACCTCTGATAGCGGCACCAGCACCAGGTCCATCGTTCCATCCACCCTCCATAACACCTCCCGAACCACGTTGACAGCTTTCTCGTGGCACCTAATGCACTCCTGGTTGGTGCTGCTAGCCTCCGGCTTGCACCCGTGGGCGACGTCCTCGCCCTCCACCTTCCTGAAGTACTGCTCGACCTCGTTGTCCCCGTAGAGGAGGACGCCGAGCATGTAGTCCACCACCTTGTGGTCAGCAGCGGCCGCCTGTCTAAGACAGGCAGGCCGACGGGGTCCATGCGGCCCTACGTGAAGACGAGCCTGAGACCAAGCACGAAGCAGGCCTCTGGGTTATCGGCGATAGTCAGTTTGTCGATGAGGGTGAGGTAGCGGTTGGGGTCTGACCACCTCATGGATTCCTCCCGCTCTAGCGCTACGTGGCTCCTCACAACGCGCTGCATGCACACCGCACGCATGGTCTAGCAACTGCAAAGACACACTCACGGTACATGTAGACAAATTAAATTTGTAAGTAATGCGACTCATGCGTGGGTGGACTGTGGACACGTACATGCCACGGAGGCTACAAAGGTCCTCCATCGGGTGTGGCAAGGTCGCGGCGACAAGCCCGACGATCTCGATGACTATTTCGTTTGGGAGCGCCAGTAGCATCCGCCGCGCCACCCGCGAGGAACCGCTCCGGACGAAATTCATCAAGGTCTGTCCATACCTTGTCGTTCCTCCCGATCTTGTGTATGTCCATTATGACACTCGCTGGCATGCTATCAGTGGATGCTGGTGTTCAACCGATCACCGCATCCATGGCACTAACATCGTGTTAGTGAGATACTATTTGTGCAATATTTAATTGAATAAAAAATGCATTGTATGTGTTAGTAATGTTCTGTTACCTTGCCTATGGCGTTAGAACCTCCTTAAATATAATATTCTTCATGAAAATTCCATCCACTATTAGGGTCTTCTTATCCTTATCTTTTTTATTTGACACATTCTTATTTTTTCTCTTGGCATTCTTTTTAGTATTTTTCTTCTCTATCTTTTTGGCCTCCTCCTCCTGTGCATCCGCATCAGGCGGGAGGGCAAGGATCTTAATATTCATTCTTGACGTGGCTCTAGACATCGCAACGTACAACTGACCGTGAGAGAACACCGGTGTGGGTAGGTACACATCCACATTTGGGATAGTTTGGCCCTATGACTTGTTGACCACCATGGCAAACCTCAGCCTGATAGAAAACTGCTTTCTCTTAAACTGGAATGGGAACATCTCGTCATCGGACAAGCATAGCGGTATTCAAGGAAGGAATACCCGCTTCCCTGCATGCTGCCCCACCATGATTTTCACATCGATTGTATTTCTTTGGAACCCCCGCACCACTAGCCTTGTACCATTGCATAGCCCATTGGTAGGGTCAATATTCCTAAGCAATATGATAGGACACCCGAGCTTGAGCTTCAAGACGTGTGGAGGTAGCCTGTTGGGGGTCAGACTATTAAGGAACTCCGATGGATAGTAGTTATGTGGATCATCTACCGCGGAGTCAAAACTATGATACACCGTCTCGCCGTCCTGGAACATATCAATCATTTTCATATTGATCATGTCAACCCAATCGTTACGTGTAGATAAAATCGCTCTGGTGGTGATGTAGTGTTTGTCCGCCATGTTTGTATTTAGATCTAGAAAGATGATGCTGATCAATCTATGAAGATCTTTCTCAGCATCGCCAAAGTACGAGACAACGATCTCATCTGGAATATGTACATTGCCATCTTCGTTAACCTCTTCCGTTCCACCACCAATGCGTAATAGATAATCCGCAAACCATGGGTCACTCTGAGCCCTCATGTTGCGGATGAGCTTTAGGTGGCAGTACCACTCTGTTTTGTGAAGCTACATCAACCACCCTCTTCAACGGTGAGGGGTATCTTGAAACGCGAGTGGGCCATCCTCCCACCTAGCATTACGGATGTTGTGACTCCAGATGTAGCTGTAGCCATGGCAAGCTTGGCCTGGCTACATAGTTTTGTGAGAAGTGCTCTATACAAAAAGGTCTTTCCCGTCTCGCTAGGTCCATCCACAAAGAACAACCGACCTTGTTTGCTATAGACAGCGGCCATTATCTCATCGTAGGTAGACCATTGCTCTATGTTGAGTGAGTCGCACAATAGCACATCTTCAGGATTCTGCTCGATGCTAGCTTTCTCAAATATCTCACGAGGAATATGGCTAGCATCATCGTATGAGTGATCAATATCTGGAAGAGGAAATGGCCTTATGTCCTTCCCCAGAGACTGCAATCATGTTTCTAATGTCTATCAAAACCATCTATTGCACCTAGATCCTGAGGATGGATTATTGCGGCTGTAGTCCTCTGACATTGCATCATAGTGTTTTTTCCACAACCACATCACATCATTCGGCTCGCAGAATACCAATATTGTTGTAAATAGCCTTCATAGAGAGGAAGGCATCTAGAAGAAAGTAGCTTCACTTAGACATTCATCAAGTGTATTGTCTTCTTCGATTAGACCCCTCCTTTCTATAGCTTCACAGAACGAAGGCAGTAGCATGCCATCAATCTGTCCTAAGGTGTTCATATGACGGTAGCACCAGCAACATTGTTTAAGAGAACATGAAGAAAGTAGTGTTCTCCCTCAGCAGGATGGGCCTGAGATGACTCTGTCAACTTGGAAAATAGAGTTTTTCCTTTTCTACCAGAATTTACCATCAGAGTGCCTAGTAAAATGCTCCTGAAAGTCACGATACAAGATTCCATGGGCTTCCTCATGCATCCTGTTTGCCTCAAAGTATGCTGTTAGCATTGACTCTTCTACACCTGGCCTATTAACGATCCATTCGACCTTGTCCCGTTTATGAAATGCTACCATGTGCATGTCAGGTAGATGAAGCTGCAACTGCTGTATTGGTGGATGGTTCTAGCTCAAGTCAAAGCCATATATCCTCCACAGTGCTTCAAGAGGCGTCACCCACCGGACGTCTCTATACTGCTTGATCTCATCAACATTGCCTTTCTCGTCTGCTTTGTCGGTCTCCCTCATCACCACCGACACCCTGTCATGTCCCTTGTATATGTACTTGAAGAGATACTTTACTAATTTGATGCTCCCATAGGCCTCAACATTTATATGGCAGTTGAAGGTACGTAGTAGGCAAGGGTTGTAAGGAACCACCATTGATTGTCTAGGTAATGGCCTCGAACTTTTTGTGTACGGCCATCATTACGTCGCCTCATAGAATTGCCGCGGGTAACGGTTTTTACATGACCCACGGCCCACCGTGCACGGACAGTATGGATTAAGCATCCCACAGGGACCATGCATCATATGCTTCATGACCATCTTGTATAGCTCAGGGTACTTTTTCTTATTTGGTAGCTCTGCAGTGATGATCATGTCATATTGCTCGGGACATGTGAGTTTGTACTTCCGTTCCATTATTAGCAAGAAGTGTGCATGTGGCAAGCCCCTCTTCTGGAACTCCACTACATATACGTAGGCCTTCACCTTCCCAAGTATGTATTTCTCCATCAACATTTTTCTCATCTCCTCTAACTTTGCTCTGAAGACTCATGTGATGAGATCTGGGCGGTCCTGTGGTGTCTGGCCTAGATAAAGTATATTCTTGATCTCATCCTAGTTAGGGTTGCATGTCATTATGAGGAAGATAACAGGTTTACCGTACTTTCGCACCAGAGCCATTACATCCATGTATCGACGCCTCATATCACAGGGTCCTCCGATGAATGCCGAAGATAGGACAGTACGCCTTCCTACATTCTCAGCAGATCCTTCACCCGAATGCATGTTGTCCACCAGGCCTTGATATAGGTCAGCCCTCAAAGTATCTTGATTGTTCCTCATGTAGTCTAAATGCAAGCTCTCAATCTTGATGTAGGTGTCGATGGTGAATTGCTGGAAAAGGCGCCAGCCATAGAGTATTGGATTAAATATCCTTGGCCACATCTGGAACTTATAGCAGTAGTAGTCGTGCACGGAGACACATGTATTCGCAACTGGTTCTACAGGGAGACATTGTTAGAATTAGTATCATGAGTTAACATAAAAGAGTTCATATTGCATTATTGAAAAGAGTTCAAGTTACCTCCATCATCATCATCACCATTCTCAGCACGCTTTTTGTGGATTGCTCGAGCTCGATCAACTTGAGCCATAGTCACACCCACTTTTGGAATGCAGTTGTGCCACCCGAGCTCACCCATTAGAAAGAACACCGGGTATGACAATGGGTAGTAGCATGCATTATATGAGCGGATGCCGTGTATAGACCGATCATTCCCTTACAGGAGAACACTATGCTTGAATTGGCCGTGACGCTCACTCCCCTCAACCTAGACGGCGGCCACCTCTGATGTCAATGACACGTTATATGTTCTCTGGTCAAGCCGCTGGTCAAGGTTCAACTCGACCCGGTAATCCTCGAGTTTTCCAACGTGTCCCATACTCCTTATTTGATGAGAGTAGGGATTCCCATTAAAGATACTAACCAATTGCTCTATAACTTCTCTGTCTTTTTGGGCGTATTGCTCACGGCACTTGCTCATCTGATGCTCGAGGGACAGCTCATCGTCGTAAAAATAAAGCTCGAGGTGTCTCTTTTCGACACCCCCCTCTTTACCAAATGATCGTATGTTATGGTAAATCTGGCCATGGGCACGGAACGTGTAGACACCATAGATTCGCATGTTAGTGGTCACACGATCTAGGTGGTAGTATAGAGAAGTGAAAGAGAAGTAGCCGTTGAAATATCTGATGTTTGCACGAAAGTGCCTAGCATCAGCGTCTGAGCTTGACCACAACATCATGAGCTCTGGTGGTGTCTCAGGAGTTGAAAGATGAATCTTTCCACCCTGACAACAGAATCCAGGTGGTTCACCCTCGAATTTCTTTGCGTTGCAGTGCTTGCAGTTTTGCACCGACGGTAGCATGTGTGACTCTGACAGAACATTAGCGTAAACCCTATCGTATGGATCTGGGACATCAGGCTCATTGTTCTCTTGCTCATCCATGTCGAGATCTAGCTCGACATCAGTTCCCTCCTCATCGTCTTCTGACAAAATGTTGATGTGTTATGCATTGAAAGAAAGTTTGTGAAAGAATGTTTTGACTATTACGCGGTGTACCTTGTCCGACGAAAAAGTACTCATCATCCTCTTCCTCTTCCTCCTCAAATATGACATCCTCATCATAGTCTGTGCAACACTGCCACATATATGATGACAAAAACATAATGACATACAAAAAAAAATAAAAAAGGGATAAATATAATAAAGAAAATACCATCCTCGACCATAGAGTCTGGTGTATGAGCTTGTGCACTGTTTGGAGGCATTGAAGAGGTACCATCAACTACAGACGGTTGTGTCTGTGTACCTGTGCAATTATTAGGTGGTGGAACTCGAGCTTCCTGGGTGACACCATCTGTAGTAAGAAAATGTATGAGTTTTTGGAATATAAGAGCGAAGGTGAAAGTACCGACAATATATAGTGTTCAAGGCTAATTACCGTTGTAAACCACACTCAGTTGAGTCGGATCGTTCGAATCATTGCACTTTTTACATCCGCATACCCTCTAGCCCTTCTTCCAATGTTTGCTTCAAAAGCCCGATTGCGACGGGATAGAACGGAATTTCTCTCTCCAGTGGTCACTCGATGCCTATGTATGGTCTGTGCCGCAGCCAATTTAGGGGTCTGGACTTCTAGATTTTGATGTACAGTCGGCGCGATGTCAACAGGCGTGCCCCTTGATTCGGGTATTTCCATATCGTGTGAAGGCGCTTTAGGCGATTGAGGTGAAGAAGAGAAAATAAGCTGAGTGTTAAAGTGAGGGCTCTCCATGGCGATTGAGTCCGGATGCAAATTGTTGGCTCGGTGTTCTCTCACCATCATTTTTGTAGTTTTTATTGCTCTCTTTTCGTGTCAACTTCTTCTCTTGTGGAGTCATTTTTAGTTTTCTTGCTGCATTTTTTGCCGCATACAACTCGCGCCGCCTCTTGTTTATTAGTGCCTTTTGTTTAGTAGACATTGCAACCCTTCGTGCTCTATCTAGCTCACGCTTACGCTCTTTTGGACACGTGACAATATTGCTGATGGAAACTGGATGCAATTACAGCACCTATATTATAATACAAAAGCACGGTCTCAACATCCAATCCATGAAGGACACACAATAATTAAAATTATATGATAATAAAGTTTACGCAATAGTGTCAGCTACTTTGGTGTTCAAACTTTTTTTTAATTAAAAACAAAGCCACGATTAAAGGCGTACCCATTTCATGAGCAGTGTTGATATCCGTCTCTGTTAAACCATCGTTAATATCACCAGAAACTCCAATGCTTAAAGGGACAGGACCGTCTAAAAATTTAATGATATAATAAGTATCCTACAGCACCACGAAATTTTCACTGTAAAGAAATCAATTTTATTACCATACCTGTTGACTGGGTAGTTTCCTTTGGAGTCATTTGTAGCATCTTTGCAGATTTTTTCGGTGCATTTTTCGGTGCATACAATTCGCGCCATCTCTTATTCAGTAGTGCCCTGTGTTTAGGAGACATTGCAGCATTTCGTGCTCTGTCACGATCACGCTTACGCTCTTTTGAACACATGACAAGCCAGTTGATGGGACTTGGTGCATATCCAGAACGTATATGTCATGAAATGCCACTTTAATCAACGCACGCTAGGATGGTGTCTAAGCACAATTGTAATAAACAAACACAGGCACGATTCACCAGAATCTCAGGCAATGGATACAAAAGTATACCCGTTTCATGAACAATATTGTTATCTTCCTCAGTGTCAATGTTATCCACGTCACCGGTGCCACCAATGGTGCTTAAAGGTACCGGATCGTCTACAAATACAACCATACAATACAAATTGAATCATTCCATAACCAAACTATGTCACTTATAGTCGCCTCACCAAGCAATACTTTTATTTACAAAATAAGTCATCTGATAATTGTTGCAAGTCATTATAGTAGGCTGAGTTCCTATGGAGCCGGTCACTATTTTCGTCCCTTTCATTTGTTGTATTCCCATCTACAAGTTTAAATGTAATGAATTGTTATTAATCCATACAAAACAAATTGATCCTTACAATAAGCAAACTATGTCACCATGATTATTGTAATGGCCACACCAATAAATACTTTTATTAGCAGAATAAGTAATCTGATAGTTGCTCGTCACCATTACTGTAGGTTGAGTGCATATGAAGCTAGTCACTATTTTCGTCTGTTTGATCTGTTGTATCCCTCTCACGATGTTTCTTGTTTCTTTCACTACTCTTTTCATCAGCCATTGTTGCATACCGTTCTCTCTCCCTCTGCCTATTTTGCCCATTAGGATCCCCATCTAGTGGCACCAACCCCGGTCGGGTATGATTCCCTTTAATAAATTATGGTGAGGAGTTGCAAACATATGAATATAGATATGTAGAGATGTTGTATAAGTTTATATACCTCCATGTGTTGTATTTGTAAGGTCCCCCAAAGGTACCCGATCACCGGTTGGCCTTGGTGTGTCCATCAACGCTACCTATCACATATCTCTCACAACATGTAGTACACTGGATAACTTTGACAAAAGTCGAATTGAGAAAGCATGTTTGAAGGCTATCGGCTATGACAGGTAGAACTCAGAAAGAAAGACAACTGAAGAGCAAGTAAGGAAGAAGCACAACTACACGAGCAACAAAAAGGTGGGTGCTCATCAGAAAAGGATAGCAACTTCCAGCAGGTGTTTCACATCATGTGAGAAGCTAATTTCTTTTTTCTTTCTTGATAATTATTTTCTCTGTTTTTGAAACTCCTATCCATTCTGATATTTTTTACAGCTTTCTCTCTATTATAGAAGATGATCTATAATAAAGCATGTTTCATTTGCTCGTGCAACAAACAATCTGATTCTTTTAGTATTCTCGGCAACCAACCAGATAAATTCAGCTAGTATGTGATGATGCATGTATCCACTATTTAGCATTCAGTTAGCTAACTGTCTATTCTAAACTCTGAATGCATATGGGCCATACAGATTCTAAAAAGTAGTCGCAAACAAATCATGTCTATGATTACCTGGAACAGATGAACAACCAATCGGAAAGCTTCACAACTTCTATGATGCTTAGACTTGTCAGAGGAAAACTCTGGTTCCTATAGATTGCAAAAATAGTGATATCAGAATGGATTGATCTTGTGTTTTGACAAGAAGACAATTGATTGTGAGTCAATAAGGCAATTCTGGTTTGCAAATGATAAGAAGACAACCATATGACTGCATGTGACTTTGTTGGGTTAATACAAAGTTTCTAGATAAAGAAAAAAATAAATGGCCATTTGGATGTCGTATTCTCACCTCAGCCCTGTCCTCCTCCCTAGCATAAACAACAAAACAAGCAATAAAATAAAGTGCAAATTTTTTTATCAAACTGAAATCACTCTTGGGTAGATATTAATGTCAGGAACAACAAATTCTCTTGAGGTTGTGCTAATTGTAATAGCAACAGAGTAAACCCTATATACTAAACCTATCACTGAAACTGAATCACTGAAACTGAAATAGGGAACAAGTGTTACTGTCAAACTTTATCAGAGCTGAATTAATAAGCTAATGCTAGAAAACTATGCAAGCAAGTAATGATTACTTGGAGATTGGTCACCGATGGGATGGTTGAGATGCTGCTACTTTCTCCTGCCACTTCTACTTGGCGAGATGACCTGCAAGCTGCAAATGGAATGACTTGCTACATATCGGAGAAGAATACCAATGGTTTAAATAAAAATTGGGATCTGACACCTAGTTAGTTATCAGAATGTTAATTTATTTCAGAAAGTGACTCACTAAGGTTGCTCCTATATATTCAGCTTCTTTAATTAAAAAAACTTGTAGCTCTTTTGGTCAGAAACATGCATTAAGCATTTTCTCTTTAGATTGTACCAGCTACTCTGAGTTCAGAAGCTTGCAAACAAGCTTTTTTATCCATATGCTGCAACTTCATGCAGGGAGTTCAAAGTGCAAAAAAAAAAAAAAAAACCTTTACAGTCTACTGGCTTGTGTTTTGGGGGCAATTAACAATAAATTACCAAGCATATTTATGTGAATGTTTTTAGTTTTCTCACAAGCCCTATATATGCATAATGCCACAAGTTGCATCACATCCGCATGTAATTGATCTTTCCTGTTTCTTATAACTATCCATGAAGGGGATGCTTTAGAAATCTGATTAGCATATACATTATGCAAAGGAGAGGCGTCCTACTGAGCCATTCAGAAGCCCAATGCTTAATGTCATTCACTTTTCATAAGTAGTTTGAGACCTCATTTTGAAAACTACAGTGATTAAAAAGTAAGTCTACTTCTCAGTTCTCTGAATCAGTTAAGGCTTCAAATTCGAATGAGCTCCTTAAAAAGTAATTAAATTCAGGGATAAGATATATGTGATTTTGAATTTAAAACCAGAGATCACCTTTGGATTCACAATAATGATCTGTCGACGTTGTAGCTCCTTACTGTTGGTGTCCGATTCGAAAGAGCTGCAGCACGGATTGATTTCAGTTCTTGAGATAAAGTATACAATAGTGACAAAATGAAATATGGTTTGACTTCACACAATAACACATGCAGCCACACAGGTTACTGATAGGCTTTCAGAAACAGCCTACAGAGAACATGTGCCAAGGCTTTCTTGCAAGATTAAACAAAAGCAAGAAATAAATTGGTTTTTCACCATATATGATGGTTTGACTGGATCACTAAAATCACGAATGCCTAGATTTAGCCTGTGAAACCAGTTAAATTCATGTATGCTGTATCGTCAAGAATTCGTGTCATAGGAGCATTGTGGATGAATCAATCAGTCACAGAACATGGTCACAAGAGGAAATCCACGACCAATTTCTCATGCCATAAGACAAACATGTTTTTTATAGCCCTATCTCTGAATTACACAACCAAAGAAACGAAAGCACATGCAGTTAACATTCAGAATAACAGAGTCAACATGCAGCGCACATCGGCAGCAAGCACACATCGGCAACAAGCGCACATCGATAGCAAGCACACATCGGCAGCAAGCACACAGCGGCAGCAGGCACACAACGGCAGCATCCACACAGCGGCATCGCACACAGCGGCAGCAGGCATCCAGCGGCAGCATCCACACAGCGGCAGCAGGCGCGGACCAGGCCCGGCTATGGCCAGAGATGGCCAACGTGTTATAACTTTAGGATCGTCTAGCAGTGATCTAGCGGGTACAACTTTGGGATCGGTAGACAGTGACAGAGAGAAGTAGAGGAAGAGTGGGAGGAGTTTACCAGAGGGTTTGACAGGGGCGGAGGAAGAGGATCCGGCGGCGGAGGAGCTGCCCTCGGCCATCGCGTCGGGGCAGAGGGGAGGTGCGTCGGTCGGTGAAGTAGTAGACGATGGTGCAGTGCAGTGGCGGCGGGCGGAGGTGCTTCCCGTCACTGGCTGCGCCCCTAGGATCGGGTTAGGGTTTGTAGGTGGGTGTGGCGGCTCACGGTGAACCTCGTGCCTTGAGCCGCCGGCCCCCACCTTCTTTTTATAGCGCAGGGTGACAGGGGCCCTCCAGCCATAGTGGGCTGGGCGCCCCCGATCAGGGCGCGTGGGTCAAGGGGCCTGAGTTGGGCCGTTGGGCCCAACTCGGGATTGAGATCATTCTAACATTCTCCCCCTTGATCTCATCTTTAACTTTATCTTTAACTTTACTCTTTCACTTTAACCTTTTCATTTTACTTATTCCATCCCAGATTTGTGCATAGAACATGTTTCATCGTCACAGTCTACTGTCGTTGGATTTCACAGCTACAATACACATCTCTGGTTTGAAATAAATAAATACTTTATCTTTGGGCCCTTATTATTATCCAGGAATCATAGGCTTCTCCTTAAACTCATGCCGGCTACGTGTTCAACGAACACTTTGGGTGGTAAGCCTTTTGTAAGCGGATCCGCGAGCATCTTTTCAGTGCTTATGTGCTCAAGATTTATAACACGATCCTGGATTTTCTCTTTCACAACATAGTACTTTATGTCAATGTGTTTGGCAGCACCACTTGACCTATTGTTGTGAGCATACTCTATAGCTGGATTATTATCACAGTATAGAGTCATTGGTCCATTGATGTCATCGACCACTTTTAAACCGGGTATGAATTTCTTTAGCCAATTCACCTGCCCTGATGCCTCATAACATGCCACAAACTCGGCATACATAGTAGAGTTTGTAGTAACTGTTTGTTTTGAGCTTTTCCATGATATAGCTCCTTTTGCGAGAGTGAACACATATCCAGATGTGGACTTTCTGTCATCTCCCGCATAATCAGAATCTGAGTATCCCAAGATCTTTAGGGATTCAGATCTTCCGTATGTTAGCATCAGGTCTTTTGTACCTTGTAAATATCGCAAAACTTTCTTTACCAATTTCCAGTATTCAACACCTGGATTACTTTGGAATCTGCTAAGCAACCCGGTTACATAAGCCAAGTCAGGGCGTGTGCATACTTGAGCATACTGTAAATGTCCAACAGCTGAAGCATATGGAACACTTTTCATTTGGTTGAGCTCATACTCATTCTTGGGACACTGAAAATCCCCATACTTATCGCCCTTGACTATAGGTGCAGGTGAAGGACTACATTTATGCATCTGGAATTTCTCCAAGACCTTTTCAATGTATGCCTTTTGAGACAGTCCTAATACCCCATTTCTTCTATCTCGGTGAATTTCTATGCTCAAAACATAGGAAGCTTCACCAAGATCTTTCATCTCAAACTTTGAGGACAAAAATCTTTTTGTCTCCTGTAGTAGACTCATATCATTACTTGCAAGTAAAATATCGTCTACGTACAGGACTAGAAAAATGTATTTCCCATTCTTAAACTTTGTATAAACACAATTGTCCTCGACATTTGCTTTAAACCCAAAATTCTTTACAGTTTTATCAAACTTCAAGTTCCACTGCCTTGAAGCTTGCTTTAACCCATAAATCGATTTCTTTAGGCGACATCCCATCTTTTCTTTGCCTTCCACGACAAAACCTTTCGGTTGTGCCATGTATACATTTTCCTCCAAATCCCCATTTAGGAATGCCGTCTTCACATCCATCTGATGCAACTCTAAATCATAGTGTGCCACCAATGCCATTATTATTCTGAGAGAATCTTTACATGAGACTGGAGAAAAGGTCTCAGTGTAATCAATTCCCTCCCTTTGTGTGAAACCTTTAGCCACAAGTCGCGCTTTAAATCTCTCTATCTTCCCTTGGGAGTCATATTTTATTTTGTAGACCCATTTACAGCCTACTGTTTTGGCTCCTTTGGGAATTTCTTCCAAGTCCCAAACATCGTTGGCACTCATCGATCTCATTTCATCTTCCATGGCTTCAAACCACTTGGATGAATGATCGCTTCTCATGGCTTGTTCAAATGAGGTGGGATCACCCTCCATTTGATACTCTTCAGTGATATTATTTAACTCATATATATCACTGGAGATAGCTGGCCTTCTTTCTCTTTGAGACCTTCTAGGGGCCTCTACATTTGGCACATCTACTATTGGAGGCTGAGATTGCTCCCCCTCATTTGTGGCAACATTTTCAATGGGTTCCTGCTGAACAGGTTCCTCATTTTCCTCTGTTGTTACCACAGGAGGAACAACAACAGGTTCTTGCTCCACAGTGTCTTGCACTATTGGTGCAGGAACAATAGGTAGCTCGAAAAATGGCTCCTGAATCACAGGATTGGGTGCACACACCCGCTTCTCTTCAAGATCAATTTTCCGAGCAGCCATACTCCCCCTCATCATTTCATCCTCTAAAAATATAGCGTGTCTCGTTTCCACAAACTTTGTGAGTCTATCGGGACAGTAGAAACGATAACCTTTTGACCTTTCAGGATAGCCAATAAAATGGCAACTCACTGTTTTGGGATCAAGTTTCCCTAATATTTGGGTTAAACACTTTAGCCTCAGCAGGACACCCCCACACACGCAAGTGATCTAGTGAAGGTACCCTTCCTGTCCATAATTCATACGGTGTTTTGGGCACCGATTTACTTGGCACTCTATTGAGAATATGAATGGAGGTTTTTAATGCCTCTATCCATAAACTCAATGGTAAATCAGAGTAACTCATCATACTGCGCACCATATCCATCAGGGTACGGTTACGCCTTTCAGCTACTCCATTTTGCTGAGGTTCACCCGGCATGGAATACTGGGCAACTATACCATTTTCCTGTAAGAACCTTGCGAAAGGTCCAGGAACTTGACCATATGGGGTATGCCGACCATAGTACTCCCCCCACGGTCGGACCAGACTAGCTTAATCTTTAAACTATGCTGATTTTCCACTTCAGCCTTAAATATTTTAAACTTATCCAATGCTTCATCTCTTCCTTTAATTGGATAAATATAGTCAAACCGGGAGTAGTCATCTGTGAATGTAATGAACGAGTCATAGCCATCCACACTCTTTACAGGAAAGGGACCACAAATGTCAGTGTGAATGATCTCTAATATTCCTGTGCTTCGTTTGGCATTCTTTTTAATTTGCTTTACATATTTTCCTTTTATGCAATCGATGCATTGCTCTAATTCAGCGAATTCCAAAGGAGGAAGAATTTCATTCTTTACTAGTCTTTCTATTCTCCCCCTCGAAATATGGCCTAAACGACAGTGCCATAATTTCGCCGTTGCGTTTGTAGTTCGCTTTCTTTTTCTTTTCTCATTTGTAGACGAGGAAACTCTATCATTCACATTACATATGGAATTCACACTTTCACATAGCGATAACATATATAATTCATCTTGTCGGAAGGCAAGACCAACACAAATATCATTAAACCAAATGACACATTTGCCATGTCCAAAATTACAGGTAAAACCTGAATCATCCAACTTTATTACACTTATCAAATTGCGCTGCAGTGTAGGAACATAAAAAACATCTCTCAAAGTAAGACTATAGCCATTAGGTAAATCTAATGCTACATCTCCAATTGCCTCTACTGCAGCCTGTACGCCATTCGCAACGCTAATGGCCTCTTCTCTTTTTAGCGTAGTTCTCGTCGAAATGAATCCCTGTAAAGAGTTTGCAACATGAATAGTTGCACCAGAGTCAATAAACCATGTTGACTTTGAAAACTTTGCATATAGAGATTCATTTACAAATGAAATAATATTCTCACCCTTTTTCTTCATGAGCTCTCTTAACCAATCAGGGCAGTCAGTCTTCTTGTGCCCCTCCTTTCCACAGTGCCAGCACAAGTTTTCACCTGCCTATGGCTTGCCCTGTTGCTGAAAGTGTGGTTTCTGTTGCATAGGACCTTTCTTTGCTGGGGAGCCAGGATTGAAGGGCCTTTTGCCCTTCCCTTTGACCAGGTTCGCTTGGCCACCAGGTTGGCCATTGATCCTGAGCTCCTCATCAACACACTGAGCAATGAGCTTGTCTAAGTCCCATTTCTCAGGCTGCATGTTGTAGCTTATGACAAAATTCTCATACTCTCTAGGCAAGGAAGCTAAAACAAAATGGATAAGGAGCTGTGGTTGTATCTCCAGTTCCATTCCTTTCAGCTTATTTGCCAAGTGACTCATTTTCAGGATATGGTCACGTATGCTACCTCCTTTGAACTTTTCATTTGTCAATTGCCTGAACAAATGGGTAGCATACACTTTGGAGGAACCAGTGAACTGGTTCTTGATCCTCTCAAAGTAAGCAACAGCAGTGTCACACTTTTCAATTGACCCTGTAAGAGCTGGGTCAATTGTATTCTCAATGACAGCACAACATTTCTTGTTGTCACTGACCCATCGAGTATGCTTTATGTCATAAGCCATCTTTATGGGTCCAAAATCTTTCACCCTTTTGTCCCATGCTTCATCACTTTCACTGGCCTCCCGCACCGGTTCCACAGGCACTGTGGGACACGGTTCAGTGAGCACCCAGTCAACCTCAGCTATAGTGAAAGTGAAGTCAATCTTCCTCTTCCACTCAAGGTAGTTGTCTCCCCTCAGTGGTGGAATCTCTCTCAGGGCAGACATCAGGGAGGAACTACCTGAAATTACAATTCATATGAGGTGAGAACATAATATAAAATTTACTTTGCAATAATTCTAAATCACCGTTGGGCAGAAATAGAATTAATGTAGACAACAACTATTAATCCACATCATAATATTGCTATTAATCAACGTTGGTCAGAATAATAACAACATTATAATCACAGTAAAATTATCCATTTTCAAATATTAAACTCTCCCGTTGGTTCGAATTTAATAATGAAAACGATAACAATTTAAATACGCAGCGGAAACTTTAACTTTTGTATAATCAATTTTCCAGAAACATTTGAGAAATAACTTTACTGTTGTCTGAACAAATTATCGTTGGACAAATTTGTGCAGAAAAAGTATCATCTTTCAATTCAAAATGCATTCAAATATGCATCAAAATGATTCTGGAAAATAGAAAAACCATAACTGTAATTTCCAAAAGGCAAAAAACCATTTCGGCCCACAACGCGGAGCCTCGGCCCACGACCTCCCGCACGCGCGCGCGCGCTGCTGCCTGCTGGCGGCCTAGCCCAGCTCGGCGGCCCGGCCAGCGCAGCGGCCCCGCTTTTTTTTCGTTCGTTGTTTGCGGCCCAAGACACCGAATTCGGCCCAGCCCAGCCGGCCTTTCCCGCCAGCGCCACATGCCGATCCGGTCCCAGGCCCTAACGTGGGCCTGGGCCGGCTAATCGGCCTGCCGCCTCTGCCCGCCTGGGCCAAAAGTTGGCCCGAGCGTTCTCGGCCGCCCAAAACTCATCCGACGGACGAGCGCCGATTTCGGCCGGATCAAAACCAGCGAGCCGGCGCCCCGGAAACCTAACTCCTCATTTCCATCCTCTCCCTTCTTTCTCAGCCGCAGCCGCCGAGCAGCAGAGCGAGGCGAGCACCCATGGCAGCCGCCTGTGGGTCGCCGCCGCCGGCTCACCGGCGGCCCGGCCGGAGCAGGTGCCGGCGGCTCCCTGTGCTCTCCTTCCTTCTTTCTCAAGCATCGCGCGCTCTCTCTTCTTCTCTCTCTGCGCGGAGCAGCAGCAGCAGCCGGCCATGGCGGCCCGAGAGATGAAGACCGGCGCCACCGCGTGGCTCATCGCCGGCGCGCGCGTTCGCCCTAGGCGGAGCGCGCCGCCGTCGATCCGCCTCGCGACGGTGCCCAGTAGCAGGCGCATGCGTGTAACACCCCAGGTGTTTGCCACCAGTTAAGCAATGGGTTTGAGCTAAAACATGGTATATTAAGTGATGATGAAGATGTCAAGGTCAAACCTATAGAAACGAGCCCCAACCTAAACTTGGATATTGCACCTGTGCTCGCCTATAGACCCCTTTTCAAGATATATGCTTGGGTGGTGTGATTGGAATATCTTCATGTGTCTCACATCAATACCCATCTATATTGATCCATGGAAAAGTTTCGTGAAGTTTGGAATCAAGAAGTCACATGAAATGACGAGTTATGTCCTTGCTTGAATAATTTTATAAAGCGAATGGAATTCTTGATCGTCAACCAAATCTTGCAACCTTGCCCAAATGACTCTAGATGAACTCTACAACGAAAGTCATGAAAGGTTCATGTTGAGGAGAAGTCAAGAAAATGCCTCAATCGGTCAATAACTCTAATTTAAGCTTTATAGTGACGATACTTTGACCTATGTTGACCAACCACTTACAGTGCTTGCATGGAGTTGCACCTTAAATAAAAGTTGAAGATTGGGTAGAGTAGAACAAACTTTGTTTTTGGACTAAGAGCTAGATCAGCTTGGAAGTAAGTCAAATCAAGGTCACAAGATCAAATTTGCTGCTGATTTCAGCACTTAGAAAAATTTCTAAGTCTGGAATCCATTGTCATCACTGTTGGCATTCCGCGTTCTCCGAAATTCATTAAACAACTTGAGTTGGTCCAAAAAGAGAAGTTGAAGGTTATACTATGGAAAAGAGCATGCAAAAAGTTGCACTGAGTTTGACCGAGTTTTGACCCCCGAAAGTGAATTTCCGTGACCGTTATCAAGGCACTGACACTGACAGTTTGTGGCCTAATTACCCGCTGTTAAAGAGCTCTAATGACCTTGGTCTCTAAATGAAAAATGAAGAGCAGATCGTGGGCTACAAACTTCATTTTAGGCCCAAAGTCCAATTCGCACCCGAGACGGCCCAAATCGGCTTCCCACCATGTCCATTCCGGCGCCTGCCATCTGTTCGTCGAAATGCCGCGTGGCCAGCGCATGGCAGCCATGCCGAGCTCGCGCCCTGCCATTGCCGTGCGCCACTGCCGCGTGTCCTGCTGCCCTGTCGCGCCCCTGCTACTCCAAAGCGTACGCCCGAGCTCCCCCTGGTTCACTCGCTCGTCCTCCCATCGCCTCTCTCGCTCCAACCGCGAGCCTGCGCGCGAGTGCCAGAGTGCGGCCACCATGGGCGCCGTCGCTGAGCTTGCTGCCGTCGAGTCCTCGCTGCCTCCGAGCTTCCCCGCGTGCGCCACCACCCTCTCAGTCGTGTGCCGCTCCCCCTGCACCAATTGGCCGGTCACCGTTGCCGCCGTAGCACGCCGCCGCCGCCGGCATTGCCTGATGCCGCGGCCGGCACTCCAGCAGGACCCAGCCGGCCGAGTCTGGGCCAGGGCATGGCCAGGGCGTGGCCGCGGCCGAGCTGGCAGCCCCCCCCCCCTCGCGTCCCTGGCTGGCCGAAGGTCCTCGCCGGCCGGCCGAACCGGCTCCGACGGCCTCCTCTGTTGTGATTCACGTGAAGGACCTCGCGCGGCAATTCGACTAAAGTGAGGGGTGTAACTGCAATGTCATAGACTCAGGTGAATAGTGACATAAGGACTGGTTTGTAATTATTTTGTAGGAACTTTGGAAATTCATAGTAATTCATAGGAAATTCGTAAAATAGTAAATGAGGACTTTTTGGAATCCTTATGAAATTCTCTGTGCACTAGATCTATAATATTACATGTTTTAGTTTAAATATTTTGCGGTAAAAATAGATTTGTGCAGTAAGGTTTTAATGCTAGTTGAATTTGTTATTTTTCATAACTATAGATCTAGGGCTCCAAATGAAGTAAAATTTTTGTGGCATGCTACTCATGTGATAGTTGATGTGTGGTAAAAATTTCATGAGTATTGGATGAAGTATGAGTGAGTTATTGGTTTATCTTGCTCTCACATGAATTCTTGCTTTAGCAACTTGTCTTTTTCGTAGAGGTTGCTATACATATCCAAATGGAGTGAAATTTGTACAGTAGACTATTGAGAGGATATGTGAGCCACTGTAATTTTTGTAGAAGTTATTGTGCACTTTTGGTATATGTTCATTAAGTCACCTTATTATCTAAAATAAATTAAGAAATGCATTAAAAGAATTTATTTGGTCATGGACACTAGGTTTTCTGGTGTTCTTTAGTCATGTGTGACATGTTGGTAAAGTTGGTTTTGCCTAATTATGTATTTGTAACATAAGTTAATAATTATTTTCTTGCCGATGTGGTTTATGGACAGATCTGGGAACTTAGCAAAGTTCTTCATGATAATGTGCTTTGTTGTGAAACTTGTTTATACAAAAGTTGTAGATAATTCATGTATCTAGCTTCTATTAAAATTTGGTGTCATTTGGCCAAGTAGTTTAAGAGTTATAGCTGTTTAAAGTTGGGTTTCAGAAATGGTTGTTTTCTGTCAATTGTGGACCAGTCTCTGTAAATGAATATATTTGACTTAGTTAACTTGAGAATCATGCTGAGATGATTAAAGATGAAATGTAGATAATTTCCTAAGCTTTCCAGAATGTCTTGTTTCATATCATTTGGATTTATAAAACTCCAGATATGATTGATTTATGAAGCTGCTGTTTGCAAGTCCAGAAATTGGCATATTCCGGTTATAGTTGTTGCTTCACCTTGACTTGCTTTGCATGTTGCTAAGTGTGGTTCACGTCCTTGATAATTAAGTTAAATACACCTGAGATCTTGTGAGACTTATGTGCCATGTATAATATTCTTTGTTATCTTAGCATGATAGATTGTGTGATGTTAAGTTAAGCATCGCAAAGTACTTAAGTGTGTTTAGTGTAAACGATGCTTGTCTTGCTTGCTATTTGTGATGCGTCTCATGGTACTATTCTTCATATTCATGCACTTGCATCTTGCATCTCATCTAGGTACGCTAGATGAACCGCGTGAAGGATGTGATGTTGGAGCCAAACCCGAAGACGGTGTTTGATGGATCTGTCCCGAAGATGGAAGGACTAAGCGAGTGCTAGGATCTGAGATGTCACCAGGATGGTGCAAGTTAACTGAACTGACTTGTGTCGGATCCCAGGCAAGCCCCGGAGCATTATAAGCCTCCTAATTTATAAAAGCAATTCTTTCTATATATGAGTTATATATTGTTGCATTAAGTTGTAGGAGTTGGTTGAAACCGTTGATGCATTTATTACTATCCTTGCCTACCTTATTACCTTTTTACCCTGTTAGGTCAGGATCGAATAACTGCTTAGCCTTGCTTAGACCGGTAGCGATCGGTGATATCCGGTCACCTACATTATAGGTGGTTACTGGAAGAATTTAGCTATGGAAAGAATGATATCCTGGAAGTAACCATGGGGTAATGTAAATGGAGACCGGACGGGATGTCGATAGAGAAGCAACAAGACATGGAGGTCTTGGGTGTGGATCTATCCCCGTCTGTGTCGATTAAGGACCGACCGTTGTTGGGCCTCGAGTCATGTTGAACGCATGCCTTACATTTAGCTGGCCGGATAAAGTACCTTCCGACCGCGAAGCTGGGAGATTTTTCGGGCCGAGTAGATTGCCCGCAACGCACTGTGCCGGAGCAGGTGTGGTAGGACACGGGGGCGAGATGATAAGACCAAAGTGCAGTCGGTCGGCCCCCGGGTACATGTGGTTCCTGGCAAACTCGAGATTCCTGGAAAGTTGACTCGGTGATCAATATCTCACTTTAGCGGGTGAGTGAGGTTTGTGTAAGGAATAAATCACCAGCTGGTTAGGAATCGATTCGAATCGCCATCGCTCCTGGATAGTGAGCACTTGACTCGAGTTACTTCATCGTAGTAATTATTATGGAACAATGATGGTTATCTGGATGGTATGGGATATGCTAAATTTAAATTGGTAACTGGATGCTATTGGTTAATCAAGTGATTGCTATAGTACAGGTGCTTACCTAGATGGATAGGTCATAATAAAGATGATGCAAAGTACTTAAAATGGTTTCTTCATGATAGCTTATGCTTTTCGCAAATAAGTCAGCTAGCCCACTAAAGAAAGCCTTGCATAATCCTTGGTGTCACTTTATTTCTGGTTTACGACGGGTAAGTCTGGCTGAGTATATTCGAGTACTCAGGGTTTATCCCACCTTGTTGCAGGTGATGTTCTCGACCTGTTGATGATGGTGGCTAACCACCGGTGGGCTCGGTGATTCTATACTTGCTTCTCATCTACATGCTTTTGTCGGATGATGTCACTATGCTAGCAATATATTTGGAACTTATATCAATGTAATCATTTGAAAGCTATGTTGTTTTCACTAAGCGATTTTGAAACCCAAACTTGTACTATTATTTGTTAACCCCTTTGTAATATTATTTCCGCTGCAACCCGATGTATGTGATGTGTATTTGCTTAATCACGCGATCTTGGTTGTGATGTTGATTTACCGAGGTCTTTCGGGACACTCGGCGGACTACCGGGTTTATATGAGTGAAAGTATGGGTGTGTCAACGTGTTAGCGGGGACAACCGTACTTGATCTTGTATAAATTGGGCGGTTCTGTCACAATGCGCACACCGCACACAGGCGGCGGCGCTGCCCTCTGACCCGCGCGCCGGCGAACGGCGGCGGTCAGCCGCCGGACCAAGGGAGTGGTGCCGGTGGCGGTGAGCACAGGTAGGCCCAGGTAGGACCTCCCGTCTCCTTTCTTTTCCTTTCCCATTCCCAGATCCATTAGGGTTAGGGTTCAACTTTCTTGATCCGATTGAAATCGGGTCAACAACTTTGATTTGATTCTTGTATACCCAAACTCGAGATCCACTGACTAGGTAGGACTCCGATACCATTGTTATAACTTTAGGATCGTCTAGCAGTGATCTAGCGGGTACAACTTTGGGATCGGTAGACAGTGACAGAGAGAAGTAGAGGAAGAGTGGGAGGAGTTTACCAGAGGGTTTGACAGGGGCGGAGGAAGAGGATCCGGCGGCGGAGGAGCTGCCCTCGGCCATCGCGTCGGGGCAGAGGGGAGGTGCGTCGGTCGGTGAAGTAGTAGACGATGGTGCAGTGCAGTGGCGGCGGGCGGAGGTGCTTCCCGTCACTGGCTGCGCCCCTAGGATCGGGTTAGGGTTTGTAGGTGGGTGTGGCGGCTCACGGTGAACCTCGTGCCTTGAGCCGCCGGCCCCCACCTTCTTTTTATAGCGCAGGGTGATAGGGGCCCTCCAGCCATAGTGGGCTGGGCGCCCCCGATCAGGGCGCGTGGGTCAAGGGGCCCGAGTTGGGCCGTTGGGCCCAACTCGGGATTGAGATCATTCTAACACAACGCAGTTCTAGCGCGCGGCGGCCATGGGAAACCTAGCGGCGGCGGCCATGGGAAACCTAGCGGCGGCAGCGACCGGTACGAAGCCATAGCGGCGACTGCGGCGCAAGAAGCACACGACCAGATCGATGGAGTACATACCAGGAAGACGACGGCAAACCAGATCGATATGATGGAGAAGAACCACGGCAAAACTCGACGCGATGGACGAAGTCGCGCGTGAAAGGACAACGCCGTATCCACTGCACGCCCACGATGGAGGCGCCGGGATTCCGCTGCCGGCCTGCACGTCTCGCGAGGGATTGGCACGGTCGCGGGAGGCGGTGAGGTATCGCGAGGGCGTTCGCGGTGAAGAAGGCCCAGCTTCCGGCTTCCAAATTTGTCGCAGGGGGTGAGGCCTGAGGCGTGATCGCGCGGTTTCCTAATATGTCGCCGGGTGAGGTGGGATCGCGCGGCTTCTAAATTTGTCGTAGGGGTGAGGCAGGATCGCACGGGGCTGAGTGAAGGTGAGGCGAAGTTTTTTTTGTCGTTCCAAAATTCTTTTTCGTTTAGTCTTTTTAATTGTGAGAGAAGAGAAACTCTTTTCTGGGTTGTTCTTCGTCCAGTTTGGATCTTCTTTTCTTTTAATATAATTCACTTCCCTTTGGTAGGTTTAAAAACTATTATTATTCTCACTGTATGTGGTTGATTACTATTTTGAACTGATCATAAAAATGAGACGACAAGCTTCATTTGCATGATATGAGCACGAGATCAACATCAACATGAGAGGAATTTGTGGTAATAAATTCAACATTATTCTATAACCTTTTAAAAAAAAGAAAACATTATTCTATAAAGTATTAACAGAAATTAAACTCAAATATACAATTCATGGTCGACTTCTCTCTCTTTCTTTTCCGGTTCATTTTGACTTTTTGAGTTTGTTGTTGGCATTTTAGATCCTCAAATCAGTATTTCCACGGTTGCCACTCTGTACATAACGCCTCAAATTGTCTGGCGCTCAAATTAATTTTCTATTTTCCTTGAAGAAAAAAAAAAAAAAAAACTCCAGATTTACTTGGTGAAACGTCGAAGCGCAAGAAAACATGTGGCCCACTCCCAGGCACGTGATCAGTACTCCCCCAAGCACGCGAAGGCAGCCCAGCCGCCACCGCGAGTACACCACCGAATCCTCGCCGCCGCCACCGCCGCCGCCGCCGCTTCCAACTAATTTCGATTCGTTCCCCATTCTCACACCAGCACACCGCCACCGCCGCGCTGTGCGGACCATCCCAGGAGCGAGCTGCATTTGCCACCGAACCGGAGGGGAATCGGAGGCGCGAGGCGTGGATCCAACCGCCAGCGCCGACCATGTCGAGCCGGACGCGCCCGCCTTGGTTGAAGAAGCTGAAGCAGATCATTGGACGGCGCCTCCGTTCGGGAAGTATCACCCCTGAGGCCGCGAGCCTACTCTGCGACGAGGTCCTCCCATGGATCCAAAGGCGTCTCCGCAGCGGCGGACGTGTGGAGGGCCGACCGCCGCCCTTCCTGGGAGCTGGAGCGCTTTATCAGAGAGTGTTTCCGCTCGGGGGACCTCGGCCCCGAGGACGCACTCGATCTGTTCGACGAATTGCTTCGCCGAGCGAGGCCCGGCTCCATTTACGCCCTCAACCAGCTGCTCACCACCGTCGCTCGCGCCCCGGTCTCCTCCACCGTGAGCGAAGGCCCTGCGCTCGCCCTGTCCCTGTTCAACCGCATGGTCAAGAAGGTGGCTCCAAACATAGCTACCTACACCATCCTCATCAGTTGCTGTTGCGGTGCGGGCTGCTTGAACCTCGGCTTCGCTGCATTGGGCCAAATCTTTAAGACGGGGCTGAGGGCAGATGCCGTCATCTTCACGCCCCTGCTCAGTACCCTCTGTGCTGAGAAGAGGACGAGTGATGCGGTGAATATTGTGGTGAGGCGGATGCCTGAGCTCGGCTGCACCCCCGATGTCTTCTCCTACACCACACTTCTCAAAGGGCTATGTGCTGAGAAGAAATGTGAAGAGGCTGTCGAGCCGATCCACATGATGGCTGAAGATGGAGACAACTGCCCACCTGATGTGGTGTCTTATAACACTGTAATCCGTGGCTTCTCTAAAGAGGGTGAGGTAGGGAAAGCTGACACCCTGTTTCGTGAAATGCTCGATCATGGGATCCCTCCAGATGCTGTGACCTACAACTCAATCATTGATGGCCTATGCAAGGTTCAAGCAATGGACAAGGCTGAGGAGGTCCTTCGGCAGATGATTGACGAACATATTCTGCCTAATTGTATTACATATACCAGTATTCTCCATGGATACCTCTCTCTTGGACAGTGGAAAGAGGCAGTCAGAATTCTCAAAGAAATGTCTAGAGATGGGCAACGGCCAGATGTTGTTACTTACAATATGCTGATAGACTGTCTTTGTAAATCTGGATTGCGCGCAGAAGCTAGAGAGATCTTTAATTGTATGATTCAGAGCGGTGAAAAACCCAATGTTTCCACCTATAGAAGTCTGCTTCATGGGTATGCTACTGAAGGCAATCTTGTTGAAATGAACAATGTCAAAGATCTAATGGTACAAAATGGAATGCAACCTGATCATCGTTCCTTCAACATACAGATCTATGCATACTGTAAATGTGGAAGGTTAGATGAGGCAATCCTTACTTTTAACAAAATGCAGCAGCAAGGATTGGTGCTAGACATAGTCACCTACAACACGGTAATAGATGGGCTTTGCAAGATAGGCCGGCTGGACGATGCAATGTCCCAATTTTCTCAGATGATTCATGATGGATTGTCTGCCAATATCATAACATTTACGACCCTAATTCATGGTTTTTCTATGTACGGCAAATGGGAGAAGGCTGAGGAACTATTTTATGAGATGATGGATAGAGGCATTCGTCCAACTGTCGTTGTCTTCACTGTAATGATAGACAAGCTATTCAAAGAAGGAAAGGTTACGGAGGCCCAAAAGCTCTTTGATTTGATGCCAATTGCCAGTGTAAAACCTAATGTGGTTTCCTACACTACAATGATTCATGGATATTTCTTGGCTGGTAAACTGGACGAAGTGCTGAAGCTCCTTGATGATATGCTCTCGGTTGGCTTGAAACCCAATGCTGTTACCTTTAATACTTTACTTGATGGCATGCTTTCTATGGGCTTGAAACCCGATGTTGCTACCTGTAACACTTTGATTGATAGCTACTGTGAAGATGGTAGGATAGAGGATGTATTGACTCTTCTCAGAGAAATGTTGAGCAAGGCAGCTAAGACTGACACTGTCACGGAAAATATAATTTCCTGAGTGTTATTTCAGATTGGAAGGACTGGCATTAAGATGGAACTCAACCTGAAGATGACCAAAGGAGGAAAACAGGTTCTTAATCTTAAGTAGGACGTGTTATGTTGCGCTCAGGTGATTTGGAAGTGTCATCATTCTGGAGAAGCTAAGCTATGGTTTCTTGTCTACCCTGTAGTATGTATACGATAGATCTTATCATTGTAAATTTTAGTATTGTGATGCTGCAAGTCTGAACTTTTGTTAAGTATGAATGAGGGGAGTCCTTGCAATAAGGCCTATCATTGTATCTGCATCCTTTGGCTTTATTTGTTTTAGAGCAATAGCCTTTATTTGTTTGCTGAAGAAATTCCGTTTTTGTTTTTGTACTCTTGAGGAGTTCAAGAAGACCTGGTCCTTAGTCTTGTGATGAAGTCTTCTGATTTTAAGACATGTTTAGAGTTTAGACTAAAGTGTCTGCTTCTTAGTCACTGTTTCAATGTTGTACTTTTCCTCAAAGCTTTGGAGGTTGTTGCACCAGCAGGAGTCAGTTCATACATTTGGGAAAGCAAGTCTACAATGAAGCTTACAATGCGAGTTATTTCAGTAAAAGTGATCTTGTTCTAGGTTCCCAGAACTAATCAAAGTAACCCAACAAAAGCATATCAACGACAACGAGCAAGTACATATGAATGGAGGGGATAGTTACCAATAACTCAAGGATGGCAAGCCACTGTCAAAAAGGCTAACAAGCAAAATTAGGCCCTCGCCACGATGCTGCCGTGCACGCTTGGTTATCCAGTCCTCGCTTCCAATTAGCGTTGCCACGTGATCGCGCGGTTTCCTAATATGTCGTCGGGTGAGGTGGGATCGCGCGGCTTCTAAATTTGTCGTAGGGGTGAGGCGGGATCGCACAGGGTGAGGCGAAGTTTTTGTCGCACCAAAACAGTGTCTTCCTTTTAGTCTTTTTAGTTGTGAGAGATGAGGGGGAAATAATCACCTCTCCTCGCTGGTTGAGTGCTGGACTAAACAATACTCCCTTAATTTCTCTCTCCGCCCAGAAATGGTAATCGTATTTGATGAGAGCAAGTCATATAAAGTATAATTTTACTCTTAATTTCTCTTATATAACATGTAGTCAATTGCTAAAACATCGATATCATTCTTAGATACACTTTCAACACAAAATCTATTTATAGTTTATCTAAGTGTTGGTCAAAATTTGTAAAGTTTGACTTTGGCTTTTTCTCTGGTCAAACATTACAGGCACCTTTTCAGTTCTTCAGCCTTCTCTTCTTGATGTTAAGGAGCTATCACACCACACACATCCATAAAAAGTAAAGAAATGACGGAAATAAAACGTAGCAACCACACCTTCTTCATGCTTGCAATGCCTGTCTTCTTCTCGGCACCACTTTCTACAACAAGATGCTCAGCTTTCATCAGTTGGCGCCAAACACCCCTCTGGTGGGACTGCTGTCAAATGCAAAGCCAAAAACACGCTTTCTACTTTCAAGATGAAAACACAACTTTGTCAGGCAGTAGAGAGCTTGATCAGCCCACCTGTACTGTGAGATAATTAAGGGATGCCACATACATAATTTCATTTACAGGAGCATCCTATCCTCCTAATATCCTTTTTAGCCAAGACACAACACGAGAGATTTGCCCCCCGCTCACGATCAGAAAAACAGCGAGGTATGGCAGCAGGATTGTATGCACCATATCCAACCAAAACCAGCACCATTTCCTTTGAAGATTGCAATCACTTAGCTACACAGATTGGGAATACAGGCGCCATCTGGGGTCTGCTGCTCTTTCCAGATCCGGCCAGTGATCCTGAGCTTTAGCTCCTTCCGGTCGCCACCGGAGAAGAACAGCGCCATGTTCCTCTGGATGATGAGACCGTCGTGGCTGTCCCGCACCTTCCGGTGGCTGTCGCGGACGCTCCTGGGGGTGCCCTCCCAGACCATCTTCCTCCCGTTGGCGCCGACCTCGAGGCTGTAGCTGTAGTTCTTCGCCTCGTTCTCGTCCCCCATGAAACGGAGGAAGGCCATGTATACAGGTGCCATCCCAAGCTGGAACGCCTCAAAGTGTAGGCAGAAGTACTGCCCGAAGCAGTGAAACACCTGCTCAGAATATTTACCAAATCCAATTCATAGTTTATTATTTTATTCTGTGCTAATCCTACGACGAGAATATTTATTTACCATGAGAGAATAAGCCTACTATAGGTACCTACCGTTAGCATCCAGGTGGCGTTTTCAACTTCTCGTGGGTTCGATTTGACATATCTGTGGTTGAATGTGCAGCCGCTATGCATATCAACTTTGTGATCATCCCTCAAATGGGAAACGAGATAAGGGATGTCACCAGCTGCGGCACATTCAGAGCCAGCATAGGGGCAATTGTATGGTCTTAAGCTGCATTGCGCTTCGTGTTTTATCTTGCTGTAGTATGGGAAGATTTCTGGGCACCCCAAAGAGTAGTACTTGCAGGGAAGCTCAAGCGACTCCGCTACTTTCTCCAGTGCCAAACACCTGATATCTCCAAGCTCTTGTCTACAGGTAGGGCAACGGTTGTGCACTCTAGCCTTGCATGTGGAACACAACGTATGTCCATTTTGGCACTGCAAATGCAATCAAGTATGTGAGATCAATATCCGAATGCCAAATGCAATAAGTATACGAGAACAACATCTGAAAACAGAAAGCTTTAAACATTAAATAATCTCTCTCTTTTTTCACTTTACATAGTCTCTTAGAGTGTCAATTGCAGGCTATTGGAACCAAGTGCCGTATACGTTAACAAGGAAGGTGGCATATTCACAATAAAATTCCCTTGAAAGCATACAGCCATAAACCGTATAACTTATCTTCTTCAATCATGTCTCCACTCACAGCCAACGTATTCTTATTAGCATATTCTGTTTACTTTGCTAATATTTCATATGCATCACAAAACTTTGCTTCAGTGCGCTCCATGCTGTGCAAAGTGCAATATGAGTTAGTGGCACTGGCACCTCCAACCTCGATGCTAGAATTGCTCTACTTCTACTACTGTGGCATTCACATAACTATAGAAGAGAGGTTGATTGGGCCACCATCAATTATGCATCCTCCACCCAAACAATCAATTCATTGACAATCGGCTCAGCAAAGGAAATCGGGGCTAGAAATAGAACACGATAACGAAAGGTTGCAACTTGCACAGAGGTGACAAGTGACAACCACAAATCAAATCAAAACAAGGTTGTAGGGCACCAAACTTCTGAAGGTTAGGAGTTAGGACTCAGGGGGCAAAAATCCCAGGACAATTTAGCAGCCGTGAGTCGTGACCTGCTAAATAAATTCTCTATTTCTGTGCAAACTAAACGGTTAACCCAACGAATTGTCATCAGAAAGTTAGCTTTCTTGTTCATCTCCGTGTGTTTTTAGGCTGAGAAGTAGCTAGCATGTTGGGAATGCTAAACATTTGCTAAATGACGGTAGCACAAATACAGCAGATTGTTGAGTTAATTCGACGAATTTTGTGCCGGAGGAATGGAGGACGATGGCCGTCGAAATTACCATCTCGTAAAGCCAAATCCCCACGCATTACGCTACTACTACAGGCGAATGGGAATTCCCCATTCGAAATCAAAGAAGACAATCGATCCATCCAAGCAGAGCAGGCAGCCGGGGCAAATGGATCAATCAATGAAGGGAACGAAGAATAAGGAGAGGCGAGCGCGGGGGCGACCTGGTGGATCGGCGGGAACATGGAGTTGGTGCAGACGGGGCACTCGAGCAGCTCGTGGACGCCGCCGTTGGCGGCGGCCTTGGGCCAGGGCCGGGCGGCTGCGTCGGGCAGCGAGACGCAGTCGACGTCCATGGCCGCCCGCCCGCCCGCCGGCCCGCCTCCGCTCCCTGGGCTCCGGTAGAGGGGTGCGCTGGACGGACGTGCGGAGGGAGGCTGGGGCGGCGCGGGGGGTCCGGCGCTTTGTGGCGGGAGAGAGGACGGAAGGCGGGGGCGCGCCGCGGATTCCGGGGGTGCCCGGGCTATAATGGCGCTGGCGCGGGGCAGCGCGGCAGCAGGACCATTTTTTTCTTTTCTTTTCTCTTCTTTTGTATTATTCGCTGGTGGATGGATGGATGATGATGGGCAACATGGGCGATGGGATTGGAGCTCCCCAGCCTACTCTACTCCGAGACGGCTAGACACCCCATCCAGTAGGTGAGGACGACGACGCGGCGTCGGGAGGGAGACGACTGGCGATTGAGAAATTTATTTTAATAAAAATGTAACCAATCTCTCACAGGTGGTTCCATGGTCTAGCGGTTAGGACATTGGACTCTGAATCCAGTAACCCGAGTTCAAATCTCGGTGGAACCTATTTTTATTTTTATTTTTATTTTGCCCGCAGAGGATTCTTGCTGTTACTATGACAATTTTTTTTGTTGGGCTGTGATTTTTAGGACTGTTTAGGCTGAGGCCACAGCGCTCCTTTCTAAGAAACTAGAGATAATTTAAGCATTAGGAAGAAGACAGAGGATAAGCTCTTGTGTTCACCATTTATTTTGATTGTGTGGTTACCAAACAAACGTGGAGGCAACTTTCAGATATTTTTGGTAGGGAGCTGGGCCACAATTTCCTGTCTATAGGACAGGACAGCTTTGGCTTAGCAATAAGAAATTCTTAGTTTCTAATGTTTTTAGTGCAGCAGCCCTGTGGGGGCTTTGGAAACTAAGAAATGCTATTTGTTTTCAGGGAACAAGTTGGAAGGATATGAGTCTTTTGCTCTTTGAAAATTGCAACAATGCTTCAAAACCAAAGTATCCTATGCCCACAACAGATGAAACAAGAGTTCATGACAAAACTGGAGGAACTGAAACGTGTAGCAACAAGTCCGATAAGAATCGATGGCTAGAGATGGTGAATGATCCTAGGAAGAGGTTCATATTTCAGGAACCACAAAACTGGAAGGCCTTGGAGATACCAGAGGAAGCTAAGAAGTACCTGTCTTACAATCTAGAATCTGTCTCGGGTGGCAAGTCTGATCAGTGGCTCAATCTAGTGTCTTGAAGTTGCTGTTTTGGCAGTAGTAGTTTGAGAGTGGTTTTTTAGTTTTTTCGTGCTCTTTTAAAACCTGCTGTATGCTTTTTGGAAAGGTGTTTTAACGCCTGAATGTTGTATATATGGATGTTATTGTCTTTGCTTAATGCAATGGCTGGGGCGCTGCCCTAAAATTCTAAAGAAAATTCATTACGTGTAGAATCATAGACTACTCTTTGTTGGTTCATTGATTGATCGGCGCATCAAGCCTATCAAATTCGTGCTTGCAGTGGGCCCTGGTAGGATTGATCTCCCACCAGTTAGGCCCAACGGCCTAATTGGGCCTTGTCCTCGCGCCCTGATCAGAGGCGCCCAACCCTACATGGTTGGTGGGCCCCCGTCGCACAGCGCTATAAAGGAAAGGTGGGGGCCGGGGCTCGCAGTACGAGGTTCACCGCGCCGCCAGTCACCCCACCGTCATCCTAACCCTAGACCCGATCGAAAGTAGGGACGTTGCCAGCGACGGGAAGCACCACCGACGCCGGCAACGCCACCCGACGCTCACGCCGCCAGCGAGGACGCCACAGCGCCACTCCCTCTCCACCGAACGTCGCTGCCGGCGTGCAGATGGCGTCCGTCAACGAAACCCCAGCCGGAGCTTCAACAACTACGGCATTCGATGGTTTGCGACCTATCACCCCTCTCTCTATCTCTCTGTGAAACCCGAACATCTATTACTACTATGCTAAGTATCCCGATCCGATGAATATACTTAAAATGAAATCTAACAATGGTACCGGAGCCACGGTTCGACAAGAAATCAGATCGGCTAAGTGAAACCGACCGATCTGATGCGGATCGGGAAAGAAAGTAGAAAACCGAACCCTAAGATCTAACCCTAATTCCCCAAAATCAAAACTGAACAAGGAATAGAAGAAGGGGAAAAGGGAGGGTCGGATTCCGAGAACCCTAGACGCAAATCCGAAAGAGAGAAAAGGGGAAGAAGAAAGAAGAAGGGTCGAACCCTAACCCTAATCCCATTTTTTCCATTCGGATGAACGAAAAGAAAGAAATAAAAGGCAAAGAAAACGAATCGGCAAGAACAAACCCTAACCCGAATCGGCAAGAACAAACCCTAAACCTAACCCTAGTTTTTTCCCCATTCGGATAAACCCGAAAAGAACAACTCAAAGAAAGAAAGGGGAAAGAAGGGGTAGGGTTAGGGTGCGTCGGATGAATTTTCACCGGCGCGGAAGAAGAAGAGCCGAACCGGTTTTTCGCCGGCGCCGGAGAAGAAGCCGAGCCGGGGCGCGGGCTCGCCGGGCTCGGCCAAGGGAGCGCCACGGCTAGGCCACTCGATGGCGGCATGCTCACCCGTTGGGGAGCACGCACGCCGGCGAGGGGGCCGGCGACGGTGCAAAGGACCGGTTGTCTTCGCTGCGGCTGAGAAGAGAGGAAGAAGAAGAGAGAGAGAGAGCAAGGGCCGAATGGCTAGGGTTTTTCTAGGGCGCCGGCCGCGGCGAGCCTTTTGATCCGCGCGAAACGGCCGCTCGGCCGTCGGATCAGATCGAACGCCCAAGATGCGCTGGGCCAAGTCGAGGCCCAGGCGGATGTGCGCTGCCGAGGCGCTTTGCCGGCCCAGGCCCAGGTTGTGGCCTGGGTTGCGGCCTGGGCGAGACGCGCGGACTTGGGGCCGTCTTGGGCCGCTGCAGTGCGCGCTGCTGGCCGGGCCGCGCTGCTGGGCCGAGCCGGTTTTCAGCGTGTTTTGGGCCGCGCTGGGCTGAAATGAAAGAAGGAAGAAAAATAAAATTTTGTTATTATTTTTCAGGAGTAATTTAAATGCATATTTTGATGAATTTGAATGATTTTGATGTAATTTTTCTGTGCAAATTTTATCCAACGATATTTTGCTCAGAAAAACAGTAAGTTTTTAGTGCTTCTGGAAAATAATAATATGAAAAGATTATTAATGTTTCCGCTATGCATGATAATTATTGTTCTCTTTGATTAAATTTGAACCAATGGGATAATTTAATTTTAAGAGAAATGAATTCTGATAATTTTGATGCGATTATGATACTGTTATTTTCTGACCAACGTTGTTAATAACAATATTATAATTTTTGATCCATGAGAAATTGTGCATTAATTTTACTTCTGTCCAACGGTGATGTAAAATATTTTGCATGGATGAATTATAAGTTTTGATTTGACCAACGTTAAGTTAAAGCATGAAATTTTACGTATAAATGTTTCTTACTTACTCTGAGGCAAATGCATTGTGAACATTGCCAACATCCCGACACTCAACGAAACCAATCACCATGTGGCGAGAGAAATATGAATTGGAACTTGCGTTGGGAGAGGTCGATTTTGCCATCACCTCACCGTGTCCTACTGAGCTAGAGGACCCGGTGAGAGGTGACAATGAATCTGACGCTGATTTCGCTTCTCGGAAGCGTGACCATGCTGAAATAAGAATGAAATATGACCTTGAACATAGGCAATGGACTCTCTCCAACCACAAGTGCCTGTTGGTAGCCAAAGCCACCATAGAAGAACAGATAAGGGGCTCAATCCCTGAATGTGCTACTGCCAAAGAATATCTTGAGAAAATCAAGAGTCAGTTTACTGGATCTACCAAGGCCACAGCAAGTTCACTGATTAAGAAGCTTGTGAATGAGAAATTCACTGGTGGTAGCATAAGAGAGCACATTTTGAAGATGAACACTACGGCATCCAAGCTAAAAGAAATAAATTTGAAGGAGGAGGATTTCCTGATTCATTTGATTTTTGCTTCTTTGCCAAAAGAATATGACACCTTCATTATGAACTATAATATGCAGCCTGAAAGATGGGGCATAGAAAGACTCATCTCAATGTGTGCTCAAGAAGAGGAGAGGATAAAGTCCTCACAAGGTGAATCTGCTCATTTTGTGAAGGACAACAAAAGAAAGAACTTTAATGGCAAGAATTCTAAACCACAAGGGAAATCTAAGTGGGATAAGACCTCTTCCTCTAGTTCATATGAAAAGAAACCCTAGGATTCTGAGAATCAGCAGTATGGTGAAGCTGAAAAAGATCAGTGCAAGCACTGCTTCAAGAAGGGACACTACAAGAGGGATTGTCCAGACTTCTTGAAATCTCTGCTAAAGAAAGGTGATGAATTTATTATATTTGTAGATGAATCCCTGTATTTATGTTATAACAAATCCACTTGGTGGGTTGATTCAGGAGCAACTACTCATGCTGCAAATTCTTTACAGGGGTTAAGTGGGACGAGAACCTTGCAAAGAGGAGAAAGAACGATTAAAGTTGCGAATAGAGTGCAAGCCAATGTTGAAGCTATTGGAGATTTTTCTTTAGAATTGAATAATGGTTTTGTACTTAGACTTAAAGAAGTACTTTATGTTCCCTCTTTGCGTAGAAATTTGATAAGTGTTTCGAAACTTGATGATGATAGAATTGATTGCCATTTTGGTGATGGCAAGTGTAAAATACTGGTTAATAATAAATGTGTTGGTATTGCCTTCCGACAAGACAAGCTTTATTTATTATCTCTTGCTGAGAATGCGAACAATGTATGGGATGAGAATGTGAATGATTCTCCATCTACAGATGTAACTAAGAAGCGGAAGAGAATTGATACTGTCTCTTTGAAATTATGGCATTGTCGCTTGGACCATATTTCGAGGGGGAGAATGGAACGATTGGTCAAGGAATCAATTCTCCCGCACTTAGAATTTTCAGATTTGGAGCAATGTATTGATTGCATCAAAGGAAAGTATATCAAGAAAATTAAGAAAGATGCCAAACGAAGCACATGAATTTTAAAAATAATCCACACAGATATATGTGGTCTTTTTCCTGTAAAAAGTGTGGATGGTTATGACTCGTTTATAACATTCACAGACGACCACTCTCGTTATGGCAATATTTATCCAATTAAAGAAAGATCGAAAGCATTGGATAAATTTAAAATATTTAAAGCTGAAGTTGAAAATCAGCACAATAAGAAAATCAAGATAGTACGATCAGACCGAGGTGGAGAGTACTATGGGCGACATACCCCATATGGCCAAATTCCTGGACCATTCGCAAGGTTCCTACAGGAAAATGGCATAGTTGCTTAGTACTCCACACCGGGGGAGCCTCAGCAGAATGGAGTGGCTGAACGACGTAACCGTACCTTAATGGATATGGTAAGAACCATGATGAGTTACTCCACATTACCGATTAGTTTATGGATGGAGGCACTGAAAACCGCTATTCACATACTTAATCGAGTACCAAGTAAATCGGTGTCTAAAACACCGTATGAATTATGGACAGGAAGGGAACCCTCACTTAACCATTTGCGTGTGTGGGGCTGTCCAGCTGAGGCAAAAGTGTTTAATCCAAACATAGGAAAGTTAGACTCCAAGACAGTCAGCTGCCATTTTATTGACTATCCAGAAAGATCGAAATGATATCGCTTCTATTGTCCTGACAGACATACGAAGATTGTAGAAACAAGACACGCTGTGTTCTTGGAGGATAACATGATCAGGGGGAGCATGGTAGCACGAGAAATCAGCCTACAGGAGAAGCGGGTACATGTACCCACTCCGATGGTTGAAGAACCATTCTTCACGCTACCTGCTGCTGTTGCACCGACAGTGCAGGACACTGTAGTGCCAACACCTGTTGCAAGTTCTCCCGTGGCGACAATGAATGAACATGAGGAACCTATCCTTGAGGAACCTATAGAACCAAATATTGCATATGAGGAAGAACAACAACAGCCAAATGTGGAACAAGTGCCGGAGGCACCTAGAAGGTCTCAAAGAATAAGAAGATCAGCTATTACTGATGACTATGAAGTTTATGAAACAGAAGAATGTCAGATGGGGGATGATCCCACCTCATTTGAAGAAGCCATGAGAAGCGACCACTCATCAAAGTGGCTTAAGGCCATGGAAGATGAATTGAAATCAATGAGTACCAATAAAGTTTGGGACTTAGAAAATATTCCTAAAGGAGCCAAAACAGTAGGCTGTAAATGGGTCTACAAAACGAAATATGACTCCCAAGAGAATATAAAAAGATTTAAAGCGCGACTTGTGGCGAAAGGCTTCACGCAAAGAGAAGGGATTGATTATAATGAGACGTTTTCTCTAGTCTCATGTAAAGATTCCTTCAGAATTATAATGGCACTTGTAGCCCACTATGATTTGGAGTTGCATCAAATGGATGTAAAGACGGCTTTCCTAAATGGGGATTTAGAAGAAAATGTTTATATGACACAACCGAAAGGTTTTGTCGTAAAAGGAAAGGAAAATATGGGATGCCGCCTAAAGAAATCAATCTACGGATTGAAGCAAGCTTCAAGACAGTGGTATTTGAAGTTTGATAGAACGATAAAAGGTTTTGGGTTTAAAGAAAATGTTGAGGACAATTGCGTTTATGCAAAGTTCAGGAATGGAAAGTACATATTCCTAATTTTGTATGTGGATGATATCTTGCTTGCTAGTAGTGATATCAATCTACTAATGGAAATGAAGAAATTCTTGTCCTCAAACTTTGATATGAAAGATCTCGGTGAGGCCTCGTTCATTTTGGGAATAGAGATTCACCGAGACATGAGAAAAGGGGTTCTAGGATTATCGCAAAAGGCATACATAGAAAAGGTCCTAAAGAAATTTAGATGCATGCGTGCAGTCCTTCACCTGCTCCTATAGTCAAGGGCGATAGATTTGGGGAACATCAGTGTCCCAAGAACCAATATGAAATTAACCGAATGAAAGCGGTACCGTATGCTTCAGCTGTTGGAAGTTTACAATATGCTTAAATGTGTACACGCCCTGACTTAGCTTTTGTTACCGGGTTACTTGGCAGATATCAAAATAATCCAGGAATTGAACATTAGAAATTAGTGAAGAAAGTCCTACGTTATTTGTAGGGTACGAAAGGCATCATGCTTACGTATAGAAGATCTGATTCCCTGCAGATAGAGGGGTATTCAGATTCTGATTATGCGGGAGACGAAAGAAAATCCACGTCAGGATATGTATTTACTCTCGCAGGAGGGGCTATATCGTGGAAAAGCTCCAAACAAACCGTAACTACATCCTCGACAATGTATGCCGAGTTTGTAGCATGCTATGAGGCAACGGGGCAGGTGAATTGGCTGAAGAAATTCATACCCGGATTGAAAGTGATTGATGATATAAATGAACCACTGAGATTGTATTGTGATAACAATCCAGCGGTACAGTACGCTCACAACAATAGGTCAAGTGGTGCTGCCAAACACATTGACATAAAAGTACTATGTTGTGAAAGATAAAGTTCAGGATCATATAATAAATCTTGAGCATATAAGTACAGAGAAAATGCTCGCGGATCCGCTCACAAAGGGCTTACCACCCAACGTGTTCAGAGAACACGTAGCCGGCATGGGTTTAAGGGAAAGCTTATGATTCCCGAACATACGAAGGGCCCAAAGAAAGTTTACATTTCAAAACGGAGAAGTGTATTGTGGCTGTTAGTCTAACGGCACTAATTGTTGTGACGATGGGACAGTTCTATGCACTAATCTGTGATGAAATAGGATGGAAGCAAGAAAAAATATGAATTGAAAGTTTTGAGTATGAAATTAAAGAACGAAGAATAGATGATAGATCAAGGGGGAGAATGTTAGGATTGATCTCCCACCAGTTAAGCCCAACGGCCTAATTGGGCCTTGTCCTCGCGCCCTGATCGGGGGCGCCCAACCCTACATGGTTGGTGGGCCCTCGTCGCACAGCGCTATAAAGGAAAGGTGGAGGCCGGGGCTCGCAGTACGAGGTTCACCGCGCCGCCAGTCACCCCACCGACATCCTAACCCTAGATCCGATCGAAAGTAGGGGCGCTGCCAGCGACGGGAAGCACCACCGACGCCGGCAACGCCACCCGACGCTCACGCTGCCACCGAGGACGCCACAGCGCCACTCCCTCTCCACCGAACGTCGCTGCCGGTGCACAGATGGCGTCCGTCAACGAAACCCCGGCCGAAGCTTCAACAACTACGGCATTCGATGGTTTGCGACCTATCACCCCTCTCTCTATCTCTCTGTGAAACCCGAACATCTATTACTACTATGCTAAGTATCCCGATCCGATGAATATACCTAAAATGAAATCTAACAGGCCCACCTCATGACTGTGGACTGCGTTGGCAACATGAGCTTTCGATGGCACATCAAGCCTGTCAAATCCGTGCTTGCAGGCGTTACACGATTAGGTTTGTGTGAAAATACCTACGCAATGACACGTGACACCTCTCATGATTTTTTAGAGTTACGGACTATATAAAGATTGCTTAGTCCATATACATCATGGTTGTTCCGAGAGATTAATATGATGTTTGCATCATCAGGCTAGGAGGTAGAATGATATATAGCAACAATTTGTAGTAGAATAAGATCGGTGCACCTTTTTTAGATAATGGATCGAAGTTCCAGCTAGATCGATGCACCTTAGACCCCACATTTTGTAGCTAGCTTCACCTGTTGATTAAGCACTAGTTTGTCACGGTTCTCGGTCCTCTTAAAAGGGCCAGCTTCTTTGTGAAGCTAAAGCCATGGTTCTCGGTCCTCTTAAAAGGGCCAGCTTCTTTGTGAAGCTAAAGCCATTTTCAGAAAACGTGTGGCAAAAATGATTGTAGTTGTAGTTTTGTTATGTTTTGTGCCAAGTTTGTGAGGAGTGGCTAGGGGAAGCCACTTGTTCGCGGCTTGAGCTCCTAGGTAAAAAAAAAACTCCTGCTCCTCCTGGCTCCTTACCGAAGCCATTTTAGCACCCACTGTTTGGTTGCTTCACGAAAAGAACTACGAAGAGCTAGAGCTGTAGTCGTGCTATACGCACCCTAAATCTTGTATTTATGGAGGTGTATATTATGTAAGTTACTAAACATGTTTGCCCGAAGAGAAGGTAAGGGGATTGGGTCAAAATAGTAGACGGCGTTAGTCTGGTCTACTTATGTCTTGCTTGCATATGCATAGGGATTAAATGACACTTGAACTGTATTGAGCAGGGATCATAGATGAGCTTCTCACGTAGCATATGTGTTAAGTAGTGTATGGTGTGCACCAATGTCGTCACAAATTTGAGATAATGCGCCTTTATTATTAGTAACGTATTTCTTCCTTTGTCCCAAGATAAATACACATATCGTATTCTAAGGGATCAATTCATCTTAAGTTTGATCAAATATATATAAAAGAAATACTAATATTTATGATATGAAATAAACACCATTAGAGCAATCGCATCATTTATTTTTACAGGAAACTTATTTAGAGATACTCAGTACTATTTTTTTATAAGCTAAATTTAAAATCGTTGGGGGCGTAGGTATCAAAGGTTCAGTGTCTTGGGCACAGTGACGATCAGACATCAATACATCATCAGATTGGACAGAAAGTGGGCTGTCGATTCCGCTGTCACCGACCACGCTGCTGCCCAAGCCGAGCCGGCTGCCTTCAGTGACCTTCAGGTTGAAGCTTCCTCGACTGGCTGGAGCCTGGAGCCGAGCCGGTCCCTGTTGCGTAGCCTAGCCGAGTGCGGCGCAGCTGCAGGCTGCAGCCCCCCCCCTCCTCCCTCCCAGTCCCAGACTCCCAGTCGCCTCCCACGAGCGCTACGGCAGCGCGTCTTTCTCTTCCTCTTCCGGTGCTCGTGCTCTCCGTCCTCCGCCTCCCTCGCGCGGAACCCAGGCCGCCGCCGCCGCCGCCGCAGCCACACAAGGAGACCGCGCGGCATGGTAAGCGCCATATCCCACCCCTAATCTCTCCCCAACGAGCGCCGATCCGCCGGTCCGCGCCTGCGGATCTCGCTTGCTAGTCTAGTCCGCCGCCTAAATCTCGCTCCTCGTCGCTGCTTCTTCAGACTTTCTTACTTAATCGACTCGGGGCGTTAGGGTTTCGGTGTCGAGCTGCGCGTGTTTCGGCTGCGTGATTCGATACCACGTCGCTCCTTCCTTCAGGCCCCCGCCTGTTCCTCTCGCACCACACGCCCGCACGGTGCACCCGCTCCTCCCCAAGCAAGGCAAGGGGAGGCCGGAGGGGGACGATCGCACCATTTCCGGGGATGACTTGCAGCTCCGTTTGCGTATCCGCCGCACTTTCCTTTGGCGCGGATGCCTGTCAGGCTGTGATGCCATGATTGCTTGTAAGAGTGCGTTTATGAAGGTCCCGTGTAGTATCCTTGATTGATCCCCACCTGTACGCGTACGCCATTGCTACTATGTTGCCGCGGTTGATTCATGGCACGGTGCTCCAGTGACCTGTCTGGCGTGCGTGCTCTTAGCATCCACCATCTATGCCTGTTGATCTGATATGCAAGATGTTAGATCATAGCTGTAGCATCTGAAATGTGTTCTGAGCTGGGAAATGTTCTATGCTCAAGACTATCCATGTTTATGGTGCTCTGGACACCTTTAGTGCTTGTTTTCTGATATAGCTGGGCAATTTTGATTTTTATGTATATGGCCCCTTACGGTAGCCCACAGCGACTCGATTACTGTGAAGAATGATCTTATTTGCAACGCGTAAGTGTTTTTTTTTTCCTTATTATCATTTGCTTTATGCTCGCACATTGGCATGTATTTTCGTATTTCTAGGTTCACCCATTGCCTGATATTACTGCCTGCATTTGTCTAGTGCAGTAGGCAACCTTGTTAGTTCTGAACTGCCCTTTTCTTCAAACCACTGGCATTGTCTTATTGATTCTCATTGATTTTTTTAACATTTTTGGAACTGGAAAACATATGACTACCTCCTCTTGTTCCTGGGGTTTGTTCTTCCAACGTCGTCTTGTGGCTAACGTAGTCAATTGTTTGCACTACCATTTGATGAGTCGCGCCGGAGTGATCAGTCACGCTTCAAAAGTTCAAGTTGCAATCCTTTCGTACAGTTTGTACCTGGGATTAGGCGATATGCTTTAACCTCACACAAACAGACATGTGCATATTGCCCCCTGTAATAACCAGGATGCACTGGCTGACAAAACAGTACATCTGCAACTAATGGTTGATGTTTAGACGTGCCTGAAGCATTCTTGATCTTGTTTTCATGCAGGTGGCGCTTTTACATTACCTATGCTAGTTTGCCTCATGCTATATTTCCACAATGGTGAAGCTGACTATGATAGCACGTGTCACTGATGGCCTTCCATTGTCGGAGGGATTAGATGATGGTCGGGATCTCAAGGATGCTGACTTCTACAAGCAGCAAGCAAAACTGTTGTTCAAGAACTTGTCAAAAGGGCAGCATGAGGCATCAAGGATGTCAATTGAGACTGGACCATACCTTTTCCAGTATCCTAAATCTGTACTCATTCACAATATTCTTTGTTCCACAATTTCTCATTTGGAAATAGGTGATTCTTCTTCATGATCCTAAATTAGAGTATTGTGCTCAAGGGAAGAAAAAAAACTGCACGTTTACACAGCCTAACCCGATACTGTAATAAACTTACTGAGTTCTCGTCTATATATTGGATTCACTATTCAATTATTCATCTACCAGTTCAAATTCCTTTGACCAGCACCCGCTTATGCATGCATGTTATATGCTTATCATCTATCGCCAATCGCCATTTAGACATTGATGTGTGGATTACACTAAGTAAGCTCTATCACTAATGACGTATATTAATAAAATGATCATTTTCTGCACTAAAATTCTTGTGGTGCTCTAGTTGTGCCTTAATTCAATAAAACAGCTACATCATTGAAGGCCGTGTGTGCTATTTGACTCTGTGTGATCGTTCTTATCCCAAGAAACTTGCATTCCAATATCTCGAAGATCTCAAAAACGAATTTGAGAAAGTCAATGGCAGCCAAATTGAAACTGCTGCAAGGCCATATGCATTTATTAAATTTGGTATGGTTCTCTGCTCATTTCTTGTCATTTTTTGTTCTCATTCCCTTGATATTTCTGCTAGTTGATAGCTTATGTGTCTCTGTTTACTTGTTTAGATGCATTCATACAGAAGACCAAGAAACTTTATTTGGATTCCAGAACGCAGAGGAACCTTGCCAAGCTGAATGATGAGCTCTATGAGGTGCACCAGATCATGACTCGCAATGTTCAAGAAGTTCTCGGTGTTGGTGAAAAACTAGACCGTGAGTGTGCCACTGTCATCTTATCTGCCTTATGTTTCCCTCATTATATATAATCATATTTTCTGCCATGTTAGACCTGTTTCGGTATCATTCCGTAGACTGGTTGTAAGATTCACAATTCAGTTTGTTTCGAGCAAATTTTGCTGTAACGTAATTTTGTACTGATATGTAGCATTCTGTGTTCCTTTTATGACACTCTTTCTGTTTTAGATTTTATCATACTAGAATAAAACCTTTGCTTTGGGACAGTTCTACAACAGAGAAACAATTGGAGATGTTGAATTACTTTTGAATATCTATGGAGAAAGTTTATGCCTTCATGGTGGAGCATATGCTCTAAACAGATTGTTCTTGTAGTCATTGCCTCATGGGCTTAGAGTGGAGGCTAAAATTTAAGAAACCTCTAGAATATTGTGGTGAGGTTTATACTTGAAACCATTAATAAAACTAACGAGGCCTTTTGGACAAGGGGAAACTTGTGAGATGTCGTGCTTTGCCTGTGTGCTTCCTTTTACAGTGATCTGCAATATGACTTTTTCAGTGATATGAAATATGACTTTTTTTTACAGTGGTATGCAATATGACTTTTTTTTAGGGAAAATGTGTTACAGCGATCTGCAATATGACTTAGATGTGTTACCCTGCACATTTTTCATTTTTTTGGGAATATGTAAGCTCCTTTATATGGTAGTATGTTTGTACGCATTAGGTCTGTTGTATTAGAGATAGATGGTTGTGCTTTAGTTCAAACTGAAATCTGTAGCAAATCGAACGAAATACGACAACCCAAGCAGCAACTATGCAGAGAACTAAAAAAAGGTTAATGTCCAGGATATGAAGTGTTTCAGTCTGCCTCACATGTACTTTTCACGACACAACACTTGTTTAACAAAAGATTTTTCTTTGCAGAGGTGAGTGAAATGTCCAGTAGGTTGACCTCTGATACTAGAATTTATGCAGAGAAGGCGAAAGATCTCAATCGCCAGGTATGGTCCTGTTGACTACATTTCACTTTCCAGCTTATGCATCTGTTGAGCTGAATTTGGCTCACTTCAGAGGATATTAACTGTTCTACACGGGATTTCAAATTGTAGTTCACTTTGGCTTTGTCCTAGCTTATCTAACTTTGACTATATTTATAGAAAAATGGACGACATCTAGAAGATCAAATTAGTTTCATTAAACCCACTATGAAATGTGCATTTATTTGTTATTATAGATGTTAGTATATTTTTTTTACAAACTTAGTCAAAGTTAGAGAAGTTTGACATAGGACACTAAAACTAAAGTGAATGGTAATTTGGAATGTAGGGTGTAATATTTAGACAAGGAATATTCATGACCACGTAAGGCAAGGGGTGTATCTTGTTTCATTACCATGACATACGTTCCTCCTGTGATTTTCAGGCCTTAATTCGTAAGTATGCCCCCGTTGCTATTGTGATTGGGATAGTACTGATGCTCTTTTGGCTGAAGAACAAGATATGGTGACTTGGTGCATCCCGCGCTTCTCAGTTGCAACGCTGGAACCTGCTGAGTTGCCTATGTTGATCCTGGTTCAAAAGATGCTTCGATGGCTTATCCCGCATCTGCCGATTCAAGCGAGTACTTTAGCTGTCAAAAGCAAAACCGTGGTAGTAGATATGGCCTTGGATTCTTGGAATTGCGCGTTTCTATTGACTGGATCTGCGTAGCAGTATGATAGTTTTTGTGAGCGCACCATGTAAGCGTCGAAATTTATTCAGGCTGTTGACACTTAATGCCATGTGTTGTGACACTTTGAGCACAATTTATTTAACATGGCGCGGGGCTGTGCTGCTAGAGCCTGGAGGCAGGCTATTTCCATTTATAGATGCACAATCTGTTCAATGAGACGTGTATGCAAGTGAGAGGTATTTCTCAGAGCCACGGATCTCAGCTACTTTGCTCCGTTCTAAATTATAAGACTTTTTGCCTTTTTTGGATCCATGACTTTTGCTATTGTCTAGATGGAACAAAGTATCTAAAAAAAATCTAAACAATCTTATAGTTTAGAATGGAGAAAGCAGGTTTTATTTATTTTTTAATTGAAGAAAAGGTTTTGTATCTTAGAGGAGGAATGGAAGATCACGGGATGATAACTTGTTTTAAGAATATGGGCAATGGGGGCAAATATATTTGGCGGGGGAAAGGAAGTATAACCCATTCCCAGAATCCCTGCGACTGTGCCTGCCTGAATTTGAGAAAGTGTGCAGAGACAGCAGCCCCTATGTGGCGCCGACATCAAGCCTGGTTTTGCTAAGTCCAGGGCCACACTTTCTCACATCAAAGGCTAATTCGGTTCAATTCAAGTAAAGGTTGCGTCTCCACTGGCCTATTGGCATGACAGGTGGACCTGAGATAAGCTAAGAGAGTATTCGATTGGCATTAAATTTCTAGCGTAGCAGATGGAAAACACTGTTCATACTTGAATTTGGTGAGAAAAACACTGCTCCGCCTTGGAAAAAAAAGGCCGGCCAGCCAGCCGAACACGCTCTAACCTAGCAGAAACACAGCATACCGCAGGCCCCAATATATTGGCAATTTATTCGCATAGAGCTTTTACTCCTATTGTCAAAATGTATCCAAAATTTAATTCGAAAAAAAAAAGAATCCAAATTTGAAACCTCACACAAGTATATGCTGAGTTCATCAACACAACACTATCGTTAATTGGATCGGTACTACACAAATCCAGTATTACTACGAGTAGTTTGTTTGTTCGCAAAGAAACCGTCGAATTCCGTACACATCTCCCTCAAGAAGACTGGCTGCAACAAGAATCCAAAACCACCGACGATCGAGGAGGAGGAGATGAGGAATAGGATGTGATAACTAACAGCGGGAGCAGGCTACGGCTATGTACTACTATACTATGCTAGTGAGATGAGATCGCTGATCAGCATCGGAATCCGAGCACGGTGCCGTCGAGCGGCGAGACCCCGACGCGGCAGAGCTTGGCGGCCTGGACGCGGTGCGTGAGGACGCGGAGGACGTTGACTCTGCCCTTGACCACGAGCAACGAGTGGACCTCGATGACCGCCGGCGGCTGACTCTGTGCGGCGGACGCGGCATCGACGGCCCCGACCGTCGGCTGGGCGGCGACGGGGATGGCGGGGACGTCGAAGACGGCGGACACGTGCTTGGTGCTTCCTCCGTCGATGAGGCCCGCGGGGATGTAGACGGCGCCGAGTTCGCCCCCCGCGTAGGCGACGCGGAGGGAGCTGTCGAAGTGCGCGAGCGGGGACCGGTTGGGGTTGCGCACCGCCGCCGTCTGCTCGAACGTGAAGGCGACCGTGCCGTTGGAGGCCGAGAAGGACGGCAGGCGCACGGCGGCCACGGAGATGTCGGGTGGGCGTGGGCGGAAGAGCAGGAACAGCGCGGCGCCCGCGCCGCCCGCTGATAGCAGCAGGAACGCCGTCGCGACGAGGCAGGAGGCTAGTGCGGAGGAGCAGGGGGATGACGGGCGGCGTGGGGGAGGGAGCGGGGGCGGAGGGTGAGGGTGAGGGGGGCGGCGGAGGGCCGCCTCGGGGTCGTAGTCGCCGTACGCGTGTGGGTGTGGCGGAGGAGGAGGAGGCGGCGGCCTGCTGCTGGCGCTGGGCTGGGGCGGGACCGATGGTGATGGTTGGTTGCTGTGCGAGCGGCCCGGTGGCGGCATGAAGAAGGGGCGGTCGCGATCCGGTGGTTGTGGGCGGTGGTGGTGCCCCGGTGGCGCTGGCGCCGGCATGAAGAAGAGGCGGCCGGGCTGCGCTGGAAGTGGCTGTTGCCTGGTGAGTTCCCCGCCTCTGGCGGCGCCGGGGGGCTCGCGGCGGCGGCCTGTGGGCGGCTGCATGTGTGGAAGCTAAGGTAGGGTGGTTGGAACTTGGAAGAATCGGATGGAAGGCTTTAATCGCAGGAGCAGGAGCTTGTTAACATGATGGTGGTTGGCATTGGCATGTGCGTGCTCCCTCCCCTCCTTCAGTGTCACTAGTCGCGGCTCTGCTGGGAGAGTGAAGTGAACTCAAGTGGCCCCCCTCTCTCTTGGTCTCATCCTTTTTTCTTTTTTCTTTTTTTCTTTTTCCTTCCATACACATAATCTTTCCTCCTCCTTCCGGCTTTGGAGGCGGCTGCCTTTGCTGCTTTACCGGATTGTGCTGTGCGGTGTCCACACGAAGCAATCGGTCCATGGGTGGGTGAGGATACGAGATCGTCCGAAGTCAGTCTCCGCGACTGCTCCCGGCAGTCACTCCATGGCAACCATCCGCTGCCACCCAACGAGCAGCTGAGCCCGAACACTCTGCCTCGTTCGCACGATGGGGTGGTCCAATAACACGGCCTGTTAAGCCTAAAAAGCAACGGGCAGCCCACAACTCCTACCGAGAGCTCCCCATGAATAGGAAAATCGTCGCCGCCGTCTTCTGCTCGAGCGTCGCGCCGTCGCCATCCCCTCTCCTACAGCTGCACCGTCGCCAACCCCTCTCCCAGAGCCACGCCGTCGCCATCCCCTCGCCCAGAGCCGTGCCGTTGCCATCCCTTCATTGCGGGCCGCATCGTCACCATTCCTAGGCCGAGCGTCTCCCTGTCGTCGTCCCTTGCCGAGCGTCGTCGTCGTCCTAGACGCTGCCGGCCTGCGGCGTTTCCACCTCGTCCAGGAGCTGTCCAGGAGCACGGCTGTTGTCCAGGAGCTCGACTAGTTGCAGCACGACTACTGTTCAAGAGCTCTCTCAATCTCTAATGCTCTAAGTACAGTCTGCAGAGAATGACTGTAAAGTGCAATTTGTGCAAGAGCTCGCAAACTGTGTAATTTGTGGGGGATTTTTAACTTTTTGCCATCCTTACGGATGACACTCCTTCGTTTGCCACTTTTCTACGTGTTTCTACATAGTTGCCATCGCAAACAGTGAACCTCCTACGTTTTTGCCATTTTTTGCTGACATGGCACGCCTGGTGGGCACGCCAGCGTGGCAGTGAGCCTGAGAAGGCCTACAGAGCATGCAAAATGACCTATTTACCCCTGTTGCTTCTCTCCCTCTACTCGCTGACGCATGGGCCCCACACGTCAGCTTTGTCTTCAACCTCCAGCCACGGATGGGAGCTAGGCACCTCCAGCTTCATCTCACACCTTCCAGCACCTTTGGTGTGATTGAACCCAACAAATACATCAAAATGTCTACTCTCCTTGTTTGTTCTTCCCGGTCCATTTTGAAAGGTCCTTGTTTGGTTTTGGTAATTGAGTGACAACTTAGGTGGACTAATTGTGTTTATGTGAGATACACATGTGATTAGTCCACAGGTACATGTGTGTGAGCAACATATGCCATGGAGGTAAAAATGGCTTGGAGATGTTGCATAGCTCACACATGTGATGATGAAGGAGCTTAAATACACATGAGACATGACATTGAGTCATGTGATCAAGGTGGAGAAGATCAAGACAAGACTTGGCTTGATGGACTGGTTGCAAGCATGAAGGGCAAGTCGAAGGCTTTGGAGTGATGGACCGCGTGGCGGTGAAGCTTGAGCAAGACTTGGCGCCGATGGACGATGGCAACGGTGAAGAGCAAGTAGAGTCAAGATCGATGAACCAATATGATCATATGATGATATGAAGTGGATCATATTATTGTTGATCGTGTTGGTGCATGTGTTGCATCGACATTGGAGGAGATGGAATGGAATGCGCAAGGCAAAGGTATAACCTAGGGCATTTTATTTCACCGGTCATAGGTGTGTAGAGAAGTTTATGACCGGGTTTAGGATAGATGGTTGTACTATCAAGAGGGGCAAACTTGTTTGCATATCGGTCATCTAGTGCCACTCGAGTGATCTAACTTTGCATTGTCGCTAGGATCGAGTGGCGTGGCAAGTTGAGTGGCTAACATCCTTTGGAAAATGATTGTAAAAATGCTAACACACATACACATGGTGGTGTACACTTGATGGTGTTGGCACATTTACAAAGGCAGTGGTGTTTGTAGGGGTGAGATGGGTTCGGGAAAATAGAATGTCTATTTTCTATTGCGCCGGATGCAAATTCTTGTGGTTAGCACACTTGAGCAAGGGTGAAGAGAATGGAGAAGATGCTGGCGTCGGTCAACTGACCGGACGCTGGATCTGAATGCATCGGACACTGGTAGGCTGCGTCCGGTCGCGCTGACGTGGAGTGTAGCAGTCGCTGGAGTATGACCGGACGCTGGCTGCGTCCGATCGCATTCGACCGGACGCGTCCGGTCATGCTCGGGAGCTTACTGAAAACGACCGGACGCTGAGGGTCCAACGTCCGGTCAGTTGAAGCTGGAGCGTCCGGTCAGGTCAAGTGACCATTGGAACCGGGACACGTGGTCGTCTGTGGGCGATCGGACGCTGAGGTCCAGCGTCCGGTCAACACGACCGGAGCGTCCGGTCGGCCCGACCGTTGCCCAGTGAAGGGGTAACGGCTAGTTTAGCCCTTGGGGCTATAAATAGAAGTGGCCTTCGGCCATGGCTGGTGCTGAGCACCTCAAGGGACTTAGTGTCCATGCTTGTGAGTGCTTGGGAGCCCTCCATCACACACATACTTGATAGTGATCATTCGATTATGTGAGTGAGCGATTCTAGTACGATTGCATTGTGAGGTTGCATCGAGTGGCACTAGGTGATCGAGTTGCAAGCCGGTGGTGCTTGTTACTCTTGGAGGTTGCCACCTCCTAGACGGCTTGGTGGTGGTCTCCGTCGAAGCGCGCAAGAAGCTTGTGCGGCGCTCCGGAGAAGTGCTTGTGAGGGGCATTGTGCTCGCCCCGCGGGAGCCGCGAAGAGCAACTCTAGTAAAGCGTGTCATTGAGCTACCCTCACTCAAGGGTAGGTTCTTGCGGCGCCCGACGTGCGGGCTTAGCGGGTGATGCTAATTAGCCGCCGAACCACCAAGTGAGCGGTCGACACAACGGGGACTAGCGTGTTGGCAAACACGTGAACCTCGGAAGAAAAATCATCGTGTCAACCTTATTCTTTCCGTTGGTTTGCATCTCCGTTACACAAGCTTGCAATTACTTTTATACATATTAAGCTTGTGTAATTGCTCTTGTAATTAGATAGCTTGTGTAGCTTGCTAATTACCTTCTTGCTTGTGTAGCATAGAAGTAGCTCCCTTGCGTGGCTAATTTGGTTTTAGTAACCTTGTTAGTCACATTGCTTAGTTTGTGTAGCTAAGTATTTGCGCTCTCTAATTAGGCATTGGTTGCCTTGTTATTGAGCATTGCTAGTGAGCTTAGTTAGCTTTGTGCTTTTGCTTACTAGCATGTGTAGGAGCTCCCTTGTCACTTAAAGTACTAGTGGTATAGGTTTGTGTAACTTTGCTCCTAGAATTATTTAGGAGAGCTCTAGCTAAGGATGGCAACGGGTCGGGTTCGGATCGGGTGGAGTCTCCGTGCACCCAAAACCGAAACCTGAAATCGAAACCCGAACCCGCCCCGAAAACCGATTCGGGTGGAAATCCATCACCAAAACCAAACCCGCGGATACCCGAAACCCGAACGGATACCCGAAACCCGAATGGATACCCGAAACCCGCGAATATATATACACATATTCACATGTATAAACAAGAGATAACAAATAATAAATATTTTCATGAGTCAACTTTAAATAAATTTAATAATCTAAGTAAACAAATTATTATTAGTATATTATAAAACATGAGTTTTAATTCCAAATGATTTATTTCGGATATCCATCGGATATCCACGGGTGAAAAACCAAACCCGAAACCGAACCCGATTGGTTTCGGGGCCCCGAACCCGAAAACCGTGGGTGAAAAACCATCCCCAAACCCGAACCCGCAGAACCCGAAACCCGCGGATATCCGCACCAAACCCGAACCGTTGCCATCCTTAGCTCTAGCTAGCCCGGCACCTTTATTGCTTAATTGTTATCTTTGCAAGGTGCTAGTGAACCTATATAGTAGGGTGTAGTCTTGGCTAGACCGTTAGTTTAAATTCTGCATTTGTATCGGTTAGCCGACGCGATTAAGTTTTAGAAAAGACTATTCAACCCCCCCCTCTAGTCGCCATCTCGACCCTTCACATTTGCAAAGCATATTGGGTGTGATTGTGTTCCAAAATCAGATCAGTTATTTTATACTTTCCCTTCTCCTGGTCTAGTATGAGACCTATGCCGACTCGACAATCAGTTCTAGTTTCACCTCTTGGACACTTTGTGAGATAATCTCTTTTATCTTGCACTCTATGACCTTCATTTGCACAAACATATCTGCTAGATCTAACTTTTCCATCAAATTTTCTTTTGTTTGCATATTTTTTTCTAACCTCAAAGCCTTTTTGACCTCTAAAGGTAACCCAAAACATTCAGGCCTCTTCTATGGTACTGAACTCCATACCAACTTGAGGTAACAAATTAGGAATCAAACTCTCCCTACAACAAAAAAAATGATTTGGTGCTAAACTGAGCAACTAAAATGGAGACTTTGTATTTGCGTGAAGCCATTAATCTAATCCAATGATGCAAATAATTACACACATATTTTCTGCCATCTGAAACATGCAGGTTTTGTTTTCACACAGACAAAGAACTTCTTTCAATCCATATCAACACATCTAGGGATGCCAGCGATGACTAGATTAGAACAACGAAAAATCTTAGTAGAGAGAAAGATCTAGGAGTGCAAAGTACTCCACCAATTGATCGTATCAGCGGTAGCATAGCACGAGCAGTCGATGATCTCCGCCTCACCTCGGTCGTCCTGGCTCCAGCCCCCGCACCAAAACAAGCCGCGTCCGCGCCAAAACAGCGAGCTGTCGCACCAAAAAAGAAAGGAACGCCGCTGGCTGCTTTTTCTGCTTAGTAGGCCGTGTTATCAGGCCAAAACATGCACGTGCGAAGGAGGTATTGCCTGGGCTCAGCTGCTCCGTCGGATGGCATTGAACGGCAGCAATGGAGTGACTGCCGGCAGCAGTCATGGAGACCGACTCAGATGATCTCGTTCCAGTATCATCATAGGAGGGAGGGATGGAGCTCATGCTTGAGCAAGAATAATATAATATAAATAATACAGCCCTTTATTGATTGTCTATCAGTCTAATTGTATACTAAAATTAGTTCATCTATAGTTTATTATTTTCTCCACTCACATAATTTTTGTTTAGTTCTTGTGCATAAGTCGGCTCCTGCTTCTTTTTCTCCTCTTTTATCTCTCCTCTATCTCAACATACAGCCTACCAACAGTCTTATTATACACTTGCTCTAGGCTCAACTAATTACGCTGCAGGAGCGGAATTAACTGAATCATCACAAATACCCTAATAAGGTTTATGCCTCATTGTGCATTCCTTCTATTCTAGTAATATGCTACTAGTATATAGGAGTATTGTTTTTCTTTCTTCCTCTGTTATTGAGAAACATTAATATATAGGAGCTGGAACCATATGACCTTTTTTTTCAATGTACTTACTGGTAGGACGTACCCTCTTCCTCTTCTTCTTCTTCTTCCTCCTCCTCTTCTTCTTCTTCTTCTTCTTCTTCTTCTTCTTCTTCTTCTTCTTCTTCTTCAGTTCAGCCTTGCATATCCGTATATAGTTAGTTACTCAACCAAGTACGATACAGCATCAGAGACGCATTTCTTAAACAAACCCATAGCAGGCCGGCAAGCAGTCTGCAGATGATTTGTTTCTTTCGTCCCTTTCCCCTTTCATTCCTTTCGTTTTGGGCAACATCCATCCATCCATTCATCCAAAAGCGAAGCGAGGCGTCTCGTGAGGATTAGGATTAGGAGGCTTCTTAGTCTTCACGCAACGTCTCCTTTTAATTTATTTATCTATCTTTCCTTGCTTTACTATACTTTGCTTTGCTTTGCCTGGACCTGGATAGACACCACCTTCCTCTTCCTCCCAGCTGAGCCGCCTTCTTTTCTTTTTCAAGCTTTTTACTATTAGCCTTCGTACCAAGATGACTTTGAGGCCAAACTAACATCACTATGCGATATGAAATCAGGTGGATATTTTCCCCCTTTGAAACTTCAAAAGGAAAAATTGTTACGGAGTAGTACTATTACAAGGTGAAGAACTGAAGGTGAAGCCAAGCTCTGTATATCCATCCATCCATCGGTGCCTGAAAACAACTCTAGCAGACCTGCAGGTAGGTAGGGTAAGATCGTAAGGATCAGGACCTACATTATTATTTATATTTACTTATATATAATCCATCCTAAAATGGGACAGACACGAGTAGCTCTCACAAGTACAACACACGATGGTTGGATGGATTGCAAGCACATAATTTTTTCTCTCGTCAGATCAGAGTCAGAGTAAATTAAAACAAAAAAAAACAACAACTAGACACGTCATCCACTTCCACTGACCGAGAAGAAGAATGAAAAAAATAGATTCCGTTGCCGGGACTCGAACCCGGGTCTCTCGGGTGAGAGCCGAGTATCCTAACCAGCTAGACTACAACGGATGTTGATGCCTTGCTTGTTGTTCTTTTACAAATCGTAATGTAGAAATAATTCGGGTATAACAGGTCCCACCTACGTACTCTTGTAAAGCTATTCTTCATGAAAGGTGTCCACATCATTTTCTGCTAAGTCAATGTCATCCCTTATTAATTACAAAAAAACGTACACATCATTCTCCACTAAATCCATGTCATACCTTATCAATTACAAAAAATATCCACATCATCTCTATCACGTGCAATACTTTTCATCTTTAATCCATTAACATACAAGTCATCTACATATGCTATTTGTTTTATCACATATTCCTCTATAATGTAATCAAATATTCTATTGGTTTGTCTTCTATTAGCTTACTGATTTTAACAAGATTTGATACAATAAAATAACATTCATGCAAGTCAAATTCATATATACAAAATATCATATAGTAATACTATATATATAACATATTTATTTTTAAGAAAATCCCGCGGCAACGCGTGGGGTATGCCTCTAGTAATATATAAGTTAACTGCAACACTCCAGCAGAGGAAAGATTCATACTTGTACACCCTAGCCTTTTCTTTCTTTGATAGGAGCAATGGAGCTCTTTTCCATTATTGAACTCAAATTTGTAAGCAAACAAAAGGCTACGTTTGATAGAGCAATAGAGTCACTATCTTTGGTTTCGCTGGCTCTAACTCCTCCGTGTAGTGTAGCAAAAAGGTGGAGTTGTTTCGAACCGTGCCAAACAAAGCCAAAGCTTTTTTTAGAAGGAAAAAAAAAAGATGAGATCGGCATCGAAGCAACCAAAGGAAATGAAGCCTTGATGTACGGCCCACGGTCAATGGCAGGCAGGCTGCGAACTCTGGAGCCCAGCCCACGGTGCATTGTCAATGCAAACACCATGCGTGGGCTGAAAACAAACTATAACAAGCAGAGGCCCACAATATCCACTTGCTCCAACTTCCACGCCAAAAAAAAAAAAAAAAAAAAAAAAAACTTGCTCCAACTGACCCAAATCCTCAGCATGCAATCAACTCCATCTTCCTCAGCCTACAATCAACAAGGCCATCTTTGTTTCCACTTAACTGATTTGTTATCATCGCCATTTCACAAAGATTTTATTTTTTTTCGATTCTCGATTGTTCTAGTTCAAAATTCTAAAGCGGTGGTTCAAAGAATAAGAAAAGATGAAACTTTGGGTCCCATTCTCACTTTTTTTTAGTGAGAATGTGACTATAAGCGGAAACAAACATAGCCAGAGACGAGGCTCATCATGTGATTGAATTTCCAATGAATTTAAATCAGGTGCCATCACAAATCACATCATTCAAATTTGATCTCAACTTGGCCTCCTGAAACTAAAAAATAATCATGCATCCACGAACCACCCATAGCTAATTATATCCTGCCATCAACACTACCATTTCCGTCGCTCCAAATCTCCTACAACTAAAAAGAACAAAGTGTTGACAATTTTTTGTGCGACATTTGTTTTGGTTCGTCCGTCTGCCCACCCCTGCGATACCGTGGCCAATAAAAAAAGAAAAATCCCCCCTCATCTCTCTCGTGACCCGACGCCCGATGGCGCTCCCTCCCCCCAACGCTCGACGACGCTCCTCCCTCCCAGCCGCGGCGACGCTCCTCCCTCACCGGCAGCGGTGGTGCTCCTCCCTCACCGGTGGCGCTCCCTCTCACGGCGGCCTCCCATCTCCACTAAAGCTTTGCGAGCTCGGTCTCGGCGCGGCCAGATACGCGAGCATGGCGGGCCCTGGCTACATCGCATGGGGGCTAGGACGGCCGCGTGGCTGAGGGGCCGACGACTGTGGCCCCTAGCCTGTCCCACCGCGCCACCGGCACCTGCGGCGACTCCCAGGACAGGCGCGGCAAGGTGTAGGGGCGATGGCGTGGCCACCCCGAAGGCACCGACGGCGGCGGTGCCTCCTCAGATTTGGTCGGCAGGCAGGAGGAGCCTCGAGTTAGATGAGAGGCGAGCAGATCAAGCGGGATGAGGAGCGAGCAGATCGACAAGGTACGCCCTTTCCTCCTCCCTAGCTCGACAAGGTGCGGCTAGGCCATCGAGCTTTGTGGCCCTCGGCGACAGCTTGGCCAACCCCGTGTGCTCGGTAGCCCTTGGCGGCGGTGCGGCCCCTGATCTAGCTACTTCAACCTTCCCCTCTCCATCGGCATCACAGGGGCGGCTCCCCCTCTCCATTGGCATCACAGGGATTTTTTACAGATTTCTTGTGATTCTATCAGATTTCTTATGATTCAATGATTTTTTGCAGCATGTTGATACCCCGCTTGAATGTTGCAGTAGTTGGTGGAGGCGGTCCCTCCTCTCCTACCCCAGGCAACAAGCTTTGACGGCATATATCCTGGGCAGCACACTGCGTCCAATGAACTGCGTCCAATGAATATCCTGGGCAACACACTCTCCTACCCCAGGCAACAATCTTTGATGCATGGACGAAGGGGATTTCTTTAATTCTTTTATTAATCTCTTGTTCCTCTTGCAGACACGCATGGTGGCCATGGCAAGAGCATCACTGGGTAGCTGCAGAGGGTGCTCAACATTTTCGCTTCTGTGATTGTTTCCACATTTTTTCTATCCATGTTTGTATGCTCTCACTCACAAGATTCTATGCGTAGACGGAAGTATAAATCTTTATATCCTAATGTGCAAAATTATGAATTTAAAATTTTCCAAAAATATATTCACAATGGATCTTGAATCGTGCACAAAAATGTCAGGATTTCAACGATGAAAACTGTTTTTTGAATCGGATGCTTCGTTGAAGAATTATAATGAAAAAATGGAAGAGATTGGATTGGGTTGCATGCATGCATGCGTGCATCAACCTTGTCAGTTTTTTCTATCAATTGAAGATCCAAATAGAAAGGTGTCTGAATGCATGGTTACATTGATTCGTTTTGAGATAGACAATGTGATGGAGAAAAAAGATATATTTTCCTCTTCTACTAGACATCTTGTGGTGGTTCAAAATTCTGCTTCTTATCCAGTTTTAGTATCCCATGTGAAAAGTGTTATACACTACAGATTGAAACAAATTCCTAGTTGTTCGTCCAGCAATGAGTCCTTACGAATTTGTTAATACCGTGGAGCCATTTCAATATGATAATATCTTAGCAGAGCAATGTGTCTGCTACCAATTACAATTTCAATGGTGACGTGAAGTTGCAGCCTCCAAGAGCAACTAAGGGTAAGGAGAAGTACCATCGGTGACTACTGTACACTGGCCACATAAGTGACGATTGCTGTAGGGCATATCTTTTGTATTTTCTTAGACAAAGATGAAGGTCTGGCATCGACAACTTCTCTAATGTGATCGAAGTCTATTAGTGTCTAGATTGCTATCCGGTGGATGCACAAATCATTTGACATTGTATAGCAAACTGAGAACTAGCTGCTTAGGAAAAACCTTAAAGAGTTCATGACAATTCTGATAGTTCCGTTGACCTATTTATCCTTTCTATCTTTACCACATCGATTCTTCTTTCTCTAAAACATACTTGATTACTCGTAAATTCATGGTTAATGCATTAAGTTTTGGATTTTTATAGGTATGGGCAAGGTTGTCGCTCGGCCCTTACCGAGTCGGTGAGCCTATGACACCGCGCTCTCCGTGACGGTGTTAATTTCACAAATTTTGCTTTTTGGATTAAATGTTACTTTAATATTTTCATGGTATTGTTATTTTATCGTGCGATCCTTGTGTTTTTAGTACAAAAGTTTTACTGTCATGTAGCAATGCACAACACGCTACCTAGTTAAATTAATAATCCTAAAGCTTCTCTAAAATTAAACCAAACTAGACTAAGACTACGTACGTGTCTGCCATGCATGCATGCATGCATCACGCAGTCAAGCCGCCTTCGAACGGCACCCCGGTGGCCGGCAGCCACGAGTAGCCGCCGATGAACCTCCTCACCGTGAACTCCATCGCCTCCTCCGCCAGCGTGATGACGCGGTGTCCCGGCCACGCCACGCGCCCCTCGAGCTCCGCGCCGGGCCCGTAGTTCCGGTACTCGCCGTAGTACACCGTGTCGTCGGGCACGCGCGCCGACGCGTCCCACGCCAGCCACCCGGCGGCGTCCACGTGTGCCCCCATGTACGACTCCATGTACACCACCCGCGCGTACGGCTTCCACGGCCGGCCCAGGTACGTCGAGTTCGTCGAGTACTCACCGCGCACGGCGCGCTCCAGCTCCGGCGACGGCACCAGCCGGCAGCCGTGCACCGAGAACCCCGTGCTCTGGTTCGGGTCCGCGCGTCCCTGCGCCGTCACCGTGTTCTTCTGCTCCGGCAGCGGCCGCCGCGCACGCAGCGTGCAGTTCTGCAGCACCGCCGCCGCGTTGCCGAACACGGCGTCCACCGTGCCGGCCACCTCGCACTCGCGGTACAGCTGCCGCTGCGCGTGCGCGTACAGCGTGTCCTGGTACCCCACCACGGCGCACCGGTACGCCACCGCCCGGTCCGCGCTCACCAGCAGCGCCACCGCCTGGTGCGCCCCGGGCCCCGCGCGGTTCTCCACCGTCAGGTCGCGCACCATGAACCCGTCCCCGGACACCGACAGCGTTGCCGTGTCGAAAGTCCTGAGGCCGTCCCCGACGCTGCGGCGCCCGACCACCACCGTCTGGCCGGCGCCGTCGCCGACGAGCACCAGATTCGTCTTGTTGCGCGCCACACTGATGTTCTCGGTGTACACGCCGGCCTTGATGTAGATCACGACTCGGCGGGTGCTGTGCACGGGAGCAGCCTCCACGGCGTCGCCGATGCTCTGGTGCGTTCCGCTGCCGTCCTTGGCCACGACCATGTCGGGCACGATGTCAGCGGTCGGAGCATCGAGGAGCCGGCGATCGTTGTGCTTTACCCACCTTGGGGCCCCAAAGGTGAGGTCTCCGTGGCCGCTGCTGGCTGACAGTAGCTGTCGTTTCTGGACGGTGACGCCGGCGACGTCGCCGTCCGGTGCTCCCTGTGCCTTGAAGATGGCGAGGCTGTTGCTTAGGTGCTCCCTGAGGTTGGCGAGGGACCGAAGCATCTGGGCCTTGACGGTGTGGCCGTCCTTGCCGCCGCCGCGGTCGGCGTCAACTTCTTCATGAAGGCCGTCGCGGCACGTGTCGTGGTACGTGAGCGCCGCGCTGAGCTAGGTCATGACGTCGTCGTGCACGTCGGCGGCGGCGGCGCCCGCAGCTGTAGACACCGTGACGGCGCGGACCGAGCGGTTGAGTAGGTCGGCAGCGGCCTCGAGCATCTCGAGGCAGTCGCTGATGTCGTAGCCACCAGCAGCAGCGTCGTCCGGCGGCGCCCGCGCGGCCACGAGCTCCGTCGCGTCGGCGAGCGCGTCCGCCACGCTGCGGCGAGTGGCGTCGAGCGACATGGGCACGAGGTCGGCTTCCCGCGCGGCCGCCGCGCCGGGGAGCGCCGCGAGCTCGCTGACGCACAGCGCCGGGTACAGCGTGGGCCCGCACGTGCGCCTGATCGCCTCGGTAGAAGCAAGGATGACATCACCCGTCGGCCCCAGCCGCACGGCGAAGTAGATGGCCAGCGAGACGGCGACGGCGAGCGCCACGCTGACGGTGGACGCGAGGATGATGAGCAGACGGCGGCGGCATCCGTGCTGGGACGACGGAGGCGGCTCGGGCGAGCCGAGCGTGATATGGGCCATGCATGCAACGTTCGCTCGAGCGGTGGCGAAAAAAAGAAAGCTTTTGCGTGCGTGAGTACTAATTTGTATGTCACGGTGTATATATATGGTATGGTCCGAATCTATACAATAGTATAATAAGCGTGCAATCCAAAAACTCCGTCTCCTCTCACAGAAAACTGTTACCGGCACAGTCAACGCGCGATGTATTTTCCCTGCTGAACAGTAACGGCTTCGTAAACAGTAACCGGGTTTTGGAACAGTAACGGGTTGCTACGAACAGTACTTACCCGTTAAGGAACAGTACCACCCTGTTTTTCCCTCTCTTTTTTTTTTTGACGCAAAACAAATATTTTTTCCCCACTATTACCCGCGCAAAGCGCGGGGTTCCCTGCTAGTATATATTGTTACCGCGCTAGAATGGAAATTGATATGGTTGATTGGGTGTACACCTCACCTTGTTCTTAATCCAACTCATCTTGCACTTTTTAATTTGTCCAATCTAAATTATAAGATGCTTTGATTTTTATAGATACACAGTTTTTGATATACACTTAGTTATAAATTATATCTATATACGTATAAGTAGTAAAAGTAGAGCTTCGTTACTGTGCTTGAGAGGAACCACCGGTTCGTCCCGTAAAAATTATTTACCGCAGGTCTTAATTACGAAATTAATTAATTATAATTAGGGCAGTTTAGTACTTTTCCTACCCTACACAATATCCGACTCCCTAACCCTGCGTTGCGAGATCTCGCGCTTCCAGGTCGCCGTCTCGCCTCCAATCGCGTCGGCGCCGCCTTCGACGCCGATCCAGTCCTCGACGCTGATCGTTACACTTCTCGCGCCGGACATCGTGTGGTGCCGATGACCGTGGAGCACTCGAACAAGAAGCAGGCCATGCACCCGCCCACCATGTTCTGCTCCTACCTCACCTTCGTCTCCGGGTTGTCACTCCGCAGCCTCGTCGCCGACGAGTTCCTCAGCGCCACGCCTATCTGGTGCCGCTACATCGCCATCAAGGCGCTCGTCCACGCCTCTGCGCTCTTCCTCGTCTCCCTCTCACTTATGATGCGCATGAACGTCGTCGATCGGGAGGACGGGGCGAGTAGGGCCGCACGGGATGCTGGCGCGGTCGCGCGTCTTAAATCTCGCGTTCGCCGCGCTTGCATCGGGAGTCACGGTGGGGCGAGGCCGCGGGTAGGGGCTGGTGACAATTCATAGATTCACATCTGTGAAAACTTAACATTATTTCCATTGTCCTTTCTCTCTGCATCTTCTCCATGCGCTCCGTCCCTTCACGATCGATTGAGTAAGTTAACTTGATCATCCTGCAGGCGCGGCGGACGCCGGCAATGGTGGTGGTCTTCGGCTGGGCTATTACTCGGAGAGCTGCCCGCGAGCTGATCGAGGACATCGTCAAGGAGCAGGTGGCGCAGCCTGTACCACAAAGCACGGCAACACGGCGGTATCGTGACTGCGACTGCGAGCCCTGTTCCACGACGCCTCGCTCCTGCTGGAGCCCACCACGACCAGCGTCTCCGAGAAGGCCTCCCGCCGGAGCTTCGGCATGAGGAACTTCAAGCACATCGACGTGATAAAAGCGGCGGTGGAGCAGGAGTGCCTGCCCCCGCCACCTTCTCCGGCCTGCGCGGACATCCTGGCCCTTGCCGCGCGGGACGGCGTCGAGGGAGCTACGGAGACATGAAAGGAGACAGAGCTCGTACATGGAGATAATGGGATTCTTCTTCTTCTAGCTGCTTTTGAAACCTGAGCACCGCCCCACGAGTTTGAAGTTACTGTTCTTGAAGCTTGATTGTTGCCTCACGAGCTTGAAGTTCCTTCTTTTGACACTGGGTTGCTCCCTCACGAGCACCTAACAGGATTGCTATCGGACAATGCAACCGCATGTTTCACCGAGCCCCAGCAACCGGTTTTTGGACCGTGGATTTGCTTCACCTGCCGCATGCGCGCCGTGGATCCTCCGATTCATCACCTTCCCAGGAAATCACCTCAGCACAGCACCGCCCCCGGCGGACGGATTCGGCTCATCACTGACTCCTCCGGGCGCCGCGTACGAGATCCGCGGCGGAAGGGCCGGAGCACCCCAGCGCGGCAGCGCCCCGGGCAGCCGGGAACCGGCTCATGCGTTCCTCCGAGCGCGGCGCACGAGATCCGGGTGTACGTGTACCCCGCCGCGGAAGACCTGAAGCATGGACGGCGGCGACGACGCTGGTGGCGGAGGCGCCGGTCAAGAAGCCCCGCACAAGGGCGGCACGAGTGCGACCACATCAACTTGTTCGTGCTGCTGCTCGTCTTGTTCGTCGTCTCCCGTTCACAGATTGTTTATAATTTGTATTTTTTCTGACATATATTTCTCTGGTATTCAGAATCCATAGAAAAAAAAATTAAAAATTTTGGCATATATTTGTTTGAATCTACAGTTATCCCTAAATTACATCAAATAAATTACACTAAAAAAATTATTGTAAATATAGTAATAAGACGATGTAACTATAATTATAAGATAGCGTAAGTGTATGGAAAAAATCTGATTGTTGGGAGGGGCTAAAACAACGAGTCGTTGATTAGATAGATTCGCACCTAACTATTCCGACACCTCCTTTGGAGCTCATCTTTCTTTCCCTACAGACGGACCTGTTATGACTAATGCTCAGTCTGAATTGTTGCTCATATCCAATGAGCGATGCGACTGAACACATGAATGATGCACGGTCTTAATGCAGGGAATCCAATGACATTAGTCTGAATTGCTCAAAATCCTTATTTATCCTTAATGTTCACTCAGTAAAGACTTCTGTGTGTGTATAACTGAAAATATGCCACAAGCCACCCTTTCAAAATCCTAAATGTTTGCCCTGTGGGGGTTTAGGAGCTTGACGGTTGTCTTCTGCAAAAAAAAAAAAAAAAAAAAAAAAAAAAAAAAAAAAAAAAAAAAAAAAAGGCTCACATCTACTCCTGTCGGACCATGTTCAAAATCTAAATCAATTTCCTTTACAGAAAATAGGTCTATTAAACTTTAATTTGTAAATAATGTGGTGATCCAAACAAGCCCTAAATGACGATAGTGTTGGGGACATGATTTACGCAGGCTCATGTCCCAGATGGGGATGTGGTGATAGCCCTACCTTACAGCTTGTACTCCCTCTCCATTTCAAAATGTATGTCATTTGTCTTTAAAGTACATACATATATTATTTTTTTTCTATGTATCTAGATGTATATTATGTCTAGATACGTATAAAAACTTTGTATCGAGTGAACCGTCATATGGCCAAGCTTTTGACTCGAGGTAGACGACGTACAAACTCAATAGCCAACAGGGTAATGTTTGGACCTGCACACCCTGAATCAATATAACAGCAGCAAGTTTGGCCATCGATCGACAGTTGTCTACACGCCAGCCCAAAGCACATGTTTGTATAGCCAACTATGGTGACCACGACTACTGAACACAGGTGGGGCGAAAAGGAAAATGTTAGTACAAAGAATGCCACCATATGTATCATGGAATTGCTATAACAAATGATTGGTATGTCGAACTAATGTTTTATTTCATATTTCTGTTTTATTTACGACCAATTTTGATTAGAAAGTCCACGATACAAACAATCTATCATCTCTTGTTTTCTATACGATAGCTAGCTTCATCTCATACAAAAGGTCACAGAAGTAGAATTTTATTCCGGATCCGCAGCTGTTTGCGCAACACACACGAGTTTGCCGATCGCGCACTGGCCACTGGCATCACCAAGTCTTTCCGGATGGACATGACCACAACACACGAGCTAACAGAAATTTACAGCGACGGATGAGTGTCGTAGTTACTACTAATACTAACATGACATGACAGCAAGAGTGTTGCTGTTACTGTTACCGCTACCCACCTAGACTTTCAGCCCCAACTCTGCGCTGCGCTGCGCTGCACTGCAAGTCTGCAATGCAACAAACTTGCCAGTGTCCCTCAAGGTGTACACAAAATGTGGCGCTGCCTGCCTCGCCATTACCGGTTACTAGCAGCAGTCTCACCACTCACCTTCAGGCTTCAGTAGCCTTGCAGCTAGTCGCTCCACCTTCAGTACAGCCTAGCAACCACCAAGATTCACCATGGTGCAGTGGCTAGCTCCTGCAGCGTTGCGCCGCTCCTATTCACCCTTGCCTCCACCTCCTCCATGTCGGCATCAATCTTACCCAGAGCGTCCTTCACGCTCCCCAACGCATGCTCCAGTGCCTTCATCTTCTCCGCGGCACGGGCCTTCTCCGCACTCATCTCCCTGTACTGGTCCCTCGCCTGCTGAGCCTGGGCAGACACACCAAGGAGGTCGTCGACGCGCCTCAGCAGGAACCCGACGTCCATGCCCAGCAGAGCCACGGACTCCAGGGTCTTCTTCCACACCAGCAGGTCCTCGCGGGAAGGCGACCGCTCCACTGTGCATGCCCGGATGCCCTCTGCGATGCTGACCGTCTCCATGATCGCCCCCACGACGAGGGTCAGGTTTAGCTGCTTCAGTAGGTTCCTGTGGAGGAACGCCTTCTGGGAGCGGCAAAGCTCGTAGTACGTCCTCCGCAGGTGCTCCTGGAACTTGCAGTCAATCACCAGGCTGTCCACGACAATGCTGAAGTCGCTGAAGCTCGCCACGTCACCAAAGTCCATGTCTGAATCCGAGATCCTGAGCCCGCCCGCTTCGCTGAAGATGACGTTGTTGTCATTGTCATCGTCTGCAGGGACACTGTGCTCCACTCTGGTAGCCTCTACATCATCAGAACATTCAATTTACGAGATTCAATAGTTATTTATTTATTAGACCATGTCCATGTATCAAAGGGTGAGATTCCTTATTGCAACTTCAAGAAGAACTTACTTGATAGTAGCTTCCCTTTCTTGCGCGCTTCTAAATTCAGCAGACTGATTGCTCCATCAGTTGCTGTAAATTCATTAGCTCTTATTATGTATACCTGAATGTAAAACATATACAAAATAATAATTAAAATATCGTTGAAGAAATGGGGAGGGTGTTTACCTCTCTAACATAAATTTGACCATTTAATTTGCTGTTTTTTTTTATTTACACCCTTAATTGTCCAAGTGTCATTTCTGGATCTACCCCTACTTATGAACAGATTATTGAAAAAAAAAACATTTTGACAAAACATGGAAAAAGAACTTGCCTTAAATTTCGTTGATTCCACAAGCTGGAAAACCAAAACATCGCCAACCTTAATATCATGTTTAATTGCGAAACCTCTCCACCCACCACTTAGTCCCTGCCTGGAACCTAGATACGTTGTGTGATGATCCTCTCCATTCTCATCTTCTAACATAATTCCAGTGTCTTGCTTTGGGAGATGCTTCTTACAAAAGTCAGTTGGCATACCCTAGGAGCAGAACACAAAAGTTCGATAAAGATGAAGCAAGAAAAGGGACAGATCACAGATGGATTGTACAAAACTTGTGATATCCTTTGTAATGCGCAGTGGCCTAATGGGTGGTTGCAAATCAGACACTCAGTGTGCTTTAAGATCCTGAGAGTGATGTGGTACTTGTCACTTTCTTAGTTAACTTAATCTTCTCAACAGTTTCAATGTTTCTTCAGGATGTCTCTCCTCGCATTAAATTTTTTTTGTTGCATAAGTTGTCCATAAAAAACAATGATCAAATCTTTAGCATTGGTCAAACATTCAAATAGTTAGTAAGCAGTAGCAACTTACAAGCCAAAACCCCCGGATGACATGAGATGGTAGCATAGTCTTGGTAAAGCTAAGATTGTTTTCTGGCAACTTCGCCTGTACCTCCTTAGCTCTAGCCATGGCGGATCCACAGTTGCCGTGAACACTGGAATTAGATTAAAGATGTAGGTGAACAATTAAACAATTTTGACAACTTCAGATGCAGTTTACTTATGAGAAAAGGAAAAACATAAGACAAGAAGAAGTACCTAGCACTTAAATTTTGGCCATTAATATCAGATGCCTGTCAAGTTACAACATATTCATAATTAATCCATTCCTTCTGGCTTGTACTAATGGAAAGGCAAGAAAAATTGGAGCTCGAAAAAACACAGCAATTCTAGATAGAGCAATGGAGAGGGAAATAGTAAAGTCCACTTAACTAGTAGTGTATGTTTATAAGAAAATTTGAGCCAACCATACAAAATTTCTAAGCCCTAGGTTTTGAAAGAATTTTTTTCTAAGGACTATGAGATTATAAATGAAAACAGGAAGTGTGGATATCTTACTTCAGCAATGTTAGTGATGCCAGTAATGATGTTTTGGGCATTGTGTGCCTGAGGGGCACCAGAAAGTTTTTTTTGCTCACTGTCCAGCCTCCTTGACTTCAAAGCCTTTCATGAAATGGAAACTGGGGTTTGAGATAGCTTAAAATAAAAAATAAATGCAACTGCAGGCCATGAAAAGGGGACCTAAGTATGCTAGTGCATATTGGTCATGTAGAATTTCTAGTAGTGAAGCTGTGAATGGAGCAACTGCATATATAGTGAATTTCTGTATAAAAATGAAAAAAAAAGCCTCCTGATATATATTTTTTTGTAGTGATGCTTGCTTATGAATGGAGCAACAGTGTTCTTACTTTCAAAGGAATATCATCGCCCTCATCGTCTGTATCACAACAATGAAGTACCGCTGGCTGGTGACAAACAACAATAGCAAGCTCATCATTCTGCATTCATTCAACGATTATCCTGTGATGACAATATCAAACTTTTTTTTTTGCGAGACCCAGTTACATATGCAGACGCTCACATACACGAGCGCACACTTACCCCTATGAACGCACGAACGCACACCCTACCCCATAGTCTATATATCACAGAGCTGCATAATATTGTTGCATTGATGATGAAAAAGCTAATGGCTAATTTCTGAACTTCATTTTAATGCGGCACATAAGGAACATTTCCAGATGGCACGTTTGATCAAACATACAGCAAACAAAAGAGGCTTGAAGGGCAACACAATCTACAATACCCATCAAATCAAAGACTACAATATCAGAAGTGCCGAGTTCAGAGTAGTGATTCAGGGACCGACCAACATTCAGACTTCAGAGAAAGCAGCAGCACCTCCTATAGTTTTGAAGTACTATGAACAGGTGCTGAGCTTAATCAAAGGAACGGTGCTACTCTGAAGCCAGTGTTAGATCATTTCACGCAGGGTCTCACCGTGGGCACCCAAACACCAACCTTGTCACTGTCGCTGCAGCTGCTGTTGCTGGCACTGTCAAGCAAGGCGACCCTCTGCTTGACCAAAGCCATCTTCTGCTCCATCTTGCTCTTGGGGGACTGCGCGCCAGGTGGCCTCCCAATCCTGCTCTTGGCAGACTTGGAGCCAGGTGGCCTTCCCCTCTTCCTCTGCAGAGCAGCCCACCAAAACAGATGAAATCAGGAACACATTCGGTGCTCGGCTATGTATCTATCTATCAGAACGAAAATCAAAGATCAAAGCTTTGTGTGTTCCTAAATCACATCTGGCAGCGAGTGGTGACAAATCGACCAAGGAGGGAAAAAAATATTGAGCGACGAAATGAAGTCTTTGCAGGGAACGAAGAATGCTAGAAACAGTAACGCAACACAGAGTGGCTGAGGACTGAAGAAGACGAAGATTGAAAAAAAAATGTGCGCCAACTGGATGCTAGTAAAAGAAAGTTAAGATCAAGACAGTGAACAAATATTTGAAAACAAAACGAGAAAAAAAAAGACAGAAAACACAGTGCGGGCGGTAGCTGGTTAAAGAAATGTGGTGCGAAACAACAAAGTCAACGGGGGAAGAAAGGAACTTGCTTTGAGTGGCGGATCATTCGCCATTGCCTCCGCAACGCCTCGCTGGAACCCTGGAGGTCGGACGCCTTGCTGGAACCCCGTCGCTGCTCGAGGAAACATGGAAAGGATTCCGCAATCTGTTCAAGTCCAGAAAGTTGGATGGGTCTCTAGTCTCTACTCTCTGAGGAGAGAGAAGCTATAAATGTAAAAATTTTAAAAAAAAAACGGTAAAAGCTGTAGCTAGCGGCAGGCACCAAATGTTCACATACAACATACAGTGATTGATGGATTCCACGAGACACGCGGCAGGCACCAAACGAACGCCGTTCAGATTTCAAAAACCTTCCACGGATACACGTATTATTAGATTGAGGTGTACTAGTATAATACCTCTTTTTTTTTTAAATCTGAACCGAATTAGAGTTTAGGACATTATTAAAAGAGGTATAATACCTCTTTTTTACCGACTTTGGGGTTTGAATTAATTTTTCAAAAGAAACGTTGAATTAATTTTTCAAAATTTAACCTTAAGACACGTGAAATAATGTATTTGTATTTGGGCTTCGGAATTAGAGTTATGGACTTCGGGGTCACTGTGATCTCCGACAGCTAGTGTCAGTGGGTTTCATGGCCCAGTTTCTAATACACTTATATTTTGAAAATAATGCACAAGAGTTTAATCCTCATGAAGCTATCTCTACTCCCATGAAATTTTCATGATCTTTCCCTTAATCAATGCAGTGACATGTCAGCGTATTTAATGCTCATGAAGCTCTATGAAACTCCAATGAGATTGGCCTAACTTTTTGGTAAAATCTTTCTCTCCCTTAGGAAATGCTTAATTAAGGTAGCAGGAATTTAGCATGCTTAATTTCATAATAAGAGGAAAGAAATAAAAACAAAAAAGCTCACCTAGCTATGCTAGAGACGAACAATCTCACGAACCATGATATCTAAGGCTTCAGAATCAGGGTTTAGGACTTTAGGGTCTTTGTGATCTCCGACAATAGCTTTTAATGAATCATTCTCTCTCTATGGAAATGCTTAATTCCAATCCTAGGGATTCAACACGCGTAAGCTGATAATTAGAGAACAAAATGAAAAAAACAAAGAAACTCACCTGGCAACGCCAGAAACATAGGACCTTACCACCCTTTAGATCGAAGGCTTTAGAAGGGTTTTGGACTTCAGGGTCTTCGGCACTAACATTTTGGTGAAATCTCTCTCTCTCTCTCTCTCTCTCTCTCTCTCTCTCTCTCTCTCTCTCACTCAGGAAATGCTTAATTCTGGTTGCAGGGATTCAACATGCGTAAGCTGATGATAGGAGAGAGAATGAAAACGAAGAAGCTCACCCGATGACGCCAGAGATGAAGGACCTTGTCGGCCTTTAGATCTGAGGCTTTAGAATTGGGGCCTAGGACTTTAGGGGCTTGATGATCTCTGGCACCGAGGAGTTGCTAGAGAGGTCGCCATACCATCCCCACCTAAGAAATGGAAGAGTCCGATTACAAGTGGAGGTAGCGAGCCTGAGGTGGTTCACGTGGCGGCGGCAATGGAGTTGGCGGTGCACCGCTGGAGCCAAAGAGGAGATTGGGGGTGTTTGGGTCGAAGAGGTGGAAAACCGTTAAGGGTCAGTGGCGGCGGTAGGAAGAAAAATATGTGTGCAGTAGATAAGACATGATGATATAAGTTTTAAGGTTGAGTGGTGAGGGGACAAGAGGATTCTTCTATGCATGTGCTTTGTAGTCAGTTCACTCCTCCCTTTCTCTTTTTTTAGCCGCTCCGATCCTGAGCTTAAGGGAGTGTGTTTGGTTTAAAGAATCTCTAATTCTAGATGAGGTGGCGCGTCATACATAAGTGCAAGCCATAATTTCGGTAAATTGACCCAATTTGTCATGCATAAGTGCAAGCCATAATTTGGTAAAATGATCCGATTTGTCATATGCTTATATACTAGTTATTAGTTTATACTAAGAAAGAATGTAGTGATGATTATTGCCACTGCACAAGATATAATAAAAAAATGTGAAAAAAATGATAATGGATCACTCATTTCTCAAACTAAATGCCCTCTTAAAAGTTCGACTCGATGCTCGTTTTCACCCTTGTTTTTCAAGAGGACGCTGAACTTCCTTCAGGTACACATACGAGAGAAGTTCTCAATCAAATTATTTGTCTTGTGTAGACATGCATAAAAAAAGTTTGGAATCACGATGCACACGCTAAACGAAGGCACGACACGGCTATGGTATGGCCAACCATCACATGACATGGAACGGTTATACGATCAGCCGAAGTATACCCGCAGCTAGTGGAGGAACACCTTACATTATTTACATCATAAAAAAAATGGCATTTGGTACATTCTCGCGTTATATTCGATCTATCTATAGAAAGCTCCTAATTAATGTACCGTCATAACACCAACAGGATATGCATTATATTATTTCCCTTGCATCTACACGAGACTGAGTAATGCCTCGGTTTATTCCTTTCCGATCCCGCGTTCCTTTTGTGCACTTATATATATACATAATATATGTGGCAATATAATATTGTAAGTAAATATTGACATGCATGCACAGGCGCAGAGTATACATAAGTAGAAGTTAAGGGTTGTTTGGTACGGCTAACCTTTACCTTCACTAGCAAAGCGGATTTTTTTTTCTATGGTTCCATAAACAGGGTTGATCAGTAAAACTAAAGTTGTTTTTAGAAAAACGTTAGGTAGCTTCTTAGGAAATAGAGAGAGAGAGAGGGAGGGAGTTAGGAGAAGCTAGTATATATTTTCAGTTTCACCAGCGTTACTTGTCTACACATGAGCAAAGTGAGCCCGGCCCGAGCCCATCAGGTTTTGGTCGCACCAAAGAACCTTAGTGGGTAGGGTCTGGGCACAAATCCTGTTGTCCCAAAAACTTTTTCTTAGCTAGAGCTCGACTGAAATATTTATTTTAGTTGTTCTACACTGTAAACTACAAGGACGACTGGTCTAGGCCTAGGTTCCACTGAGTCCGATCTTAAAAAATAGGCCTTTAATAGCCAAATCTTATTTCGACCTGAGCCCGGCCCGCAAAATGCTCGCGTCTATCCTGAGCATGTGAGAGCACATTTTAGAGAACTTTTAGAAATAAACTGTTTCCAAATAGTTGTTTGATAGGAGAAGCAAAAAAAAAAACAGCTTTATAAAGTTAGAACATAATCCCTATAAAAAGACCCTTATTGCATCCAGCCCAAAACACCATATGTTCGATGCGCGGTTGCTACCTCTACATAGCCTAGTGGTTACAAGAGCCTCCATAGCACCTGAGGTCATAGGTTCGACTCCTCGTGGGAGTGAATATTACATGATTTAACGGTATTGTGTATTCAATGGTAGACGATGTTCTCGTCAACAGTGAGGAGCATGTGGTGACTTCTTCAATCTCGAGGATTTGCCAGCTCAGTCTTCAAAGATGCTCATAAGGGTAGGGTTTGCATGCTTGCATTCATAGGGATGAGTGTACATGCGTTGCGGGTATCTACGTTGTACTGTGTAATTACAAAAAAAAACTACCAGGGAGAATCACTTTGCCAAATCAATATATCCTCCAATCCAAAAAAATATATAATTCTCATCTTTTGATGATTCAACAATCTATTTTTTTATTAAATACTAAAAAATAATATTTATGATATGTAATGCTCCTCTCAATCCAAATTATATGGTATTGTGGCTTTTCTAGATACATTATTTATATTGTTCCTAGACATTGTGTATATCTAAATACATAGCAAAAATTATTATCTAGAAAAGCCAAAATGTCTTATTTGAAACGGTGAGTGTGTACCATTAGATTAATTCTAAAATACATTTTTATAATTTAGAATGTAGTTTTGCGATGGAACACAATAAAGCACTAGGCTAAATGGATTATGAGCTGAGTTTTATCAAAGTTTTGTGATGTCATCAGAAGGGATCTGATGCAAATGTTGCATAATCTTCAATCGAGAACCTCGCTACTCTTTAGTCTCAACTTTGGTGTCACAACTTTGATTCCGAAAGTCCAAGAAGCAAATAGAATTCAACTGGATCAGCCAATTTGCTTGCTAAATGTTAGCTTCAAAATTGTCACTAAATTAGCAAATATTTGAATCAACACAATAGTAGATTATATAGTTGGTCCAACCCGACGCAACATCCTTGAGGGAGTTTTCATCATGCATGAGACAATTCAATTCATGAGTTATTCAAGTACAAGGTACCCTATGTCCAATGGAGGATGCTTCCCTTGCGCCGTGCGCTCGGGTTTATAAGGGTGCCGATGAGTTTGTCTAGGGTTCTAGCTTCTAAGCTATGAGATGCTCGAGCTATGGAACTAGTCACCGTTACCTTCCCTAATACAGTCCGGGGGTAGTTTTATAGATGAAATATCGAATTGCGTAGATCTACGATTTTCTAGTTTATTACAAAGAAATCCTACCAGATCTGTGTGAATCAAATGGTATGCTTGACTTTTAAGTATATCTAGTCGATATCTTATATTACAAGTAATCAACATATCCCATCCAGTTTGGACCTCTTCTTTAGCAGGCTTAGTGTCGGGTATCAGTATTAGGGATACCCAAAGAAGGGACCTAAGGACCGCTGACGATGACTCACCTAGATAATCAAGGACGTATTTCAGTCTTGACCGACCCTGAGGGCACGACTCCATCTCGCTTGACCCCTAGGGCATGGGCTCCATATCGCCTGACCCCAAGGGAATGGGAGCCATCTCGCCTAACCCTGAGGGAACGAGCTACCTCTCGCCCGACCCTAGGGGCGCGAGCTCTGTACCGCCCGACCCTAAGGGAACGGGAGCCGTCTCGCCCAACCCTGAGGGGACGGGCTCTGTCTTGCTCGACCCCTAGGGCATGGGCTCCGTCTCGCCTGACAGGGACCCATACCGCCTCCAACCACTACAGGTCAGAAGGTATGACCCCGGGGTCAAACTTCTAACACCGGGTAGGAAGCAGGCATGTATCGATGTGACCCATGGCCATGTCAGGCCACGCCCAAGGGTTCACATCGCCAACAGTGACACGTGTATGGTCGCTGTGCTGCCTACACCCCGTACGGCCGCTGACGGGCACGTCGATTCACCATGCCGTCCGCTGGGACGAGATGGGACGCCACGACCAGCTGATGACGCCGGGGCATGGCACCAGTGGTGAATAGGAGCCCAACGTGGAGCCATCCTCGTCTCCATCTACACACATGAAGGAGAAAAAGGACTCGGTAGCCCTAGAGGCCTTTTTCTCCCTCACTTTTCTCCTTTCTCTCTGTAACCTACGCCTTCCCCTTCCCCTATAAAAGGGGAAGCAGGACGCCCTACGGGGAGAGGGAGAACGAGCACACAAGAACAAGCACACAGCTGAACAAACTCTCAGCACTCTTCAATCCTTCCAGCAGAGACTTGGGACCTTTTCCCTCTCTCGTCCATAACCCCTACTACAAACTGAGTGCTGTTAACACAAGCAGTAGTAGACTGGACGTAGAGATATTCTGCCCGAACTAGTATAAATCCTTGTGTCCTCCGAGCACACCATCCGGGCTAGACGCGTAGATATAAATTACTAGCCGGTGATCCGAAACACTAAAGCCCCCTTTGGCACAGCTCATCCAAAACGGCTTCACCGGTGAAGGCAAAGCCGGTGAAGCTAGAAAAACTGGCTTTTCCCAGCTTCTAGTTTATTTTAACCCCGGCTTACAAAACGGCTTCACGCTATAGTGCCTCGATTTGCGCAAAATAGATGAAGCCAAAGCCAGCATAAGCCGTGCCAAAGAGGCCCTAACAGTTGGCGCACTAGGTAGGGGCTTTTTGCGCGTCTCAACATCCACATCAAGCCTCGAATGGCTAGTCATGGTGTCAGCTAGGTCCCAGGCGTGCACATGCGCTTTGGGAACCTAGACTTCATCATCATGACAAAGGGAGACTTGGCGTAGGCTCCCACCACCGTCCAGCCTCTCCACTCCACCGACCTTAATGCAGTCGTCGAGGCGCTTGAGGAGCTATAGCTACATGTGCCGGAGGCCCATGCCCCTAGGAGCGACTAGCCCCTCAACTTTGATTACAGGAGGCTAGAGCGCCAACTCGATGCCTTCCTAGGACCCCGACCGTCCTAAGAGGACATGCGCTGCCTCACCTTCTTGTTCACCAGTGTCATGACGCAGCTCACCGGAGGGGAACCGCTCTCCTCGGAATACCTCATCTAGAGCACCCCAACAGCGTTCCTATTCGGTCTACACAACGCCGCAAGGATCATTGGCCACCTCATGGTGTAGCACATGCACCCATCCCCTACGAACGACGAGTTCATGGGGATGACTGAATACGTCGTGGAATCTTTCCATGACCTTCTCACGGGAGATTCAGAGTCGCTCTCTGGCTCTAACTTCAGCAGGGGGAGCCATCACCCCTCACGAGAATGTTTTATGGCAGGTACCCTCGAGAGACGCGTTGAAAGCATCCACAAGGGAGGGGCTACCCCACCAAACAATCTCGACGATAAGGTCGAGGGAGATGCAGGGCCCCCGCCTTGCCTACGGGTGGAGCAGATGAGGGCGTGGCATAGGGATCTCGAGGATGCGCGACTCTAGTAGGAGCAGGAGCACATGGAGCTCGAGCACCACGGAGAAGGTGGGCGTGTGCGTGCCATGGCCTGTGATGTGAACCGAAGGATCATCGAGGACGATAGAGCCCTCCCACACTTTGCTCGGGCAAGCCAAAACATCACTGCCACGGTGACCTTGCTCTAGGGGCTTCTAGAGCCCACGACACCCGAGGATCGTCAAGCGTATCACGAGATCCGCATGCTGCTCGAGCACGCGGCGGTGCAGCAGGCGGAGAGCTCGCTGTCTCGGCGATGCAAGCTCGACGTCAGTCAAAACGTGCCCTCGAGACGACATGTCAGGGATGTGTCTATCCACCAGGCACCACATGCCAGTGGGGAGCACGCCTGGCCCTAGTGCATGAGCGTCTCGGCCTCCACCGTGACGCACGTAACACCCTGGATGCCTGTAGGCATGGATGAAGCGGCGAGAGAGAGGAAGCCGACCACGACTATTATAACACCCTAGTGTTAAGCATACATTTGGCACTTGCATTTCATGAGCACAAGCATCATCCAAGCATTCATGAGCATGGGCATATGAAGTTTCATTTCATTCACCTTCTCTTTATCACATGTGATGTGAATAATATACATGTATATGCTTATGATCATGTGTGACCAATGTGAGAAATAGTTGTGAGGTCACAAAAACACTTGAGGCGCATCTAGGATGGTAAATAGAATAATGTTTGTATTCATGACCTAGCCTAAATTTGCTTCTAAGTGTTGGTTTACTTTGAAATGCCTTTTTCATGATGCTAGATTGACCAAAGTTGAACAGTAGCTTAGAGAGCTTGCATGGCAGTGCACCCTTAATAAAAGTTGTAGTTCTTGACATGGGTAACAAACTTTATTTAAGGGTCATGAGCTAATTCAGTGTCTAACATGGTCAAATAGCACCCACAAGAATCAACAAAATGTTGTTTTGAGACTTAAAATTTTTGCTAAGTCTAGAAGCTATTTTCAGTTTCAATGTGACCTACTTGGGAACTTTGCATTTTGAAAACCAGTGAGAATTTGGCAATGCTTCTTAAAGCAAAGTTGTAGTACTCATATAGCTCTACAACTTCTATTAATGAAGTTTTCGCTAAATCTCCATAGATTAGGAGTAATATCACCTTGAACTTGCTCTGTCAGTCACTCGCTGCAGCTCTGAACCGGCCGAGTTCAAACCGCTCGGTGGCTGACCACACACAGGGGCAAGCCACCACGTGGTGCCTGTACATTGGTGCTGGCCCTGCATTGCCGTGCGGAAGTAGAGACAAGAGGGAGGCGATGCTGCTGCTCTCTCCCATTCTCACTCTCTCGCCCTACCACTCTCGCCCTCGCCCCCACCAAAGTCGAGCCATGCCACTGTCGCCACCACCTTACCTCCACCGTGGTCGCACGCCACCACTATTGGACCTCCATCCAATCCATCGCGCTCATAGCTCCACCATCATCTCCTCTACCTCTTTGACCCGCCATTGTAGCCGGTTGAACCCAGGTATAGCCACATTGTGCGTCGCCATCGCCGCCATGGCCATAGAGCGCCATCGAGCTCTGAGCTCGCCATGGCTAGCCCTATCCACCGCTCCTCCTACCTCCTTCTCCCATAGTTCATCATTGTCTTAGGTCATAGATGCTCACGCAGTAGCTGGTTTAACCGCTATCGCCGCCGCCACGTGGAAATGCGTGACCACACCACGCGTGCTTGCCATGGCCATGAGCTCAAGCTCACCGCAACTAGCACCAACCAGACCTCGTCTTCCCCATCCTTTGTTTGTTTCCACACCGCCATGACCCATAGCACCTTCTCCTATGATAGAGACCCATCACCCACCACCGTCATGTCAGAACGGTAAGCGCCACCGCGTGCGCTGTGCGCCACTGTGCCGCCATGCACGTGGCCGTAGCACACCGCCAGTTCACCATGCCCTAGACCTAACCCTAGAGCTCTGCTAGGACTCCCTGATGCTATAGCATGACTCACCTAGCCATGTCATTGCCGGAGATGATGATCCCACCACCAAGCACCTCCGTCGTGCCGCCATTGCCGCCGTGCGAGGTAGCTTCGGTGATCCACTGGGCCAACCAAGCGTACCAGTCGATGCGCGAGGGTGTGGGGAGCACAACAACGGTGACCTCGCCATCAGCAAGTTTATGGGCTTATAGGCTCAAGTATGATAGTGCGACCACTTGCAGGCTGCCATTGTACTTGCGCTCTTATAAATTGGACGGTTCTGTCATATCTATCATCTCATCGCGGTGGACGCTATGAAAGCGATGAGGATCGAAGCTCGAGCCCTGACCTACCAGGACCTCAGGCCTTTGGCCAACACATCCTCAATGTCGCCTTCCCACCATGGTACCAACCGCCGACCAACATCCCAAAATACTCTAGGGAAATAAACCTCAGACTATGGCTCAAGGATTACCTGCTTGCTTGCCAAGCCGGTGGAGCAGATAATGATAGTTTCATTATCTAGAACCTTCCATTGTCCCTGGCCGATTTGGCACCAACATGGTTGGAGCACCTTCCGCCCAACCAGATTCAAGGTTGGGCGGACCTAAAGGAGATTTTCGTGGGAAACTTCCAGGGCACCTATGCGTGTCCTGGGAACCCGTGGGATCTAAAAACTATCGACAGAAGTCAAGAGAAACTCTTTGTGAGTACATACAGTGCTTCTCTTGGTAGTGTAACCAGCTACCCGACGTTGCCGATGCCGACGTTATAGGAGCCTTCTTGTTTGGGACCACCTGTGAGTCCCTGGTTCACAAGCTAGGACGCAAGGGCCCACGAATCATCAAGGAGCTCCTCGACATCGCCACCAGCCATGCCTCGAGCGAGGAGGCAGTTGCCGACCATAAGGGTGGTCAAAAATGCACTAAGGGAACCCCAAACCACTTCGAGAAGTTGCTCAAAGGGCCATGCCCGAACCATGTCATCGGTGTTTTCAGACCACCGATGAGTAAATTTGTATTTGCGCATCTGGCTTAGATGGTCTGCTCGGAGGACATAAGGGTTTATATTGGTTCGGTCAGAATGTCTCTACGTCTAGTTCGCTGCTGCTCATGTTACCGGCACTTGGTTTGCCATAGGGGTTATAAACAGGCAAGAGAGGGAGAGGATCCCAAGTCTCTGATGGAAGGAGTGAACGGATGCTAAGAGCTCGCTTGCCACTCAGCCATGTGCTTGTGTCGTGTTCTTGTGTTTTTCATCTCCTCCTCGGATCCCCCTAGTAGGGGCGCCCTGCTTTCCCTTTTATAGGCGAAGGGAAAGCGCGGGTTACAGTGGAGGAAAAGGAGAAGAACAAGAAAGAGAAGGCTTCCAGGATCGATGGGTCCTTCTTCTCCTTCATGTGGGTCCCGCCGATCCTATAGATGTCAATTGGGATTATCGACAAAATATGGTCGGCAGTCTACCTAGGGGTATGCCCAAGGTAGTAGATTGTCGATAGACAGATGCGCAAGCCACAAACAAGACGGTGACGCAAGACAGACACGAGGTTTTATCCAGGTTTGGCCGCCAAGAAGGCGTAATACCTACGTCATGCGTCTGATTATATTGCTGTATGTCAATGAGAGATGTTTTTTAGAGGGGTCCCCTGCCCACCTTATATAGTCTAGGGGGCAGGGGGTACAGATCTGAAAACTAATCCTAGCCAGTTACAATTGCCATAGGTGGCCAGACAAGGATTCCTATTCTAACCGACCAGGATCTTGCTTGATCTCCAAATCTGCCTTGACTCCTTGCGTGGGACTCCAAACAAGTTGGCTGGGCCACGCGTCGTCTTCCAGTAGACCGGACCCCCTGATCCAGGCTGGCCCAAGCCAAGCCGTAAGGGTATAGGGGTTAATACCCCCATAGCTAGTCCCCGAACACCATGTATTATGCTGCGACACACCATTGGATCTCCTTCGACTAATGCGGTCCGTCTTTATGTTATCTTCAACTGATTGAAACATTGACCAATCAAATGCGGCAGCATTCTGATCAGAACTGAGAGCAGTAGACCACGATTATAGCTGAAGATTCCGGTTGTTCGAAGAATGCATGGTGCTCTTAAAGAAAAAAGAAAAAGATTTCTTTCATTATCAAGTGTCTACTTCAACTTCAACTGTTGTCGTCTTCAACTGTTGTCGCCATAGCAATGGCTACGTTGGCGCTTGGAGTCCTGAAGACCTATTTGTCCCCCACCCTGTCGAAGGCATTGTTGAGGTCATGTGGCTGGACCTTTATGCGTCGTGCCTCCTCTTCTGCTTCAGCTTTGATTTGTCGGTGATTAAACCGGTCAATATTGCGTGCTTCGCGTGCAATCCTTTCTTATTCCATTTCACCGACTGCTGGTGGTTTGTCATTACTGACAACATTGATCAAATCCCCTCGCCTTGGTGGGAAAGACGGGAATTGTGGGAACCCCGAGGCATGGTCTGGGATATCTAGATCATATTCGACGCCTTCATCATCATGATGCTGGAGCTCGGTGTGGACGGAGGCATTAGATGCGATGCCAGACGAGGAGCTAGAGTCACCCTCTTAGACTGTGTGGATGGATCCTTCTTGATAATCCTCAATCTAGATTATGTTGACGAAGTTGCGTGGCTTCGGGCGAGGTCGATGTATAAAACACAGATCTGAGCGGCGTTGTATATTATACGCATAGTTGGAGGCAGCGTTTCGCAGGCCATAGGGCTGGGCCTGGTAGTTCTCCATTGAGGCTTTGTACTCGGAGAGCCGGAGACCCATCGCGGAGGCTGGCCGGTGATGAGCAGAGCGCCCTTCAGGAGTAGATAAGACCACAAGATCTGTACCAAGTCATGTAGGACGACTGGCCCAAGCTGGTCAGGTAGATCTGTTGTGGGGAGCAGTTACCTACTCATTAGGTTGACTTTGAATTGAACTTACCAGAGCTAGGGTTTCAGCGAGTTTGGTGTCGACCCGATCGATGGAGTCGAGCAGGTCGGTGTTGTCGATATGCTTCCCTTTGTAGCGGGGAAGCGGACGACGGGTTGTCGGCATGGCTGAAGATGATGCGGGCATGGTCAGAGCCAGATCCACCATGGTCAGAGCCGTATCCACCGTGGTCGGAGTCATAGCCGATGCAGGTGAAGCAGCGGCCGACGCAGATTGAATCCGCGCCTCCTCCGTGGTTATGGCGATGAAGTCATCGGAGCCGGTGGTCTAGGTGATCTGGCCGACGGTGAACGTGAGGCCATTCGGCGTAGCCATAGAGCCGGAGATGATGACCATCTTGTTTGCTTGGAGAGCAGTACGCACACCCCCTACCTGGCATGCTACTATCGACGAAATATGGTCGGCAGTCTACCTATGGGTATGCCCAAGGTAGTAGATTATCAGCAGACAGATGCGCAAGCCACAAACAAGATGGTGACGCAAGACAAACACGAGGTTTTATCCAGGTTCGGCCACCAAGAAGGCGTAATACCTACGTTCTACGTCTGATTATATTGTTGTATGTCAATGAGAGATGTTTTTAGAGGGGTCCCCTGCCCACCTTATATAGTCTGGGGGGTAGGGTTACAGATCTGGAAACTAATCCTAGCCAGTTACAATTGCCATAGATGGCCGGATAAGGATTCCTATTCTAACCGACTAGGATCTTGCTTGATCTCCAAATCTGCCTTGACTCCTTGCGTGGGACTCCGAACAAGTTGGCCGGGCCGCGCGTCGTCTTCCAGTAGACCGGACCCCCTGATCCAGGCTGGCCCAAGCCAAGCCGTAAGGGTATAGGGGTTAATACCCCCACAGGGATAGATCCACATCATGGCCTTGTTTGCCACTAGAGCCATGCATAGGCGTCATCCATCGGTCATGGCATTCCATTCCATCTCGGCGGATGTCATGGTGAACTGACGTGCCTATCAGCGTTCGTACGAGGGTTAGGCAGAACAACACCGGCATGTATGACACTGTTCTTGATGTGAATCCTCAGGTATGGCCTGTCATGGCCACGGGTTACATCAAGGCATGCTAGCCTCTTCCCTGGTATTAGGGTTTTGACCTAGGCCCATACACTTGGACCTAGAGTGGTTGGCGGTGGTATGAGTCCCTATTAGATGAGACGGAGCCCGCAGCCTTGGGTGAGACCCCCACAGCCTTAAGGTCAGGCGAGACAGAGCCTGTGTCCTTAGGGTCGGACGAGACGGAGCTCACACCCAAGGGGTCGGGTGAGACAGAGCCCATGACCTTAGGGGTCGAGCGAGATAGAGCCCGTGACCTTGGGGGTCAAGCGAGATAGAGCCCGTGACCTTAGGGGTCAGGCGAGACGGGACCCGTACCCAAGGGGTCGGGCAAGATGGAGCCCACACCCAATAGGTTGGGCGAGGCGGAGCCCACGATCTTAGGATCGGGCGAGACAGAGCCCGTACCCAAGGGGTTAGGCAAGACGGAGCCCACACCCAAGAGGTCGAGCGAGGTGGATCCCGCGATCTTGGGGTTGGGCGAGACAGAGCCCACACGCAAGGGGTTGGGTGAGACGGGACCCATACCCAAGGGGTTGGGCGAGATAGAGCCCGCACCCAAGAGGTCATGCGAGGCAGATCCCACAACCTTGGGATTGAGCGAGACAGAGCCCATACCTAAGGGGTCAGGCTAGACGGAGCCCGCGGCCTTAGGGTCGGGCGAGATCTTTTAATATGTCTTAGGCCATCCCGGGGAGTTAGTGTGGGTGCTAACCTCATTGCTTTGTGTATACCTACTATCGATACCCGACACATGTCTTCCCCGTCAAGCACCTACACAAGGATTGCGCCATCATGAAGCAGTTCCTATCTGGTGGCTCTAGCAAGGGGACATAGGAAGGAGCCCAAGCCAGCGACAGACGATGCCAAGGGGAAGGACGGCGGCTTTCCGACACCAAATGGTTGCCTCATCGTCTTTGGAGGGCCAGTAGCCTACGACTCCAAGCGCCGCCAGAAGCTTATGCGCCGTGAGGTCTGTACTGTCGAGCCAGCCATGCCTTCCTTCCTCCGATGGTCAGAGTCCACCATCACCTTTGATCAGACCGACCACCCAGAAAGCGTCCTACATCTGAGAAGATATCTGCTCGTGGTCAACCCAATCATCGGCACAAAGTGGCTCACTAAGGTGTTGATGGATGGAGGCAGTGAACTCAACATCAAGTACGCTGAGACACTCGACGCCATGGGCATCGACCGATCGCGCATTTGGCCGACCGGGGCGCCTTTCCACGACAACGTGCCTAGAAAGTAGGCCATGCTACTCGGGCAGATCGATCTGCCCGTCACCTTTGGGGATTTGACCAATTATAGGATGGAGACCCTTACCTTCGAGGTGGTCAGGTTCCATGGGACCTACCACGCCATCCTAGGGCGTCCATGCTACGCGAAGCTCATGGCCATCCCCAACTACACCTATCTGAAGTTGAAGATGCTAGGTCCGCATAGGGTCATCACCGTCGACACCTCCTTCCAGCGCACCTACGAGTGCGAGGTCGAGTGCTATGAACATGCCATGATGATTGTCACCTCTAAAGAGCTCATGACCATCAGGGAGCAGATCATCGAAGAAGCGCCTGACCCCAAGTGTTTGGCCAGGTCTTTCAAGCCCGTGGTGGGCGCCAAGGAGGTCCTCATAGACCCCAGTGGCTCTGAGGGCAAAATGGTGCGCATCGGCACCATGGTTTCCTCCAAATAGGAATGCACGCTCGTCGACTTCCTCTGTGCCAATAGAGACATCTTTGCATGGAGACCCTCGGACATGCCAGGCATTTCGAGAGAAGTCACCGAGTACGCCTTATAAATCAGGCCAGGCTCTAAGTTGGTGAAACAACGCCTACGTCGCTTCGACGAGGAGAAACATAGGGCCATCGACGAGGAGATTGTGAAACTTTTGGCGGACGGATTCATTAAGGAGGTGTATCACCTTGAGTGGTTAGCCAATCCCATTCTTGTAAGAAAAAAGAGTGGGAAATGGAGAATATGTGTTAACTACATGGGTCTCAACAAAAGTGTGTCCAAAGGATCTGTTTCCTTTGCCGTGCATAGACCAAGTAGTTGACTTGATCTCAGGGTGCGAAACCCTTTGCTTCCTTGATGTGTACTTTGGGTACCATCAAATTACGATGAAAGAATCTGACCAGCTCATGGCATCTTTCACCACCCTATTTGGATCATTCTGCTATGACACAATGCCGTTTGGTCTAAAAATGCAGGGGCTATGTATCAGCGTTGTATGCTCGAGTGTTTCAGTGACCTCATCGGGCAAACCATTGAGGCCTACATAGACGACATCATGGTCAAGTGAAAGCTCTAGTTTGGTTTTGATGAATTGATGAAACCCTAAGTGCTAACCTAGTTTATCAAAGTGATTATGAGATTGGTAGCCCTACTCCAAGTGATTAAGCAAATAAAGATCATGACATGATGATGGTGATGGCATGGTAATGATTAAATGCTTGGACTTGGAAAAGAAGAAAGAAAAATAAAAAGCTCAAGGTAAAGGTGAAATTGATAGGAGCTTTTTGTTTTAGTGATCAAGACACTTAGAGAGTGTGATCACATTTAGGATCGATAGCCGTATTATTAAGAGGAGTGAAACTCGTATCAAAATGCGGTTGTCAAAGTGTCATTAGATGCTGTAACTCATTGTATATGCATTTAGGATCTAGTGGGAAGCTAACATCCTTGAAAATGTTTGTGAAAATATACTAACACATGTGCATAAGATGATACACTTGGTGGTTGGCACATTTAAGCAAGGATGGAGAAGTTGGTGAAATGAAAGAAGTGATAGTCACTAAGATAGAGTGACAGGACGCTGGTCACGCAGTGATCGGACTTTGACCCAGCGTCTGGTCAGTGGCGCACAGTGAAGGCTGCCATCGGTCTCTTGACCAGACGTAGGTGACCAGACTTTGTCTAAACACTGTTTAGCATCCGGTCATGTTGATGTAGTGGCACACATAGAAGAGGATGAGTGATCGAACATTGGGTGAGTCCGGTCGTGAATGGAACCTTACTGGAAATGACTGGATGCCAGTGATGGTGCATCCAGTCACTTTGAGCAGCGCGTCCGGTCACAACTTAAGTATAGTGATGACCGTTGAGATTGGGCGATCAACATTTGAAGAAGGGGACACGTGGCAAAAATCTGAGGACCGGACGCTGGGGTCCTACGTCCGGTCAATACGACCGGTGCGTCCGGCCACCTCGATTTTTTAGGGAATAGAGAGCCAATGACTCTATTCATGGAGGCTCTCTATTTAAGCCCCATGGCCGGCTCAAGCTCTTGCTCTTGGCCATTTACATTGACATAGCAACCTTGTGAGCTTAGCCAAAGCCCTCTCACTCATCTCCATCATTGATTCATCATCTTTGTGAGATTGGGAGTGAATCCAAGTGCATTGCTTGAGTGATTGCATCTAAAGGCACTTGGTGTTTGTGTTTCGCTGTCGGATTTGCTTGTTGCTCTTAGTGATTGCCACCTCCTAGATGGCTTGGTGCAGCAGAGGAGGATTGGCATGAGTTGGTGATTATTCGTGGCTATCTCCCGGTGATTGTGAAGGGACTTGTGCCTTCCCTGGTGGAGCGCCGAAAGGTAACCCTAGTGGATTGCTCCTATCATTGAGTTGCCTCACTTGTGGGTAGGTTCTTGCGGTGTCCAATTGTGTGGATGAGGTTCGTGCAATGCCTTTTAGCCATCGAACCACCAAGTGTTGGTCAACACAACGGGGACATAGCGTGTTGGCAAGCACGTGAACCTCAGGAGAAAATTGATTGTCTCTTGCCCTTTGGTATTCTCCCGGTGACTGAGTTAGTATTCATCTTATAATTGGTTCACTCCTCTACGTGGCGGTATAATCACTTTACTTACTCATTTACATACCCACAAACTAGTTGTAGTAAGCTCTTTAGTGTAGCTAGAATTGAGAGCTTGCTTTGTAGCTTAAGTTCATCTAGTGGAGATCTTTAGTGTAACAAGTGTGAGAGCTCTTAGTGAGTAGTGACTTAGTAAATTGTGTGCCTAGACATCATAGTAACTAGAATTGTTGGATAGGTGGCTTGCAACCCTTGTAGAGGTAGAGCAAGTTTGTTTTTCGCTATTTGTTATACTAATCAAATTACTCTAGTTGGTTTGTAGATTTTTAAATAGGCTATTCACCCCCCCTAGCCATATTAGGACCTTTCATCAAGTCCAAACGGGTTGACCAGGTCATAGCCGACCTAGAGCAGACCTTCGCAAAACTCTGAGTAAACGGCATCAAACTTAACCTCGAGAAATGTGTTTTCTGGGTCCCGAGGGGTATGCTGTTGGGTTTTATCGTCTCTGAGCATGGCATCGAAGCCAACCCAGAGAAGATCTCGGTCATCATGAGAATGGGCCCGATTTAGAACATAAAGGGGGTATAGCGAGTTACAGGGTGCCTCGCTGTGCTCAGCCGCTTTATCTCACGCCTCAGCGAACGAGGTCTCCCCCTCTCTCGGCTTCTAAAGAAAGCCGATCATTTCGAATGGACACCCGAGGCCTAGGAGGCACTTGACAAGGTCAAGCAGCTCTTGACGAAGGCCTCGATCCTGGTCCCCCGACCGATGAGGAACCACTTCTGCTCTACATTGCGCCCACCATGCAAGTGGTCAGCACCGCCATGGTGGTAGAGCGGGGAGAAGAGGGACATGCCCTCAAAGTACAGCGTCCTGTGTACTTCATTAGTGAGGTCTTGTCCGATTCCAAGACTCACTACCCCCAAATCTAGAAGCTCCTGTACGCCATCCTTATCACCAAGAGAAAGTTGTGTCACTACTTTGAGTCGCACTCGGTGATGGTCGTGATGTCCTTCCCTCTGGGTGAGGTCATCCAAAACCAGGATGCCATAGGAAGAATCATGAAGTGGGCACTCGAGCTGATGGGTCAAGGCATTTCGTATGCCCCTTGGACAACCATCAAGTCCCAAGTGCTGGCTGATTTTGTTGTAGAATGGACCAAGATCCAGATGCTACCAACAGCCGTTGACCAAGAGTACTAGATGATGTACTTTGATTGATCACTGATGAAGAAAGGCACCGACATAGGGCTGGTCTTTGTTTTACCCCTTGGGGTACGCATGAGGTACATGGTTCACATCCATTTCCCTGCCTCCAACAATGTGGCCGAGTATGAGACACTCATCAACAACCTACGCATTGTCGTCGAGTTGGGCATCCGATGGCTTGACGTTCGAGGCGACTCTGAGCTGGTCATCAACCAAGTCATGAAGGAGTCAAGCTGCCGTAGCGCCAAGATGGCTACGTATTACCAATAAGTCCACTAGCTAGAGGACAAGTTCGATGGCCTCGAACTCAATCACATCCCAAGACGGCTCAACGAGGCGGCCAACATGTTGGCGAAAATGGCGTCCGGCCGAGAGCCAGTGCCGATGGGCATCTTCGCCAGCAATCAATATATGCCCTCGGTCAGCTACGAGGAGCCAAAATAGACCAGTGACAGGCCACCTGCCCTAGGCTCAGGGGCTAACCAACCATCGACTTCTTCCGACCCCAAAGTCATAGAGCTTGATGAAGATCCAGTGGTAGAGACCGACCCTCTAGCTGACTGGAGGACATCTTACCTCGACTACCTCCTCCATGAGGTGCTACCGATAGACAAAATGGAGGCTTAATGGCTCATGCGTCGCGCTAAGTCCTTCGTCGTTATTGAGGGTGAGCTCTACAAGTGAAGCCACACCGAGATCCTACAGCGCTCCATCCCCATCGAATAAGGGAAGCAGTTGCTGAGAGATATCCATGGTGGGGTCTATGGGCACCATGCTGCACCTAGGACCCTAGTCAGAAATGTGTTCCGATAGGGCTTCTACTGGCCGACCGCAGTAGCCGACGCTGAACATATTGTGCGCACCTGCGAAGGGTGTCAATACTATGCTCGGCAGACCCACCTACTGGCCTAAGCACTCCAAACGATCCCCATCACGTGGCCATTCATGGTTTGGGGGCTCAATATGGTTGGACCTTTCAAGAGAGTGCTCGGGGGCTATACGCGCTTGCTTATCGCAGTAGACAAGTTTACAAAGTGGATAGAGGCTCAATCGATCTCTATGATCAAGTCCAAACAAGCCGTGCTATTCTTCCTTGACATTGTCCATCGCTTTGGAGTCCTGAACTCCATTATCACGGACAATGGCACATAGTTCAGTAGGAAAAAGTTCCTTTGATTCTACGATGAATACCACATCCGTGTCGATTAGGCCACCGTGGCGCACCCCCGCATGAGCGAGCAGGTCAAGCGCACGAACAATATGGTCCTACAAGGCCTCAAGCCTAGGATCTTCAACCGGTTGAACAAGTTTGGCAAATGATGGGTCATGGAGCTCCCTACAGTGCTCTAGAGCCTAAGGACAACCCTCAGCTGGGCTACCGGCTACACACCCTTCTTCATAGTCTATGGTTCTGAGGCTATCCTCCTGACCAACCATGACTATGGACCACCAAGGGTCATGGTGTACAACGAGCAGGGAGCCAAGGCGTCCCTCGAGGATGCCATGGATTAGCTCAATGAAGCACGCAATGTTGTCTTTCTCCACTCAGCCAAGTACCAGCAAGCATTGCGCTAGTACCATAGCCATCGAGTGTGGGGTCAGGCTTTCAATGTCGGGGACCTGGTGCTCCACCTCGTCTAGAGCAACAAGAACCGCCATAAGCTCTCTCCGCTGTGGGAGGGACCGTACGTCATCGCGGAGGTGCTCCGACCAGACACCTACAAGCTCAAGACCATCAAAGGTAAAGTCTTCGTCAACACCTAGAACATCAAACATATATGTCGTTTTTACCCCTAATCTATGCGCGTACGTCAGAAAATTAAGAATGATGTTTCTGAAATGAAAAATATTTTCTCTTATCGGTTTCGCTATCGTCTCATCGATCTTTAGTGACACCCGACCCCAGCAACAGCAAGGGGTCGGGCGTCACTCGGGGGATGATAAGAGTATATCTACCCGGTAGACATTCTCTATGCCTGACTCTTTCTCACATTAGCATCTAGAAGGAAGGGTTGTGGAAACAAACGCTGAGTAAAACTGGTCGGACTGCAAGAAACCTACGCCCCAGTGGCTATGGTGTTTTTGCTCACCAACATGATCAGAGTTTTTTTGCCCGCATCCCGAGCTTTACAACCTTAACAACGGAAAGGGTCAGAACGCATTAACCTTTTTATACATAAAAAAGGGAGAAGTGCCAAAAGTCTGTCTGGCCATAACAAAAGTTAAGAACTTGTCCACTTATTACAAGTTCACCGCCTGGCTTATCTAACTAACTATTTTTTGGGGGGATGATCTCATCCTCTTTCTTGGTAGATAAGTCCTATGCTAGAGGGGACACCTCCTTCTCGATGTCCTCTAGCTCGACATCGGAGTAGATGAGCGCGAAGCCTTGGCTCATCGTTGCTAGATCGATGTTCTCGTAGTGAGAACGAGCGATCGCGAATGATCGGTGAACACCGAAGCGAAGCGCCTCCCTCATGATCTCACATGCTCGATCCATAATCCAGACGGTGTGAACCATGTACGAGCTCGTCTCTGCCTTCAAGACTAGTTTGAGGTCATCGAAGACTAGTTGGACGGTGACACATAGGGCATCATGCTCGTCGCTCTCCTTTAGGTGGGAGGCCTTCACCTCATCGAGCTCCTTCTCTAGGTCATGGCTCTTCATCACCTCCGCCCCAAGCTTGTCATCGAGACCTATCCAAGTCACACACTGACCGTGTCAAAAAGGCCTACCATGGATTCTAGGGAGAAAGACAACAATGAAAGGTCCTAATGGCTAGAGGGGGGTGAATAGCCTAATAAAAATTTCTACAATAACACTTAACAAACGGATTAGACAATTATGAGGCGAAGCAAGTGTTGCGCTAGCCTACTAAAAATATAAGCCACATACCACAATTCTAGTATGTATGTAGCTTCTATCCACACAATAGCAATGACACTACACTAAGTTAATGTGCTCTCAAAAGCTAACTAAAGAGCCACACCAACCTAACTAATAAGCTCTCATAACTAGCTACACTAAAGAGCTTGGCAACTAGTTTACGGTAAAGTAAAGAGTATGAGCAATGTAGTTATACCACCGTGTAGATGAAGAGCCAATCAATCACAAGTGTGGATAATCAATGAAGACCAATCACCTCGGAATCAAATGATGAACACAATGATTTTTACCGAGGTTCACTTGCTTGCCGACTAGCTAGTCCTCGTTGTGGTGATTCACTCACTTGGAGGTTCACGTGCTAATTAGCTTAACACGCTGAACCCTCAATAGGGTGTCGCATAACTAACATAAGATGAGGACCACACAAGCCACGAGCAATTTACTAGAGTACCTTTTAGCTTTCCACCGGGAAAAGGTCAAGAACCCCTCATAATCACCACGATTAGAGCCAGAGACAATCACCACCCTCCGCTCAATAATCCTCACTGCTCCAAGCCGTCTAGGTGGCGGCAACCACCAAGAGTAACAAGCAAAATTCATAGCAAAACATGAACACCAAGTGCCTCTAGATGCAATTACTCAAGCAATGCACTTGGATTCACTCCCAATCTCATAAAGATGTTTAATCTATGATGGAAATGAGTGAAAGGCTTTGGCTAAGCTCACAAGGTTGCTATGTCAATAGAAATGGCCAAAGGTGCTAGCTTCAACCGGCCATGGGGCTTAAATAGAAGCTCCCACAAAATAGAGCCATTATACCCCTTTACTGGGCATAACGCGGGCTGACCGGATGCTCTGGTCAGTTGACTGGACGCTCCGGTCAGTTGACCAAACGCTGGACCCCCAGCGTCCAGTCGCTCGCTGTCAACCACGTGTCCTGATCTCAACGGTCACTTGACTTGACCAGATGCTGCTCTTCAAACTGACCGGACGCTGAAGCCCCAGCGTTCGGTCAATTACAGTAAGGTTCCAAAACTGATTTTCTTTGACTGGACCCTGCCAGCGTTCGGTCACACAGTGACAATTCGCCATGCTGTCTGACAACACGACTGGACGTAGCCTCCAGCGTCCGGTCGCTGAGTGACCCAACGTCTGGTCACTGTAAAACTAGCGACACTAACTCCTTTTCACTTCAATCTTCTTCACCCTTGCTCAAATATGCTAACCACCAAGTGTATCACCTTGTGCACATGTGTTAGCATATTTTCACAAACATTTTCAAGGGTGTTAGCATTCCACTAGATCCTAAATGCATATGCAATGAGTCAGAGCATCTAGTGGCACTTTGATAACCGCATTTTGATATGAGTTTTACCCCTCTTAATAGTACAACTATCAATCCTAAATGTGATCACACTCTCTAAGTGTCTTGATCACCAAAACAAAATAGCTCCTATAATTTATACCTTTGCCTTGAGCTTTTTGTTTTTCTCTTTCTTCTTTTCATGTTGAAGCACTTGATCATCACCATGCCATTATCATCTTCATGTTATGATCTTCATTTGCTTCACCACATGGAATATGCTACCTATCTCATGATCACTTGATAAACTAGGTTAGCACTTAGGGTTTCATCAATTCACCAAAACCAAACTAGAGCTTTCAAACAAGGGAAACCAGAGGCTTACTATCCACGTCCACCCAAAGCCTATGCACCTCATCGCACTATAGGGTCACCTCGGCCTCCAGGCGCTGGACCTCTTTCTAGCACTGACCGACCTCCACAGCGAGCCTAGCGGACATGCCCTCAACTGCAACCTTTAGGTCCCTCTCCCCCTCAAGCTCACCCTCGAGGTGGTCGATCCACTGCTGGGCGTCGATGCGCTCCTGGTGAGCCAAGTCACGCTTTGTGTGAAGCCCTTCTATGGCCCAAAGCAAATCATCCCGCTCCTTCTATAGCCACTCAGCCTCCATGGTGTCCATGCACGCCCTCTCGATTAGGGCTATGAGCTTCTCCCTGGCCTCGCGGGCATGATCGTGAGCATCCTTCTCCTTAACTCGGAGGTCGGCCAGCTCTCGGGCGACGGGGGCAATCTCAGCCACCTCCTGACAGGCAGCGATGAGCTGTGCGGCTAGCCCCTCATTCTGTCGCGTCTTCTCAGCAAGGAATTGGAACTTCTCCCGGCTGTGGACCATAAGGGACTGTGGAGAGGACAAGACTTAGAGACGCGGAGAGGGAAAATGAGGGTCAGAAGCACGGTCAAATCATAACTGGCCAACCAAGGCGACAATGTCGCGCATCGAACTCACCATGATGGTCAGGGCATGAACTGCGCTCCCAACCTCCATGTGGACGCTCCCCCATTCCCTCTCCTTAGCTGCGTCGTCAAGGGCAACCACCCGGACTAGAGATTGGGATGGCTCCATGCCAATCTCCAGTGGCGCTGACCCCTCTTATGGCAGTAACTCCTTCGGAGCAGACCCTCCGATGGTAGAGGGGGCAGGTGACGTGGATGCAGAGGCCTACCCCATCATCACATCTGCTAAGGACACCTCGGGTGCACCCTCTTCTGTCTACCCTGCCGTAGGTGAGGCCACCCACGCGGATAATGGCTCTGATTGCACCGCCTCTGCCTGCGATGTCGTGGGCACACCTGGCCGTGCCATGCCCACCATGGGTGCCCTAGACGCGCCCTCCTCTATCTTCTCTCCCATGGACACAGCCATCGGCTGTGCCTCCCCAATCGACGTCGTGGCCGCCCAAGCGCCACTCCCACTTACCTCCGGCGCGACACCAGCTGGCTCCTAGCGTGTCTGTTGGAGGAGGCTCTTCTTCAGCACAAGCCTCAGAAGAGTCCCATGTCCTCCGATGTTGCAAAGGACATACGGTTAGTTCAAGGCAAAAATTCTTTAGAACAAAAGGATGAAAAAACTCTTGACTCACATCGATGCCATTGGATGATGACGTTTAGGGGCCAGCCCACCCAACCCTAGTTGTTCCTCATCGGCATGTTGCCACTTCGAGCCCTCCCTCTGCTCAGATGGTCCAGATGGAGCAGGGCGACCAGTTCCTGCTGACTCAGGGGGCGCCGTGGGAGGCCCATACTGGGTGGGGCGGCTTGATTCCGCTAGCTCTAGGGATGCGTCCTCCCCCTCCTGCCCTAGGGCATGCCATGGGAAAGGCCCCACATGTGACAGAGACGAATCCTCATCCTCACCTCCTAGCTCGTCTCATTGGACGGGCGACCTAAAACCATCCTCGCCACCTAGCTCGTCCCATTGAACGGGTGACCCAGAACCATCGCCTTCTTCTTCTTCCTCCTCTAAACCCTGTCGTCGCTTTCCTTAGTTTAGCCTCGCTCGGTGCTTCGTCCGTCGCCTCGCCTCCTTGTCATCCATATCCTTCTTCCTCTGCTCATCCGCGGTGTGGTTCGTCGCCCTCACGGCCACGTGCTTTGGCAGCGGCGCGATGGAGTCCTGAAAGCCCAACCCCACTGGTAGCTCGATGAAGCCTGTGTCCGACCGCATCTTGGGATGTCCTAGGATCAAGAACACGGCGTTAGACTCCTCCATCGCCACCTTGATGTGCTGTGCGACCTCGTTGTCGTGGAGCAGCCCTTGGGTGAGCACCGTCGCATCGAGCTACGCGTCGGGCATCATCCCGTACAGCGGGAGGGCGCGCGCCATCAGCGGTGCCACCCTCCTCGCGTGATATGCCGCGATGACACTGGCCCCGTGGAGGCCGTGGTTCTTCATGAACACGATAGTCTCGAGGAGGTCACGCATCCTCTTCTTTTCCTTGATGGGTGCCCCCATGGCCACATCGGCGGTGCCTCTTCGATCAGGCGCCCGGTGAAGACCAGCAAGGGGCGTCGGGGTCGTTCTTCAAGTAGAACCACTATGTGTGCCACCCCTTGTTGGATCTAGACAGCTAGCAGGGCATGTACTCAGCCACCCGCTGCCCCTGGAGGTGGATGCCCGCGCATCCCATCGGCACTGGGATCTCCCTGCCTCTGTCCTTCTTCTTAAGTAGGGAGATAGAAAAGAAGTACCTCCATAGTTCAAAGTGGGGTTCGATCCCTAGGTATCCCTCACACAACGTGATAGGTCGCGATGTGCTAGATCCCATTGGGGTTCAGATGTTGTAGCTCAATCTGGTAGTGGTGCAGCAGTCCCTGGAAGAATGGATGGGGAGGAATTACAACTCCACACTTATGGAAGGACGCGAAGGACATGACGTAGCCATCGGGCGGTGCCAGCACATCCTCGTGACTGGGCACGAGCCACTCCGTCGCATCGGTCCTCCTGTGGAGAAGACCGCGCTTGACAAGGCCCTCCATGTGTGCGTGGGTGATGTCGGAGCGGTACCATGACTCCATGGAAAAGCAAAGATGGAGGAGCAAGGACTTTTTGGCGGTGGCGGAGAAGCGAAGGCTATAGATCTAGGGCGCTGGCGGTGGATTAGCAAGGGCAGCAGATCCGAACGACGACGATGGAAAGACGGAGAAGGCAAAGTTGTGGTTTAGCATGCCGAAATGTGAAGGGGGAGGCCGCTATTTATAAGGCGGGGTGAGGCGAGAGGCGAACCATCCACCTAGATTTGTGCGCTCGCTGTGCCGCGGCACATCGCCTCTCTAAGAAACGTGCGCATGCCACCTCTAGCTGCTCCCTCGAAGAACGCACTGGATGACAGTTCGTCCCATTCGGTGGGCTGAGAATCACCACAGGTAAGGTGGGATACGGAGCTAAAAACGCTCCCATGGCCCATTTAGGCCTAGGAGTTTGAAGGTTGGCCCACCGACAAGTTCACAACCGCTCCAGGGTGCCTTTAGAGTGAGGGGTGGAAAAGGATGAGCCCACTAGCGGCTAGTACCCGAGCGCATGAGCACCGCGGGGATTCCGATCCATGTTCGAGTCTTGGTCAATTTCCAGTCCATGGTTTTTTCTTGAAGAAAGGCAACGACCCTTTGGGACCAGTCGAACGGACCTAAGAACTATATGGATTGGCCGCCAAGAATTTGGAGTTGGTCAGTAGCTGACCCATGCCGGACCACCGTGAACGGGAAGCCGGGGCCCCACTTAGACTAGCCCGTTAATAACTCACCGAGCACCATAATTCGTCCATCGAGGAAAACATGGCACGGCTCAGCCCCTCCATTTTATCGAAAAACGCTTGAGCGAGGACGATCACAAGATGAGCTGACCCCTCGATCGGACCCTTGCTACGCGTGGGGGCTCGAGGGAAGTTGGACTCGCAAGAAGACCGAATACGCGGTCACAGGACGATGGCGGATTGATTAGATCCTAGGAAGGGATTGAAATCAAGAGAAATCTTTTTCGTACCCGAATCCTGTAGCTACATGTTCCTAAGGAGTCTGATCGTGATGGAAGGGAATCGCAACCCCACCAAGGCATCCCGCGGGCAGCAGAAGATCGAAGCCCTCAAAGTTCCTCCATCCGAAAAATCCTACGAAGGAGTATCCTACTCCTCCGTATGCTCGGAGGCTACTGTCGGGTATCGATATTAGGGATACCTAAAGAAGGGATCTGAGGACCACGGACGACGACTTGCCTAGATAATCAAGGACGTATTTCAGTCTCGACCGACCCTAAGGGCACGGGCTCCGTATCGCTCGACCCCTGGGGCAAGGGCTCCGTATCGCCCGACCCCAAGGGAACAGATGCCGTCTCGCCCGACCCTGAGGGCATAAGCTCCGTCTCACCTGACCCCTAGGGCGCGAGCTCCGTACTGCCCGACCCCAAGGGAATGGGAGCCGTCTCGCCCGACCTTGAGGGCACGAGCTCCGTCTCGCCCGACCCTTAGGGCGCGGGCTCCGTACCGCTTGACCCTAAGGGAACGAGAGCAGTCTAGCCTGACCCTAAGGGCACGGGCTCCGTCTCGCCCGACCCATGGGGCGCGGGCTCCGTCTCATTCGACGGGGACCCATACCGCCTCTAACCACTACGGGTCAGAAGGTACCCCGGGGTCAAACTTCTGACACCGGGTAGGAACCAGGCACGTCTCGACGTGACCCATTGCCACGTCAGGCCATGCCCGGGGTTCACATCGCCAACATTGATAGGTGCGTGGTCGCTGTGCTGCCTACTCTCCGTACGACCACTGACGGGCGCGTTGGTTCACTACGCCGTCCGTCGAGGCGGGATGGGACGCCATGACCAGCTGATGACGCTAGGGCATGACACTAGTGGTGAACAGGAGCCCGACGTGGAGCCGTCTCCGTCACCATCTACAGCGTCGACGGGACCCGCATGAAGGAGAAGAAGGACCTGACGGCCCTGGAGGCCTTCTTCTCCCTCACCTTTCTTCTTCTTTCTCTCTCTAACCTACGCCTTCCCCTTCACCTATAAAAGGGGAAGCAGAACGCCCCACAGAGAGAGGGAAAACGAGCACACAGCTGAACAAACTCTCAGCACTCTTCAATCCTTCCAACAGAGACTTGGGACATTCTCCACCTTTCGTCCGTTTGTAACCTCTACTACAAACTAAGTGCCGGTAACACAAGCAGCAGCAGACTGGACGTAGGAACGTTCCGCCCGAGACGTAGGAACGTTCCGCCCGAACCAGTATAAATCCTTGTATCATCCGAGCACACCATCCGAGCCAGACGCAGATACAAACTTATTAGTCGGTGATCCAAAACACCGACGCTTAGCGCATCCTGTCTTGGTCGAGCCTTTCTCCGTGCGGCGGGGTACCAACAGGTGATAGTCTTGTCTTTCAGATTAAGTGTTATCAGTGTGTTTAAATCTTTTTAATTTTTTTTATTATAAGGTTATGTGTATCCTGGTGATGTAGAGATCAAAATTGTTTAAAGGTCTTCGTATCGGCTTGATGTAACAATCTTGAAACTAATAAAACTTGTTTAGAAAAAAATGCTTATAATTAAACTATATAAATAATATAAATGTTGATACTTTGGGAATGCATGTCTGACTCTGACTCCTCGATTGGAAAGCGATACTCAATTCCGCGGGTAATTCAATTTAATTTAACCTTTACCCCGTGTATTTTTAGGTAGGAAAGGATAGGAGGATCCCGGGAAATTGAGTGTCATCATCAACCCAACGGAAGGATTAGGAAAGAGGCGGGCGACATGGGAAAAAAGAGATTGGGAATTTGGGATGTGAGGATCGCAGGATTCGGTACCGGCGCGGCGCCCTTGACATGAGCACCAATTTCAGGAAGGGCCAGGCGGGCGCCCTGTCCCTGGGGCTGTGTGCGCGCCTCTCCCTCGACACACACACACACACACACACACACACACACACACACACGGGCCAGGCGGGCGCCCTGTCCCTGGGGCTGTGTGTGTGCGCCTCTCCCTCGACACACACACACACACACACACACACACACACACACACACACACACACACACACACCTCTCCTCTGGACCCTGGTTTCCGCGGCGCGCCCAGGGCGTCCTGCTTCTGCCCTGTCTTTACGCTTTGCCGTCCTGGCACGCAAGGTGTCCCGTCCAGTCCAAACATGAGTCGCTGGCCAGAGTTCCCTTCCCAGACAGCTCCTTTCCCTTCCCCCTTCTCGCCTACTACCAAAACCCTCTTCTTCTTCTTCTTCTTCTTCCTCGGCATAGCGGCCTCCCTGCCAAAGGTGCGGCGCTTCTTCTTGATCGCCGGTTTCCTGGGCTTCTCTCTTTTTTTTTTCTTTTTCCTCCGCCGCCGGGGGTTGTGGTTGTGGTTTCCGTATCCTCATCCTCATGGCGTGATAGAAGGTTGCTTCGTTTCTTTGATTGGCCATGGACGTACGTCTTTCGCTTTCTCGGTGGGGGAAGCGGAGGGGGTTGCTGATCGTGATGCGCTGCTGCTCCAGTGCTCCTGCTGCTCGACGCTGACGGCTCAAGTTTATCCCTCCGGCCTCCGGGGTCTCGCTCTCTGGATTTTTCCTACTTTTTTTTCTTTCTTTCTTTTTGTCTCTTCTTGAATTGAAAAACTTGGCCTTGCGGTGTCTCGCCTCCACTGGTCACTGGACCGAGAGCGAGTCGAGAGAGACCGACCGACCTGGCGTCACGCACGCACCGCACTGATTGGGCTCCAAGCTCGGTCGCTGCCAACTGGGGGCCTCACCGTCACCAGTTCCTCGAAAACAACACGCTACTTACTGGAAAGTAAAGGGTGATACTTGCCGCGTTGGGATTCTCCAACTCCAACTCCAACCAAGACGATCGATTTCATCCCACTACGCTTTTTCTTTTCCTTTTTTATATATATATTTTGGTTCGGTTCTTGGTCACCTGTTCTTACTACTTGGCCAGGAAATTAGATGATCAGATGCTTCTGTTTGTTTGTGCATCTCTTGTTTGCGCCTGCGATCTTGGCCTTTGTGGGTGTGGTTTCATCAGCAATCGGAAAGAGGAGCCTTTCTTGTTGGTAGTTACAACCGGTGGCGTCTCTTGTTGTCCAGGTGCGCTTTGTGTGAGGATCCAGAGGAAGGATGGCTCTCAAGAAGTTGCTGCAGCTCTTTTGTGTCGGGAAGAAGGATTCCAAGAAGAAAGGTGCTGCAGCTCACCCTGGTTTTCAGAATTCAGAACAACTATTCTCATTCGTCTTCTTGAATTTCCAGTTTTTCTCTCTGCCCTGTTTCCTCTATCAGCACTGCTTTGCTCAAATATGGGCACGTTTTTCTCTCTCTTCATGGCGCCATGACACAGCAATCTAATGGTCGGTCCACAAGTTATTATGGGTTGGAATTGTTTAGTTTTGGCTGTCTTGTTTATATTGCTGTACAATCTACACGGTTATAGTTTGAGGACTCAAGTGTGGTGTGTTCCCCACACACCTATAGGAACTAATGAACCATACAGATAAAATTTTAGGAACCCAGCAAATAGGAAATAAGCTTAAAGGTGCTATTTTGATGGACTAGACTAGAAGAACTGTAAAAATTATATTGATGCCCTTAGATGCTTATAACAACCCCAGAATGTGCTTCAGGTGATATCTTGATATAATCTGAGATCTAATCTGCCGATAGCGTTGAATGTGATGATTGGTATATATGCGTGATGAACATATGTGAATCCTATGTTTTCTTCACTTATACTGAATGTTTTTCTAATGAAAGCATAATCTGCTTATGCAGGCAAATCCATCGACCCACTGTGGCGAGGTACCCATGAGTATGAAGCTTAGCATATGTTCTTTCCCCTGATATATATTTTACCTCTTAATTGCATGAGAATGTGACCTAGACACGTTTATTATAAGTGATAGTTTGTTTTGTACTGGTGCAGTCCAGACTCCAGAGGCCAACAAAGCCCAAGACTGGTAAAAGAATAGCTTACTGAATAGGATCTAGGAATTGTGACTACAAAGTTACTTGTTCACTGAGAAATAAAAGCATGCATATAGATGGTGGAAACCTTTTGGAGTTACCTCCTTTGGAGTTACCTATGAGTTGGTTGTGTAAATTCAGCTCAACTGTGTTCGTCATTGCAGGGCTTGATAGTTTTTAAACTATTATTGTATTACTTATATTTAACAAATTACTCCTTAACTTCAGTTTAAGTAAACACCAAAAATTCAAAACTTTGAAAGGGTCGGGTAACTTCTTTTCATTTGGAAGAGTGGCACTTCAGATTTGCAATTTCACATGGACAGTAGTACGGTAGGCCTGACTGAGCTGATGGGTTAAACTTCATTATATACAAATGCTGTCACATATCTCTACTCTAAGCCTGAATTATATATTTGGTGGTATCATAATGCCATTACTCCTTTGTTTAATAATTTGCCTTACATCCTGGATCCCAGCCTCTGCTTCTCGCTCCTCTGTGAGTGTCACTGCAAACAAGACTCATTTGGATCCCTGTTCAAGTGGGACTGGCACTGTATGTGTGCAAAACCATGAACCTGAATGCTCAAGTATGGTTTCCTCATGGGCAAGGACAGAGCCTGGAACTGAGAATACTGATCATATGTCCTTTAGTCAATTTGATGTTGTCCAAGATTTCTCGGATCACCACTATGCAAAGACTTCAGCAGGAAAGGTATGCTGTCATTTTGTGAACCCTTTTTTCTGATATATTAGATCCAACCACAATTTTCCCACCTCATAATGTGTGACCAGGTCACCAAAGATTGGGTGAAGGCAATCCAAAGTGAATGGAATCTTCTACAGAAAAACCTACCTGGTCAGTTTATGCTGGTTACGTTTTGTCAATTTTTTGTTTCCTGTTTTTGCCAAACTACCACAAACTCTAGTTACAGAGAATTCAAAGGAGACACCATGGTGCCTACACAATCATAACCTTATATCATTTTGTTGGCAATTCTTTTCCATAGTAATCTTGTCGTGCTAGCAACACATGTTCAGAACTAACTATTTTATATTAGGGAACATTGAGAAATGTAAACAATCTGGATTTGTGAAATCATGTGCACTTATGCCACTAATCACACATGTCATGTCTGTACGATTGACATTGAAGCAAATAATCCTTACTCTTAATTGGAGAATTTACACCTGAAGTGAGCTGATCTTTTGTTGCTGTTAACATGTCATGTCTGTACCATTGGCACTGAAGCAAATAATCCTTATTCTTAATTGGAGAATTTACACCTGAAATCAGCTGATCTTTTGTGGATCAATTTGGTCTCAATTATGCAGAATCTATATATGTTAGAGTTTATGAGGACAGGATTGATCTGCTCAGGGCTGCAATAGTTGGGCCGGCTGGAACTCCATATCATGATGGCTTGTTCTTCTTCGATGTCCGTTTTCCTTCTGAATACCCGAAGTGCCCACCAGTATGTGACCACTTCACACCATCCCGCCTCTTGTATTTATATTTGTATAGCCATCCACATTCTTTTGTAAAATCTACTTGATGTGTGCAGAAAGTTTACTACCACTCGGGTGGACTTCGGCTAAACCCAAACCTGTATGAGAGTGGGAAAGTCTGCCTGAGCCTTCTGAACACCTGGTGGGGCAATGGATGCGAGAAGTGGGGCAAGTCAAATTCCACCATGCTGCAAGTTTTGGTCTCCATCCAGGGCCTTGTGCTGAATGATAAGCCATACTTCAATGAGCCAGGAAACAAAAATTCAGCTCAAACAACAGCTGGTGAAAGGTATTCCTTGGCTTACAATCAGACGGCCTTCGTCAGATCATGCAAGACAATGCTGTATTCACTCCGGAAGCCTCCAAAGGTGAACAAATACTTCACATCTCTTGATATAGTAGCTGTCCAGGATATTGAAAACTGAATGTATCCATGTACACTCCACATTCCACTGTTCTTACATGCCTCTCTTTCCCCGCAGCATTTTGAGACCCTTGTAATGTGCCACTTCCACGAGCATGAGCGTGCCATCCTCGACGCCTGCAGCGCTTACATGTCCGGGACAATCGTTGGGTCATCTGTTGGGAGCAACCTCAAATATACCCGTGACAAGTGCTTTGCAGATTTCCACAAGTCGCTGACGCTCTACACTGAACATCTCAGGACTGAGTTTGCTGCAAACAGAAGACGCGTGCTGGAGCTGGAGAGAGAGGCGTCAGCTGTGCAAGTGCAGGAGATCGTGCCTAGCAGCTAGAGTTCTTTTGTCAAAACAAACATTGCTAACTGGCAAGTGAAATGGTGGTTAGGTTGTTGAAGGAAGCGCCCTACGGTGTCGAGAAAAGGCCTTTATATCTTGCACAAGAGTTGCTCTCTCGTCGTCAGATATTAGCTAGCTAGCTATTTCTGGTGATGGCACATACGGTTCATTACTAGTAGATGTTAGCCTCATTCTGTATCGGATCTACTTCATTCATGTGACTTGAATAACCTGATTCATGGCAATTGTACCTATCCCTGTATCGAGATGGCCTAATTCCTGACCATGTGGCTGGTGCCTGATACATTAATACACATGATGACATGTTCAGTTTTCAGATAAATCCGGCCGGGTGACAATATAAAAACGAAAACAAAAGAAAATGAGAGAAGACAGAAATTGGCACGAAAAAAAATCGCTCTTTCAATAGAATCTTCTGAAATGCAGGTGAATTGGGCAAAAAGTATCATCAGGCATGTGGATTGGGTGGCCATAACAGGAAAAATCTCATTCTCCACGCCACCCACCTGTCCCGATTCCTCATCTCCTCCCACCCGGTGTTTCATGTAGATGGTAATTTGTTTTCTTGCATCTCATTGCTTGGAGAACATTTTGCATTAGACTATCTATGAATATGCTCCAATTCACTTGTTCTATTTTTAGGACATATAGGCTAGGAAACAGTCAAACAGGGGTGGTGCAATTTTGGAGCATGAACAAGTTGCGGCAAGAGATAGGTTTTGGTCTTTTGGATCAGATGACTGCTGTGTTAGTGTAATATACTAATATGACATGTTGTAGTCTCTTCGGCTAAGGCCTGGTTTAGTTCCCAAAAATTTTCACCCTAAACTATCACATCGAATCTTGCGGCACATGCATGGAGTATTAAATATAGACGAAAAAAAACTAATTGCACAGTTTGGTTGAAAATCGCGAGACGAATGTTTTAAGACTAATTAGTCCATGATTAGCCATAAGTGCCACAGTACTAACATGCGCTAATGATGGATTAATTAGGCTTAATAAATTCGTCTCGCAGTTTTCAGGCGAGCTATGTAATTAGTTTTTTTTTATTAGTATCCGAAAACCCCTTTCGACATCCCCGAAACATCCGATGTGACATCCAAAAATTTTCATTTCTGTATTCCTGGTAACAGTACAAACAACCAGTTTTCTCATAGCTTGGTACAGTTTGGTAATGCTGTATTAATGGTAACAGTACAAATGACCAGTACAAGTGACTATCATCGTCAATAAGTATCAATAGCTACAAGAAGAGTAAGGATATGTCCAAGGAATATATTCTTTCGATAAGCTACTATGTCCCTCGTAGCTCAATTTTGCTCCAGATCAAACAATATCAAGCTGTACAAAGAACTAAACATCCACAATCCTAAAGCAGGGATCATCTCGTCAAAGTTCACTGCCCCATCTTTCCCATTCAAAGCATGCCATTAATACAAAGAACTAAACATCTACAATCATAAAGCAGGGATCATCTCGTCAAGGTTCACTGCCCCATCTGGCCATCTTTCCCATTCAAAGCATGCCCTTAATAATTGAACAAATTTGGGAGACAGCACACTGATCAATTATATCACCAAACAGGGTAAGCCCTTTAATAAGCTAGCTGTGAAAGTGTGAGTGAGTGCATGTGTATGACTACAGTTTCTTTCTGATGAGTCTGTCCTCTCTTATGAAAGTAATTGCTGATTAGGTATACGCATGGCTGATTAGTGGGTAAAAGAAAAACCTATCGTATAACAGCATCAAGTTCCTCAGGCGATGGACCAGTGATGGACTTGTAAAACTGGAGTGACGAGAGCCATAGCAAACTCATCAATTGGCAATAAAGCTATAAATTGAACTATGTCATGCATATGGAAACTTTTAGAGTTGTTCTTAAATGACACGCCTTGCCTACATGGGAAATGCACTAAAAAATGGAGCGATGTGTCAGTGGGGTGGGGCCAGGTGCTTTGCAGAGACTCCAAACAGTCATTTCTGAATATCATCCTTTGATTAGCTCACAAAAGATAATTCCTAAACCCCCTCTTTACATCGAGGAAATTGTAAGATTGAACTTGCATTGCCAAGAAATGGAAGTGCTGCAGACGGATCCCCTTCAAAAGCAGCAGTCAGGTTGTGTTGATCAACAAAAGGGAGGAGGTGGTAATACCTGGCAATGGCGATGATGAAGTTGCAGAATCATCCTGGACGGCAACCTGGCTCTTGAGTCTTGAGGTGGTTGGTGATGGGCTTGGACAGCATCCGCTGTGCCAGGGTCTCCAGCTTCACCACCAGTAGCACCATTCATGACAGCTCCAGGAGCCCATGCCCTTTTTTCGGTACCCTTCTACTCCCAAGGTCAGTACAAAAAGAATAAAAAAAAAAGAAAAAGATAGGGAAAAAAACATGGGCTACGATAAATTTAGGATAACTCTTCTTACTGCTCACAAGAGAATATTTACCTACCAAAAAAACATGATAGACATGTCTATCCATCCGTTCAGGAAGAAATACTAGAATTTCAAACTCCATCATCCATTATCAGCAATAGCAATCTCCTTCTGTACAAGGTTATCTCAATTATTATACTACCAGGATTCCAAGAAACATGCATGGCAAGGAACATTACAAAGCGAAGAGGAACAAGACTACAGGAGCACTAAACATTACCAACATCTGTATCTATGGTGTTCAGTCCTAGCACTAGCAGGACCCACAATTGACCGGGTACAGACCTAAAAATACTCAACAAAATTGCCTGTCTTTGGTTTAGCTGCAGCAGCACCAGAAGGTAATCTACTCGGAGCATTCGCAACTGCAATCTCTGCCGCCTTCTTCTCCTTAGATCTAAACTGCCCGAAGTCTACAGGGTCAGGGACAGAAGGTGGGTGAGCACCCCTCACAAGTGCCCAGTTCACCCCATCAAAGAATAGGTGCTGCTTGATCTCAGTGGCACCCCTCTTGGTTGCGATTCTCTTCTGAGGGTCCTTCACCAGAAGCCCACGGATGAGGTCACGGGCGACATTGCTCACAGGTGGGGTGTCAGGAAACCGCAGTGGCTGGTCCACCACATTGCACAGTGTGGCACGGTTGCTATTCCCCTTGAACGGTGTCATGCCATGGAGCAGCTCATACAAGAAGATGCCGAAGGTCCACCAATCCACCGCGCTTCCATGTCCCTCTCCTCTGATGATCTCTGGTGCAAGGTACTCGTGTGTTCCGACAAATGACATCGACCGCGCATCTGTCGGCTCAGCATTGAACTCCAGGAGCGATCCGTTGATGCTGAAGTCTGATTTGGTCTTGCGGTTCTTCTTGGGGAGTATGCGCGGGAAAAACGCTGATGACTGTATGCAGCCTTGGTTGACACCCTCAGCAGGGACTACGCCTTTCTCAACGCCATTGGCACCAGCATTGATTGATGAGGATTTGACTAGCATCGGGCTGACTGAACACCTCAGAGACAGGTCAAAGTCAGACAGCATGATGTGTCCCCCATCTCTGACCAGGACATTTTCTGGTTTCAGGTCTCTGTAGACAATGCCTAGCATGTGGAGGTACTCAAGCGCAAGCAACACCTCAGAGGCATAAAATCTGTCAACAATCAGAGAAAATATAATTCTGATAAGCAAATGTTACGTGCAGATGTGCAAGAATAGAATTATACAGAGAATCGTCAAAGGTAAACAAACAAAGAATACTTGGTAATCTGAGATGAACGAACCTGGCTGCTTGCTCATTGAAATGCCTGTTAGGTTGCTTCTGCCGAAGCGAATGCAGGTTGCCACCGCAGCAGTACTCCATGACAAGGCAGTAAAACTTTTCGGTTTCAAAATGAGTGTACAGGGTGGGTAGAAAGGGGTGATCAAGAAGGCCAAGTATCTGTCTCTCCGTTTCTGCACGGATCATCTTGTTCCTACTGATGAGCGCCTCCTTGTCCATCACCTTCATGGCAAAGAAGGTGTCTGTCCCCCTGAGCTCCACGAGGTAAACACTGCCAATGTCTCCATAGCCAAGGCGCTTCAGAAGCCTAAAGTGGACTAGGCTGAGAGGGGAGCCCCTGCCGCTGGCCAACTGGATGGCCTCCCACCTGCGATCGCTCCCAGTATGCCGCTTGATATGACCACTACCGGAGCTATCCACGTTATCACTACTAGTAGAAGCATCAAAGGTGCCCTGAGGAATGGTCTTGTCACCTCTGGCTGCTGCTTCCGCCGGCATGGCACCTGTTCCAGATACCACCGCCGGATTCGGGATCGCTTTGTCGGCTGGATCATCAGACTTGTCGCGGCGCGATCTCTTATCAGAAGGGATGACATGCGACTGCACTGCTGGTTCGGAGCCAGCGGACGGATCAACTGAGAGGCCAGACTGATTCTGCCCCAGGGCGCCATTCGACCGAGTATTCCCGTGGCCCCGGGCATTGGAATCCATCTTGTCATTTGCAGTGGACAGCTTGTTGTATGATGACTTGGAGCTCATCTGAAAATTTTCAGGACGTGAAGAGCACATCAGGACAGACAGTAACATAGTATTACATATTAACATATGTGCACTATGAATGGGATGAGTCATCGTAGAAGGAATATGGCATGTTGTGGCAGCATAACAGCATTGGGTTGTTTTGCGCAAGTCAAATAGATCCACGTTTGTTGTTTTTTTATCCGCATGTAGGCTTTGCCAGCCACAACGTGGATGAATCATTCAATCGGTACTGCATTATCCAAAATGCAGTAACAATAATCATTCAATGGGTACTGTATTATCCAAAATGCAGTAATAATAAGGTCAAAGTAGGACGGTCGCTGGAAAAAAAAAATGTTGCATCAGGTAGAGAGGCATTGATTGAGCGAACTAGAAGGGTAATTGAGCATCATATGTTGCCCCGGCCGTATTTATTTATTTTGTTTTATTTTATTTACGAGCTAGTACATGGAAGCTAATCCCTCTATTCCCCATTCTCGCACAAAAATACTAGTACATCATCTGGCCGAATGAGGATAAAGAGAGAAGGGGGCGAACCTACCTAAGTCAGCGATCCAATACCGAGGAGGGGGTGCCAGCGGCGGCGTGGGCTTCAAACGGCGGGAGGGCAGACAATTCGATGATGAAGAAGGAGAAGGCGCGGCCCCATGGGAATGGGATCGACGGGGAGCGGTGCCGTGGTGGCGGCGGGAGGCCTTCCGCGAGTGGGAGGGCGAGGAGCGTGGAATGGAGCAGACGAGCGGACGAGGGGTGGTGGGCATGGCTAAATTTAGGAGGGTGGTGGTGGAAGGAGTGGGAGGGGTGTCGGGCGTGCGGTGGCGTTGGTGCCGACGGCGACCGAGGAGGACGACGGTCGACGGCGTTTCCCAGGGGCCGGCAGCAGTGGTGGGCCACCACAACACAAGCATTTACCTAGTCCTCTCGTTCGTCCGGCCCAACAACAAACGCCCAAACATAGCAGCTGCTGTTTCTCAAAAAAAAAAAAAAAGGGGGTGAATTGGATTTTGCCCTTACAATTTTTAGATGTTGGAGATTTGCCCCCTTACAATTCGAGGAATTGGAGATTTGCCCTTCATATTCTTGCCCTCCCTGAGCTTTGCACTTTTCTACGTATGAAGCCTTCTTGGACCCACTTGCAGCACTTGTATTTCTATATTGGACCAAAATGCCCCCTGGACAAGAGGAAAAGGGAGAGGCGAACAGGCTGAAGCCGCATCCATCCATCTCCCGTGCTTTTCCCTTCTCCCTCCTGTGTTCTCTCTCCCTCCCATCTCTCTCACTCCTGTGTTCTTCTCCTTTCTCCCTCAACAAACCCTAGAACCGGAGAGTGGAGGCAGCGGGCGATTGGAAGCCGATGCGCGACGATAGGATCTGTGGCTGCGACGAACCCTAACCACTCGTGCGTGTCCAGTGGTGGCGATGGAGGCGCCCTGATGGAGGGATCGGAGTCGGGCGCGCCGATTTGCCACACTGGTGCGGCAACGATGGAGAACACTGCTCCTAGGTAATCTTTCCTCCTCCTTTCCCTTGTTTAATTGTGGTGACCACAGTTCCCTTGATTTGGTGGAATCGATTAGCTGTGCATGTATACACTTTGATTTGGAGTTTGATTTACTGCATGGTAGGGATGGGATGTTTGTGCTAGAGGTTAAAGTCCAAGGTTTTGCTTCCAAAGATTCTGCTATTAGGAAATGTTACACAAAAGGCCATGTGTTTAAGTGGGATGTGGAGTATGGGTCAATGTCACTGGGCTTACTGTTGAAAAATCTAGCAACTGAATTGAATCTGAGCAGTAACCAGACACCCACTATTTGGTTCTTTGACAAAAGATCGAATGAGGATGCCAGAATAGTTGGTGAGATTCAAATGCTAGATTTGTTTGAAATGTATAAGGAGGAGATGAGCTGTGAGGTTGTGGTAGGTGTATTCGATAGGCCAATTTGTGTGGAAGCTGAATTTGATGCCATGGAGCCTGTATGTGTGGTTCCTCATGATGATGCAAATGTTTAATTAGAGGCAGAGGCAGCTGCCAACATGTCTAAAGAACCCACTAATGCTGCTTCTGATAATCCAGAGGCAGCTGTTGATGTCGAGCTAGATAGAGAACCCGATATATTTGATAATGCTGAGGAATATGTGGGTGTTGATGATGAGGCCATGTATGGGATTATGCCGGTTGCTCCTCAATTTGCAAAGCCAACTGACAATTCTAACACTAATGTTAGGGCTAAGCCAACTTATGCTGAGCCATCTGATCCATTCTTCCATGTTGAGGCAGAGGCAGAGGTGGATGATGCTGACCCTCTCAAGGTCCAAGTACTGCATGATCCAAACAACCCAAAAATAGAGGTGGGGGCGTTATTTCCTGATATAGTTGCATTCAGAAAAGCAATAAGGCACTATGCTGTGAACAAGGGGTTTGAGCTTGCTACTGGGTACAAACCAGATAAGTCAATATTCACAGCTAGGTGTGCTGCTAAGGGATGCCCTTGGAGAATACATGCTTCCACCATTTTTTATAAGAAAACTATATAGGTACATTCTTTGTAGTTGTTGTTTTGTATTTGATAAATGTTCTTGTTTATATTTGCAAAAGCATTACCATGTCTATCTGCCTTTCTGTAGATCAAAAAGCTTCCTTTAGATCACGATTGTCCTACCACCAAGCTTAGAGTAGGGAGAATGGCTTCTCAGGGCTGGTGTGTAGATAGGCTTGGAGATTGGGTAAAGAAGAATCCAACAAAGAGAGCAAAGGAAGCAAAAGAGAAATTGGAGGGTGACTTTGGAATTAAACTAAAGTACTCAAAAGCTTGGTCTGGATTGAAGGTCGCCTTGGATAAAGTTCATGGTACGTATGAAGAGAGCTTCCAACTTCTTTTCAATTAGGCTGCTCAACTAAAACAAAGTTCACCTAGAAGTCATGTAGACATAGAGTTAGAGAAGATTGGTAAAAAAATATAGGTTCAAGAGGGTTTTTGTTGCTTTGAAGCCATGCATTGATGGATTCCTAGCTGGTTGTAGACCTTTCATTGGTGTAGATGCATCTTTTTTGCATAGAAAGTACATTGGATAGTTGGCTACAGCAACAGGTGTTGATGGGCACTAAAAGGATTAAGATGCCCAAGAGGGGAGGTGAATTGGACTAATTCTAAAATTTCTTGCAATAATTAAATCCTACGGTTAGCCCAATTAACCCCTTGTGCCTAGAAAAATGTTTCTTTCAATCTAACGCACAACGGCCTTGCAACCTATGTACCAAACTTACTCTAGCATGGCAATTTTATGAATATAAAGACAAGTATTGAATTGCTCAAAGTAAATAGAGAGAGAGAGGAACGCGATGATATTTTGCCAAGGTATCAGAGAGTCGCCACTCCCCACTAGTCCTCGTTGGAGCACCCACGCAAGGGTGTAGCTCCCCCTTGATCCACGCAAGGATCAAGTGCTCTCTATGGGTTGATTCTTCAACACTCCATCGTGGCGAATCACCCAAAACCGCTCATAACTTGAGTTGGGTCACCCACAAGCTCTGCTGGGTGATCACCAAGCTCCCAATCGTCATCAAGCTATCTAGGTGATGGTGATCACCAAGAGCAACAAGCACGAACTCTCACTTGACCACTCGAAGCCTAATGAGAACGGTGGATGCACACTTTGCTACTCTTGATTCACTAATGAGGCTACTCTCTTGGATTCATGAATCTCAATCACCTCACTAAGACCTTGCTCTTCTTGGCACTCATAAATGTGTTTCTCAGCTGTTGTAATGAGCAAAAGTGACTCCACATATGAGTGGAGCTTCTATTTATAAGGCAGCCTGAAAAATGAACCGTTATGTGCCTCTACGGGGTGACCGGACGCTCCGGTCATGTTGACCAGACGCTCTGGTCAGTTCAACCCGTACACCAGTGTTTAAGTGTTGACCGGACGCTGGCAGGGTCCGATCACCACTAACCGGACGCGTCTGATCGCATTAAACCCTCACTGGATGCTTACTGTACTCGACCGAACGCTGGATCCTTAGGGACCGGTCAGTATTGACCGGACACGTCCGATCACAGATTTCCTTCTCTGGAACATTACTGGAGTCGACCGAACGCTGCCTCTTAGTGTCCGATCACTTGACCACTCCAGCGTCCGGTCGCACCGAACGCAATCACCTTGATCAAATGTACTGACCGGACCCTATGGCTAGCGTCTGGTCACACCAGAGCCAGCGTCCGGTCAGCATTTGACCCTCTATTCACTTCCAACTCTCGAACATATGTGAATGAAGTTTGCTCCATAGGATCATAGGGCTGTTGTGGAGCTACCTAGTGCTAGTTTTAACAAGTGTGCACCACACCTAACTTACTAGACTCATCTAGGTCAAGCTACCTGTCCAGACCCCCCTTAATAGTACGGCCAAAGGAAAAACAAAGTCCTAAACTACTCTAAGTGTCACTCCAACTTCAATCGACACTTAGAACTAGTAATCCTTAACCTTGTCGTCCATCCTTTGAAAACCGAAATGATTTCTATCGTAGGGGCATGGCCACCTTGATTGCCCAATTGATCTCCATTACCATGACCTAACTTAATTGCCTCTACAAAACACATGTTAGTCATAGTAATCTTGTATTGTCATTAATCACTGAAACCCAACAAGGGGCCTAGATGCTTTCAATCTCCCCCTTTTTGGTGATTGATGATAGTACCACCTCGAGTATATAAAAGAGTGAGGTTTTTGTTATGCTTGGTTCATATAAGCTTTTGTTAATAAGAACAAAAGAGTTAAGCAAGCTTATATGGCCCTAGCCAACATAGTGTACTCAAAGGATATGAAATAAGGATGAGTACAAGTAATAAAGCTCATTTGCATCAGAGTATAAATGCGGAAGCAAAGCAAATGAGCACTGCACAAGTGATATGACATATAAAGGAATTCAAAGTAGAGAGCACACATGTCATATATCACAATCACATAGATATCACTATCACATAGATATAATAGTAAACATGGATGCATAATGTATCACACGCATAGAAACTCTAAATGTAATAGATAATAAGCTAATAATAGATAACTAGCTCCCCCTAAGTCTACATACTCGAACCCTCTCCCCCTTTGGCGTCAAACACCAAAACCTAAGGGTCGGTCGGCGGGGCTACAGTGGACGAGCTGGGCGCTGAGGTACGAGGAGCAAGATGAAACTGGGTGCCATCATCATCGGACCCTGAGCTCTGTACTAACTAACCCTCTATGGCTGGAAGTGTCTCTGAAGTGGTCTGGGTCTGAGCTGGGGCAGGTGCGGCCTGTGATGCTGCTAGTATATCTATCGTAGGATCTGAAGATGCGATAGAAGAAGGGAGCCTCTGAGTAGTCACGACGACGGGAGCTGCTATGGAAGGATCGGCAGCATGCATATGGGGCGGTGTGGGCATCCCTGTCAACTCGCTGAAAGATGCTCCAAGACTCCTGGAGACTGACATGTCAGACACAAATAGTGAAGATGACTGATCCAGTGAGAAGCCCGTATGATATGGTGTGAACTGTGGGGCTACCACTGGCGAGGATAACCACTAGGACACCTATACTATGGGAGAGGCAAATGGAGCTAGAGGCTGTCCCTGACTCTGAAGCCCACTAGGCTATACTGCTAGAGTCATCATAGTGGTGGCAGGCTGAGCAAGCTAGGGCGAAAGTTGTGGTTGTGGGGCCCCAAGTGTTGTTACTACATGCTGCATAAATCCCATAAGCTGCTGCTGCATGAGTAACTATTGTTGATGCATCTACTGCTGCTATTGCTGGAGGACCTGCTGTTGTCGCTAGAACTCATCCTGACAAACCTGAAACTGTGCAAAGTTTGCAGCGGTCTCCTGAGCCTATCGTGCCTAATCCTGCTGCATCTGCTTAAGAATAGCAATCAAAGCAGGGTCCATCTGTGGTGCAAGTGGAGCTGAGCTAGAACTGTCGGCCTCTATATTGTGTCTGCGTGGAGGCATCTGAGGAATAGGTAGGTAGTCATCATCTGAACTATCACTAGACTCGCTCCTCTCCTCCTGAGCCTTAAGCTACTGCTCCTCAGTAGCGGCTATGCCCCTAATAATCTTGTCCTACTGAGCTACTAACTCTGGTACATCTGGACGATGGTGAGGCTGAGTGGGTGCCTATGGTGTGCTATGCCTGACCCTCTATGCTATGTTATAAGCTAGAAACTCTGTGGTGGCACCTTTGTACTCTGCAACCATCTTAGGAGTCCTAACATGCACAACCTTGAGCATAAGAAATGTGATCCAGTGTGCATATGGAAGCTGCCTACGACTCTTGAAGCCCTCAGCTATAGTATCCTCCATCTCTGATAGAAGGAGGTCCTAAATATCGAACATGGTCTGCTGCGTCAGGGCATTGAGGAGCCAAAGCTAGAGGCGAGTCAGGCCCTCTCTGTATCCCAACCTAGGAAGTAGTGTCCTCCTGATGATAGCCTCTAGCACTCGAGTTGTAGGAGTAAGATCACTAGGGTTTCTCCTCAACCCCTCACCAAAAGGCTCCTTGAAGCAATGGCGCACAAGATCTGTAGGGGGCACCAAACCACCATAAGGATGCTTGGGAGGCTGTTGCTGTCCATAACATACCTCATGTAACCTGACAGGCTGCTCCTGTAGTCTCAGTATCTCCCTAGCCCTAAAACTCATCATCCTATAGTCTCTGCCTCTGAATGCAAAGTGTATGAAGTTATGCTATGGGTCAATGTAGAGCGAAGCATAAAACTGCCGAACCCAAGATGGTACATACAATCCTGTCTGGCCAATAAGATCTGTCAGCCCCGGCAGATATGATAAGTAGGGGCGGATATGCTCTCCGGCTGCTACCATAATAGCCTTAATACTGTAGACTCTCTGAGATCAAAAGACTGCCCCACTGTTCAGATATGCATTGTAGAAGTCTTCCTGAAGCGGTGTATATAACCCCTTTGCTGCTCTCTCATCCCGCCTCGGAGGAAACCACACATCAAACTCCACAAAGCGAAGCTGCTAAACCTACTTGGTCGTGGTGGCCCTTAAGTCAAGGTGAATCACTGGAGGCAGACCCTATGGACGAGGTGGTGGACGTGATCCCCTCCGCTGTGTCGACAGCCTCGGTGACACTGGAACCCAGGTACGACCAGAGTGGCATAGCTGTGGCTGGGGTGCCTACTCGGTCTCCTTGGCCTGCTAACCCTCCTCACCCTCTAGAGGCTGCTATGACTGTTGTCCCTCCTATTCTCCTAAGCTGGCTGAGGCTCTGTTGATGGGGGCTACTGCTGTGACTCCTACTATGACTCCCCCTAAGGCTGAGGATCCATAATAGGAAGATGTTGTCCTGCCATCATGATAGTCCTAGGTGGACTACCATGAAGACGCTCAATGCACTCAAGTCTACTCTACATGTCTGGTGCTAGATGATCTGTAATGACAACTCCACTGTGGGCACCTCCTATCTCGGCACGCTCTATGGCCTCAGCGACTGCTGCTGCTCTCGCTGTCTCTGCATTAGGGTACTTGCACTTCTTTGATACAACCTACTTCATCACCTTGCCTTTAGTTCCTGCAAGCAAGCGAGGTGGAGGCCTCCGATCATCATCTCCTAGACCATCACCAACGTTCTTGGTGTGAGCCATCTGATTTGACAAGAGAAAAACTACCGTCGACAAGATCAACTGTCCACTGACACTTTTGAGGCTTGGCCTCAATCCATACTCGCGAGCTTGGCTCCGAGTTGACTGTCACCTATCACAGGACACCTTAACGGCACCGACTCGCTGCACGATGGAATAGAAGGATGTACAAGTAAATACGATGTATCTAATAGATGCGAAACTCTATGAGAGCAAGCAATGTAGGTATGAAATTGAAGCGACTAGCTTGCTACCTGACGAATCGATGATCCAAAGAAAAGGAGAGAAGCATCACGTGGGGGATTACCGGGACTGCTAGGGTTAGGGTTGCGAAGCACTTTGATGAATTGATGGCCCTGGATGTGATTCAAAATCAATGCTTTGAAATCTATCTAGGTCATGGGCAAAACACAGTGGGTGCTAGGGCATGTCCTTACCGGTGGAGGGGAGAGAGAACGCTACAGTAGAGGCTCCGGTGGTAGACACAAGCAGGGCACGACGGCGAAGTGGGAGTGGGTCATGGCGGTGAGCGACGGCGTGGGACTACGGCGGTAGAGGCAAGCCCGACATAGAGCACAGCGCAAGTGCGGGCTGTGCATGGGAAATAGCGGTGTGGGCATGGGAGGTGCGTGGGAAGCTTGCGGACATGGCAGGCGGTGGAGCTCGTCGACAATTAGGGCTGGCAGCGGCTCGAGGAATAGGATGCGGCGAAATAGGGCAAAAGAAGCGAGGTGCTGTGATTAAAAAGATCCCCTGACATGACAAGAAAGGAAACAGATAAAGAGTCCTAAAGCTACACAAGATCTACTGACCAGACACTCTGGTGGTAGCGACCGAACGCTACCACCCAGCGTCCGGTCGATTCTAGAGAGGACCAATTCCTCTGGAATCGCAACCGGACGCGTCTGGTGGACACCGACCGGTCGCAGCCAGTGTCCGGTCAACCTAGCCTTCGTCTTCATCACACGACCGGATGCTGAGACATCTTCTGACTGGACGCTGAAAGACAGAGTCCAGTCACTCCTTTGCAGCGAGTTCATCTCCTGTGAACTGACCGGACGCTGGACTATAGCGTCCGGTCACTCTTTTCTAGCAAATCTTCAATGTTCCTCCGTGCTGCCTGTTCCCAATCAAGTCCCAACTTAAATAAGATCTAAATAAACACTAATTGGGACTAATGTGAGTGACCTCTCCCAAACCCTCAAGTTTTTCAAAATATTTTGCCTTAGGCTATAATTCTTTTTAAGAAAATAGGCAAATAAGAGGGCAAATTGAAGATAAACGACAAACAACATTCATGCATATGCAATGCTTGAAAGTAAATCTAGTTGCTTGTCAAGTTTGATCCAAGGTTAAGCTTCTTCACATGCTTTACGGCAGTTATCTTAACCATGTTAGACAAGCCCTACATGCATTGCCATAAAGTAAACATGTAATATATTACAATGTAATGCAAGGGGCAACACAAGCTCATCTTTTAGTGAAGTTACTAAAATCAAGTACATTGAGATCATTCTGCAATCTACAAAATGTAGCCTCATCTAGCGGTTCAGTGAAGATATCCGCTAATTGATCTTCGGTTCTTACACCTTCTAGTGATATATCATTTTTAGCAACATGATCTCTTAGAAAGTGATGTCGGATATCTATGTGCTTGGTGCGAGAGTGTTGAACCGGATTATTTGTAAGTTTTACCGCACTTTCATTATCGCACAAAAGAGGTACCTTTTCTAGAACTACACCATAGTCTAGCAAAGTTTATTTCATGTATAATATTATGCACAACAAGCACCCGTGGCAATGTATTCTGCTTCAGCGGTGAACAAAGCCACACTATTTTGTTTTTTGGAGGACCAAGACACAAGTGATCTACCAAGCAAATGGCACCCTCCGGATGTGTTTTTTTCTATTAACTTTACAACCGGCATAATCCGAGTCGAAATAGCCAACTAATTCAAATATAACTCCTTTGGGATACCAAAGGCCAATGCTTGGTGTGTGCTTAAGATACCTAATGATTCTTTTTACGGCAATTAAATGTGTTTTCTTATGATTAGCTTAAAATCTAGCACACATACACACACTAAACATAATGTCGGGCCTAGATGCAGTTAAATATAACAAGCTACCAATCATGGAATGGTAGAGAGTTTGATCAACCGGGTTACTTTCCTCATCTAGGTCGAGATGTCCATTAGTAGGTATTGGTGTCTTGATTGGCTTACATTCATCCATCTTGAATCTCTTGAGAAGATCTTTTGTGTATTTCTCTTGAGAGATGAAGATGTCTTCTTTCATTTGCTTAACTTGAAAACTAAGAAAGAATGTAAGCTCACCAATCATGGACATCTTGAACTCCTTCGACATCAATTCACCAAATTCTTTGCATGAGTCTTCATTTGATGATCCAAAGATGATATCATCAACATATACTTGACAAATGAAGATATGCCCATCAAGCTTTTTGGTGAATAGTGTAGTGTCAACCTTTCCAATGGTGAAGCCCTTCTCAATGAGGAAGTCCTAAAGGTGCTCATACCAAGCTCTTGGGGCTTGCTTAAGCCCATATAGTGCCTTGGACAACCTATAAACATGATTAGGATATCTAGGGTCTTCAAACCTGAGAGGTTGATCAACATAGACTAGTTCATTAATAAAACCATTTAAAAATGCACTTTTCACATCCATTTGATATAGTTTCATTTTATGATGTGATGCATATGCAAGTAGGATATAGATGGCTTCTAATATTGCAATCGGTGCAAAGGTCTCTTCAAAATCCAAATCTTTAACTTGAGAGAACCCCTTTGCAACTAGTCTTGCCTTGTTCCTCAGAACAACACCTTGACTATCTTGCTTGTTGCGGAACACCCACTTTGTTCCAATGACTCTTGCACCTTTTGGTTGCTCTTCAAGAGTCCAAACTTCATTGCGAGTGAAGTTGTTCAACTCTTCATGCATGGCATTGATCCAATCCAGATCTTTAAGAGCTTCTTCTACCTTGGTAGGCTCATAGCAAGAGACAAAAGAGTGATAAGCAATAAATGAAGCAAGTTTTTGAGATCAAGTCATTACACCCTTTGATGGACTACCTATGATGAGATCTTGTAGATGATCTTATAGGAGAGGTGTATTTCTTCTATTGACCACTTGAGGAGGAGGTTGTGGAGCATCAATATCTTGTGCTTGTACCACCATTTGCTCATGGGAGATATGAGTATCTTCATTTTCTATTCTTCCATCTTTTTCATCATCTTGTGGCATACTTAATGAAGAAGGTTGATTAATGACTGTATATCATCTTCATCATCTTTTGGCTTGATGTCTCCCATCGGAATATTCTTCATAGCATCCCTCAATGGTTCATCACCTACATCATCAAGATTCTCATGTGCTCCTTGGGAGCCGTTAGATTCATCAAATTCCACATCATATGTTTCTTCAACCAAACTGGTGGCATGATTAAATACTCTATATGCTTTGAACTTTGATGAGTAACTAACAAAAAAACTAATATCACAACGTCTTTGGAACTTCCCTAGGTGTTGACACTTCTTGTAGATGTAGCATTTGTAACCAAACACCCTAAAGAAGGAGACGTCTGGCTTCTTCCCATTGAGCAACTCATAAGGTGTCTTACCAAGGAACTTTTAAAGGAATAGGCGGTTTAATGCATAGCATGCGGTGTTGATTGCTTCCGCCCATAGAGCTTCGGGGGTGTTGTACTCATCTAGCATTATCCTTACAAGAGTGATCAAGGTCCGGTTCTTCCTCTCAACTACATCATTTTGTTGAGGAGTATAGGTTGCAGAGACTTCATGCTTGATCCCAACTTTATCACAATAAGCTTCAATGTTTGTGTTGTCAAATTCTTTTTCATTGTCACTTCTTATCTTCTTGAGCTTCACTTCAAATTTATTTTGAGATCTCTTGGCAAACTTCTTGAAGCAAGATGCAACTTCGGATTTGTCATGAAGAATGAATACCCATGTATACCTTAAATAGTCATCAACAATCACAAGACAATAGAGATTCCCTCCCAAACTCTTGTATATTGTTGGTCCAAATAAATCCATGTGTAGGAGTTCTAGCACTCTTGTGGTTGATATGAAAGCTTTTGTTGGATGGGTATTTGCAACTTGCTTGCCAGCTTGACATGCACTACAAAGCTTGTTCTTCTCAAACTTCACATCCTTTAACCCTCTCACCAAATCATTCTTCATTAGCTTCTTGAGTGAACTCATACTAGCATGAGCAAGTCTTCTATGCCATAGCCACCCAAGTGTTGTTTTGGTGAATAGACAAGTCTTCAAATTTGCATCTTCGGAGGTGAAGTCCACTAGATATAAGTTGTTGTATCTAAATCCATTGAATATCACTTGATTATCATCTACCTTGGATACAACAACCTCCTTCTCGGTGAACAAGCATTGAAAACCAAGATCACATAATTGTCCAATGGATAGCAAGTTGAAACTCAATGAAGCAACATATAGCACATTTAAGATGGAATGATCATTTGATATTGTCACTTTGCCCAATCCTTTAACCTTGCCCTTTGAGTTATCTCCAAATATTATTTTCTCTTGTCCATCTACCTCTTCATCTAGTGAGGTGAACATACGAGGATCACCAGTCATATGTTGAGTGCAACCACTATTAATAACCCAATGACTTCCACTAGTCTTGTAGTTCATCTACACACAAGAGATTCAAGCTTTAGGAACCCAAACTTATTGAGGGCCCTTCATCTTCTCAACAAGTGACTTAGCCACCTAAATCTTCTTAGGTCTATTCTTGTTAGGAGGTCATAAGAACATGACTTTCATCTTTCCACTAAAATCCTTTCTAAGCATGTAGTGAGCATTGAAGGCAAAGGGTTTAGCATGCTTGGGCAAGGGTTGTGGCGGTGGATTTTAGTACTCATGAGCAAAGTGACCTTCTTGTCCACACTCAAAACATCTCTTTGGCTTTGGCTTTGATTGTTGTTGTTGAACTTGAATCTTCTTCTTCTCTACACTTGCCACATATCCAATGCCACTTCTATCCATTTTCATGATGGTGTTCATGAGTAGCTCACTTTAGAGATGCTCGCCTCTTGCAAACTTGCTCAATCCCATCTTGAGATGCTCTTTCTCTATCTTGAGCTTCTTGTTCTCTTCCTTGAGAACATCATTGTTCTTCTCTTCCTTGAGCTTCTTGTTCTCTTCTTTGAGCTTCTCATTCTCAAGGGTCAACTCTTCATCATGATCAAGATTTTCTAGCACAATGGTGTTGTGGCTTTTCATCTCTTCAAAATCTTTCATGAGCTTTTTATTTGCATTCTTGAGCTTGACATATTCATCATAGTCATTGCACTCAACCACTTTCTTACCTTTGCCACTAGATCCTTGCTCAATGCTCTCATCAATTAAATCATCACATGAAGTGGCTATATCAATCTTAACAACATGGTTAGTAGCATCATGTGGCTCATTTGATAAAAATTCTTGAGCAATAACAAGAGTATCATGATTGATCTTAAGAGTTGTATATTCATCTTTTAGCTTGTTGTGGCTAGTGATGAGCTCATTGTGCACCCACTCAAGTTTATCATGTTTATCTTTAAACTCTTTCTTAGAAGATTTGAGCTCCTTGAGTTTGGATGATATAGCATCATTTGTTTCTCTAAGCTCATCATTAGCCTTTTCCAATGTATCGCACTTTGCTAAGAGTGAATCATTTTTAGCATCAAGCTTTTCATTTTTAGCTCTACTCTTTTAATGATCTTAGTGTATTTTCTTAGTATTTTGACAAGATCATCATATGAAGGTGAATCATCATCATCGCTATCGCTATCATCATCACTAGCTTGCTCATCATCACTACTATCATCATTATTAGTTACCTTGTATTCATCCTTGGCCATAAGGCATAGGTGTGTAGAGGATGATGGCGATGGTGGCGGTAAAGATGGAAGATCAATAGCAATGGCGGCCACCTTCTCATTGTCACTATCATCATTGAATGATCCACTAGATGAATCAATGTCTGTGAGCCAATCACCGACGATGTAGGCCTTTCCACTCTTCTTCTTCTTGTGGAAGTCCCTCTTTTTGCCATCTCTCTTCTTATATGGTTATTCTTCTTCTTCTCATCTTCATCTTCATTACTTGAGTCATCTTTCTTGCCCTTGTTCTTGTTCTTGAACTTGTCTTTCTTGGGCTTAGGGCATTGATGTGCTAGATGACCAAGTTCACCATAATTGAAGCAATCCATTTCAAAGATTGGCTTTCTTCTAGAGTTTGTGAAGAACTTCTTCTTCTTGTCATCGAACTTGATGCCACTCTTGTTTAGCTTATTTAGCATCTTGGCGGCTTTCTTCACTATGAGAGCAAGATTTTCATCTTCATCTTCTTCATCACTTGAGCTCTCATACTCAAGTCTTGCTTTGCCTTTGTCTTGGCTAGCTTTGAATGCTAAGTCCTTCTCTTTCTTCTTGGTAGAGGATGAGCCGTCTTGTGGCGTGATGTGCATGTACATCTCATGAGCATTGATCTTTCTCAAGATTTGTGTTGGTGTAGCGGTGGAAAGATCACCTTAGTATAACACGGTCACAATATGCCCATATTTGTCAATGGGGAGGACACTCAAGATCTTTCTCACAACATCGGATGATGACATTTGAGTAAGTCCAAGCCCATTGACTTCCTCTACAAGAACATTCAAACATGAATACATCTCATTAGCACATTCTTTGGGAAGCATCTCAAATGAATTTAGCTTTTTAATCACAAGATGATAGCATTCCTCACGCTCACTCTTGGTTCCCTTATGGAGTGCACAAACATCTGACCATAGTGTATGGGCGTCTTTGTGGTTCCTTACGCGGTTGAACACATCTTTACAAAGGCCTCTAAAGATGGTGTTTCGAGCCTTTGCATTCCACTTTTCATAATTAACCTTATCGCCTTGTAAGTTAGTAGTATTCCGAGGTTTTGGGAAGCCTTGTGAGGTGGCTCTAAGAATACCAATGTCTAGAGTTTCTAAGTACGCCTCCATGCGAATTTTCTAATATGGAAAGTCATCTCCCTCAAAGATAGGAGAAGGTCCATCTCCGTGAGACATCTTGCTCTAAGCGATTAAGTTTAAAAACATGAGCATGAGGCTCTGATACCAATTGAAAGGATCAAGATGCCCAAGAGGGGGGGTAAATTGGGCTAATTCTAAAATTAATTACAATAATTAAATCCTGTGGTTAGCCTAATTAATCCCTTATGCCTAGAAAAGTGTTTCTATCAATCTAACGCACAATAGACTTACAACCTATGTGCCAAACTTACTTTAGCATGGTAATTCTATGAATGTAAAGACAAGTATTGAATTACTCAAAGTAAATGCTCAAAGTAAATAGAGAGAGAGGAACACGGTGATGTTTTGCCGTGGTATCAGAGAGTTGCCACTCCCTACTAGTCCTTATTGGAGCACCCGTGCAAGGGTGTAGCTTCCCCTTGATCCGCGCAAGGATCAAGTGCTCTCTACGGGTTGATTCTTTGACACTCCGTCATGGTGAATCACCCAAAACCGCTCACAACTTAAGTTGGGTCACCCATAAGCTCCGCTGAGTGATCACTAAGCTCACAATCATCACCAAGCCGTCTAGGTGATGGCGATCACTAAGAGTAACAAGCACGAACTCTCACTTGCCCACTCAAAGCCTAATGAGAATGGTGGATGCACACTTTACTACTCTTGATTCACTAATGAGGCTACTCTCTTAGATTCACGAATCTCAATCGCCTCACTAGGACCTTGCTCTTCTTGGCACTCACAGACGTGTTTCTCAGCTGTTGGAATGAGCAAAAGTGACTCCACACACGAGTGGAGCTTCTATTTATAAGGCAGCCTAAAAAACGAACTGTTATGTGCCTCTACGGGGTGACCGGACGCTCCGGTCATGTTGATCGAATGCTCCAATCAGTTCAACCCGTACACCAGTGTTTAAGTGTTGACCGGACACTGGCAGGGTCCGATCACCACTGATCGGACGTGTCCGGTCGTATTAAACCCTCATTGGAGGCTTACTGTACTTGACCGGATGCTGGATCCTTAGGGTTCGGTCAGTATTGATCGAACATGTCCGGTCGCAGATTTCCTTCTCTAGAACTTTATTGGAGTCGACCGGACGCTGCCTCTTAGCGTCCGGTCACTTGACCACTCTAGCGTCCGGTCGCACCGAACGCAATCACCTTGATCAAATGTACTGACCAGGACCCTATGGCTAGCGTCTGGTCGCACCGGAGCCAGCATCCAGTCAGCATTTGATCCTTCATTCACTTCCAACTCTCGAACATATATGAATGAAGTTTGCTCCATAGGATCATAGGGCTATTGTGGAGCTACCTAGTGCTAGTTTTAACAAGTGTGCACCACACCTAACTCACTAGACTCATCTAGGTCAAGCTACCCATCCATACCCCCCTTAATAGTATAGCCAAAGGAAAAACAAAGTCCTAAACTACTCTAAGTGTCACTCCAACTCCAATCGACACTTAGAACTAGTCATCATTAACCTTGTCGTCCATCCTTTGAAAACTGAAACAATTTCCATCGTAGGGGCATGGACCACCTTGATTGCCCAATTGATCTCCATTAGCATGACCTAACTTAATTGTCTCTACAAAACACACATTAGTTAGTAGTAATCTTGTATTATCATTAATCATCGAAACCCAATAAGGGGCCTAGATGCTTTCAGGCACAACTGGCTTGTACCATATAGCATATGCTATTTTTGACTCAGAGACCGAGGACAACTGGACCTGGTTTCTAAAAAATCTGCACAAAGTCATAGGAGACCCACCAGGACTAGTTTTGTATTTAGATGCTTGTAAAGGACTAGAGAAAGCTGTGGGGGCTATTTTTCCACAAGCTGAAAACTAGGGAGTGCATGAGGCACATGTACAGCAACTTCATGAAACACTTTCTTAAAGAGAGCAAATGTGATTATTTGACTAACAATGTTTTTGAGAGTTTCAATTCTCAGATCAAGCACTTGAAAGGTCTTCTCATCCATGAGTTAGTAGACAGGTTAAGGGAGCTGATAATGGAGAAAAGGTATATTAGAAGGAAGATTGGACAACAGCTAAGAAGAAAAAGATAACTTCTAAGAAGAAAAAACACCATTAAAGAAGAAGCAGAAGAAGGATGTTGCTGCTCCTCTAGCAAAGGTTGTGAGAAGCCTGATGGACATGTTCTGTGGAGGACACTGAGACTGATGGTGCATTTCTAGATATTTTGTGACCTTTGTTTTGTAATATAATGTTAGTGAATTATCAACTACATGCCTTTGATGGCAGCAAACTATGAACTATGTGTGATCTGTGATGGAAGTGAATAAGTTGAAATGCTTATGTGAATCCTGCTGAATTTTATTTGATGACAAGAGCATTGCTCAATTAGATCATAGAATGAAAAGAGCAAAGCTCAATTATATGACAGCATACACCACCAGATTGCTTGTTATGGTCGGCAAGACCTATGCTAGGAGAAGTGGCAAGACCTATTAGACCTAAGCATTGGCAAGACCTAACAATTGGCTATAGCCTCAAGAGCCTAAGCTCTAACATTGCTCAAATAGATAACAGAATGGCAGCAAGGCTACAAATTCCAAACTCAATTATTAGCAAATAGCTATTGTCATACATCTGATAGGCAAAAGCCACACACACGGCTACATCACTTCCAAATTGTGCTCAGAATACAACCAATGACTACACCTACACACACGGCTGTAATAATGACATAGTCCTTCTTTAGAATCTCTACTTGCACATTCAACTTTGAGACATCATTCACATCATTGTCAAGTTTTGCCTTTATTTTATCGAAATCTTCCTTGAACTCTAGAATAGGGTCGACAGACCCATGTCCACCATCTGCACAACTAGGAAGGATCGCCTTCTTCCACCAGATTGGATGCTGCTCTGGATTGCGTAGGACATCTTCATACTGCTTCTCGGACATGATGATGCCACACATAGTTGGGTCATCCTACAACCGATGAAACCATACCTTCATGACCACCATCCAAAAGCACAAAATTGAACAAAAAAATTTGACTTACTTTGATGTTGTTTGGACACTTAACGAAGGTCTAGCCAAAAGTGGCCTGCTGCTTGCTTTGGATCCGTACTAATTTCACCTTGCAGTGTGGGCAGTCCACGAGTGGGGCAAAAGCCGAGCTCTGGATGCCCCTCGAGCTGGAGCCAGCAGCACCTCCTCCCATATACTGACTGCCACTCATCTGGGCAACAACAGGCACCATATGCACATGACAAAGATAGGCAGGCGTCAACGGCGATAAGAAGCAGATGCGCCAAAGGTTGGGCCACGACGACAATGGGGTGTACCAGGGAAAAAAGGAGAAGAATGGGGCACCTCCAATCGCCATTGCCTTCAATCGCCGGCGTCGCCTTCAATCTATGCGGCCACCGCCTCTCACCACGCGGCCGCCTCCAATCGCTGTGTGCCGGCCTCAAGGAGCCGCGTGCCCAGCTCCAGTCACCGCGTGCACCTACCGCCTGTTGCCCACGCGCACACCTCCAGTCGCCCGCCTCGACCAGCCACCTCTAGTCACCCGAGCGCTGGCCTCTAATCGATGGCTAGGGTTCTTCGATTGAGGTAACGAGGAAGAACATGGGAGAGAGAAACTGGTGAGGGAGATAAAGAGAAGACCGTGGGTTCAATGCTCATTTGGTTGAGTTAAAGATTGATGGGACCCAGGGGCATTTTGGTCCAATATAGAAATACAAGTGCTGCAAGTGGGTCCAAGAAGGCTTCATACGTAGAAAAGGGCAAAGCTCAGGGAGGGCAAGAATATGAAGGGCAAATCTCCAATTCCTTGAATTGTGAGGGCAAATCTCCAACTTCTAAAAATTGTAAGGGCAAGAATCCAATTCTCCCAAAAAAAGCTCCCCTATAGGACGTAGTGGTTCTGGCCTTCTGGGTAGAGGCCACCCGACCCGACCCGACCTAATAAAAAGCGATTTGATCCAAGTTGCCGCTAATATGTTGAGACAAGTTGGGGTTATGATTTTGATCCACGACCCGGCCTAACTTGAAATAACCCAACTCAAAGAAAAAAACTAAAAAATGAGAAAAAGTCCACCCAGCATGACCTACCAGTGCGTCAGGTCAAGTTTGGGCCAAGGATTTTGGTCCCCACAATTTTCTTAGTCCGATTCAAACTTGAACTACCCAACGTTTGATCAAACCTAGTTATGGGGAACCTACAGGAATCCACAAAATTAAGCTCATGAACCTACGAGTTCATGAACTAGCGTGCTTGCATCTCTATCCCCCCTATTCCCCAGACCACTCCTTATGGGTATCCCCATCATTACCTCGCACTCCAAAGTGTTGTGTGGAATTTTTACTGACTTGGTATAGATGGAATTAACAACAAATTTCTCAATCTTAGAACATACCATAGTTCCATCAAGCCACGAAGATGCCATTTGAGTTGTGCGTCCTCATAGGGTGGAGAGGCCACCAACGAAGATCTTCCACCGCTCAATGACTCTCTCCATGTCACTATTGCTAGATCCGTAAAAGCAAGATTTTAGAGCCTGATTGCGAGAGAGATGGTTAGCTAGAGGCACTATGGTGAGGAGGCTACTGCAGGTGTTGGTGGAGCTGCTGGTGGCGATGATGTCAATTGAGAGACCATCCAAGAAGATGAGGAGTGAGTTCGTCGATCTTTCTTCTTTTCTTCTCTTTTTGGTGCTTTATGCCAAAGGGGGAGAAATTTAGAGGGGTCAATAACTTTTTCGACGCCATGGAGAGGTTGCTGCAGCAGGAGCTTCATGTTCTTATCCGCTGAGAGTAGACTTCGCTAGGTTGAGAGTTTGAGAGGCGATCAACAATCTATTTGTGTAATAATGCTACCTAAGTACTCTATATGTGTGGGATATGGACATGTATTAATCTGTGCTGTAGCTTGTGATAAAATTTTGCTAGAATGTACTTCTTTATATATGTTACATGTTGTGTGGTGCCTATTCTTATCTGTGCTGTTACAGTAAGTGCGGCAGTGCCGTACCTAGGCCCGACAGTGCCGCTCTGTGGCAGTGCTACGGCTAACGAGCGGCAGTGTCGCACCCAGCTGTCATAACTATCTTGTTGAGCATAAACTATCATTTGTATCATGGTTATATATTTGGCACAAGTGTGCTACACCCCACAGGAGCATGGATGTAGGCGGAGCCCCATCACTTTCACTAAAAATGTGAATCTTGGCCTCTTATGCTAATTTGAGAATTCAAATTCTCCATTCACATATTTAGGGGGAGGCTCTACACCCATGGCTCAAAAATTTCAGTATTTATTTCTTATCTTTTGTAAGCTCTAATTGGGTTATCATCAATCACTAAAAATGGAGAGATTGAAAGTGCAATCAAGCCCTAATTATGGGTTTTGGTGATAATGACCACGCAATTAAAGAACTAATAAGATTTATCGAGATGACAAGCAGGTAATCTATAATCGAGGATGTTATACGAAATGGAGGAGCCCCCAATTACAAATGTTGATGGCTTCAAATTCAAAGGAGGTTTAAATTCTTTTATATTTTTAAATTTGAATATAGGAAAAGCCGTACTATAAAGGGGGACACAATGCTTAAGCTAACATGTGCTACCAAGTGCTCAATCCTACACATGTATCATTAGTTTCATAGCAAAGACAGTCAGCACTTCACTCTTACCATTCTGGGTGCGGCAGTGCTGCATCTAGAGAGAGGCACTGCCACAGAGCGGCACTATCATAGTTGAGCCACGGCACTGCCATGACTTAAGTGACCGTTGGGGGCTACGGGTATTTATATCTTTTCCCTTCCTCCCCAATGTCTCTCCCTGCCTCCCCAATCATTCAGTTCATCCAAGAATAGAAAAGTGCTCATCTCTCTCTCCTCCATTGGTGACCTTAAGCTCCCAAGCTTCTCTATTGATTCCCTATCAACCCTTAAGAGAAAAAGGTCCCAAACTCGATTAGAGAGCAGATCCTTTGATTCCCCAACTCAAAAGAGCACTTGGTTCATGTTTTGGCTAGCGGTTATGTTTATTACTCTTAGAGCTTTGCTCCTAGCCAGCTAGAGCATCGCTCATAGAGCTTGCCAACTTGTGTGGCAGCCTCAGGAGGTTTGTAACCATCTCTTGAAGCTAGTAAACTCACCCCTCATCTTAAGAGTTGAGTCTCTTGACTTGAGAACGAGGAAGAGTTGCAAAGCCCTAAGCCTTAGTGGCTAACCTCAACAACATGGACTTAGGCAAGCCTTAGTGGCAAGCTGAACTACGGAATAAATCATCGTGTCACCTTGTGCTTGATTTACATCATTTGCATTTCATATTGTTGTTGAGGTGATTTCTAGGGTTTGTGGCTGATCTACTTGTGTGTGGTGTTCCTATCACTTCTAGCTGTTGATTTGTGTTACATATACCTGCAGGAAGCTCAGTAATTTATCCTATTCAAGTTTCCATTCATAGTTTTTGAATTGTGCCACAAAATTGTCTGCAGGTGTGGTAGTGCCACTGTTCTGGCTCGGCGGTGCCGTAGGTTGAATTTGATGAAAGTTTAAGTGTTTGTTTTAATAGGCCTATTCACCCCCCTTTAGGGTAACCAGAGATCCTACAGTATGGCATGTAACATGTTGTGTTTTAAGTGTGATACTAGAAACACACAAAAAAGTAAGGACTCCTTCCATGTTACTAGATCTGTGAAAGTAAGATTACAGGGCCTAGTTGCGAGACGGGTGAATAGCTAAAGGTACGATGGCATGGGCAATGATAGGAACAAGAATAGCTAGTTATATTAACGAGCCAAAGTGAAAGCTCTAGTTTGGTTTTGGTGAATTGATGAAACTCTAAGTGCTAACCTAGTTTATCAAGTGATCATGAGATAGGTAGCACACTCCAAGTGATGAAGCAAATGAAGATCATAGCATGATGATGATGATACCATGATGATGATCAAGTACTTGAACTTGGAAAGAAGAAAGAGAAAAATAAAAAGCTCAAGGCAAAGGTATAAATCATAAGAGCTATTTTGTTTTGGTGATCAAGACACTTAGAGAGTGTGATCACATTTAGGATTGATAGCCGTACTATTAAGAGGGGTGAAACTCGTATTGGGATGCGGTTATCAAAGTGCCACTAGATGCTCTAACTCATTACATATGTATTTAGGATCTAGTGGAGTGCTAACACCCTTGAAAATGTTTGTGAAAATATACCAACACATGTGCACAAGGTGATACACTTGGTGGTTGGCACATTTGATCAAGGGTGGTAAAGTTTAGGTGCAAGGGTAAGAAACTCCACTGACGGAGTGTCCGCCCATAGAGTGCGGATAGTCTGACGGTGCCACCGGCGCCTTAGACAGAAAAGACAGAGGTCACTGTGAGTGACCGGATGCTGGCCTTGGTTGGACCGGCGCGTCCAGTCAGATGTATCAGCGAAGACACTGGCGTCGGTCAAACGACCGGACGCTGGGTCGCTCTACGACCGGACGCTAGCAGGGTGCGTCCGGTCAATGCTAACATACACTGATGTGAGCCGCATAGAGGAGATGTTGAATGACCGGACGCTGGGTGAGTTTGATCGGGCATGACCGGACGCGTTCGGTCATGAAAATTCGTGTTTGGAACCTTACTGGAAACGACCGGACGCTGAGGTCCAGCGTCTGGTCACTTTCTAACTGATGCGTCTGGTCAACTAATGACCGTTGAAATCTGACGAATATTATTTGAAGTAGGGGACACGTGGCATGAATCACGTGACCGGACGCTGAGGCCCAGCGTCCGGTCACCCCGCGCTGTACCCAGTGAAGGGGTACAACAGCTCTATTTCATGGAAGCTTCTATTTAAGCCCCATGGCTGGTTCAAGCTCACTCTCTTGGCCATTTACATTGACATAGCAACCTTGTGAGCTTAGCCAAAGCCCTCCTACTCATCTCTATCATTGATTCATCATCTTTGTGAGATTGGAAGAGAATCCAAGTGCATTGCTTGAGTGTTTGCATCTAGAGGCACTTGGTGTTCGTGTTTCGCTGTGAGTTTCGCTTGTTACTCTTGGTGGTTGCCACCACCTAGACGGCTTAGAGCAGCGAGGATCGTTGAGCGGAGGTTGGTGATTGTCTCCGGCTCCGATCGTGGTGATTGTGAGGGGTTCTTGACCTTTCCCCGGTGGAGAGCCAAAAGGTACTCTAGTGGATTGCTCGTGGCTTGTGTGATCCTCATCTTATGTTGGTTGTGCGGCACCCTATTGAGGGTTTGGCATGTGAAGCCAATTAGCGCGTGAACCTCCAAGTGAGTGAATCGCCACAATGAGAACTAGCTTGCCGGCAAGCAAGTAAACCTTGGTAAAAAATCATTGTGTTCATCATTGATTCCGAGGATGATTGGTCTTCATTGTTATTCATCCTTGTGATTGATTGGTTTCTTCATCTATATGGCGGTATAACCTTCTTGATCACTCTCTTTACTTTATCGCAAACTAGTTGACAAGCTCTTTAGTATAGCTTGTTGTGAGAGCTTGCTTGGTTGGTTGGTGTGGCTCTTTAGTTAGCCTTTGAGAGCACACTAACATAGGGTAGTGTCATAGCTATTGTGTGAATAGACACTATATAAACTAGAATTATGGTAGGTGGCTTGCTTTTTGAGTAGGCTAGCGCAACACTTGCTTCGTCTCATAATTGTCTAACCATTTTGTTAAGTGTTGTTGTAGAAATTTTATTAGGCTATTCACCCCCCTCTAGCCATTAGGACCTTTCACAAAGGCTAAGAAGAAGGATAGAACACTAAGGCCTAGTTTGTTTGTGTTTCTTGAGAGCTTTTGGAACTTTCAAAACCCAAAAAGCTCATGAAAGCCAAAAGCAAGAAGCTCGATACAGTGAGATTGACTTTTGGTTTTTGTGAGTTGTTTAACTCTTGAAAAGTTTAAAAGCTAGTAGTCTAAAAATAGCCAAAAGCTCAAACAAACAGGGTCTAAGGAACTGTCTTTTTGGAATGATGCTCCCCTCCTCTCTTTTCTAGGGGTTCTCGGTGGGCCCCATGGCATAGAAATCAACCAAGAATTAGGTAGTGCTATATTTTGCGAAGCTAGCATTAGCTAGCAAAAGAAACGCGAGCAAAAACTAAAATAATATGTCTCCATGGCTCAGCTATCTTATATGCTCATTGGTGTTCTACTTCTATCCCGTTCTTTTTTCCATATTCGTTTACACCCTTCCTTCTTATTAAATTGCAGTAGGAGAAGAACATTGAGGTTGTGCAAAGCGAACCACAGATAGACTCTGCCTTTGACCTCTTAGAGGTGGTGGCTTGATGTGTGCAGGTCATGTTTGGTCTCAAGGCCAAAGATTAGCCTAAAGGACAGACGGAATGATCTGGAATGTTGCATTTTGACCAACAGAGAAACTCTCTTTGTTTTAATATTAGGGAGAGAAGAGAAGCCTCATGCATGTCCGAGTATTAGATTTGTAGTAACTAAGTGTATTGTTGCTTACAATTTAGTCCGGTTTAGCCCTCTAAACAATACCATCAACTATAAAATTATAGTTCGTGTTGAGAGAGCTACAAAATGTCGTAAACATCTGAGACTTGTTTAAAAAGTTTAAAATTTTAAGTGTAAAAATCTAATAATTTAAAACAAATATTCGAATGTATAAACGAGATCACATTGAGAGCTACGACTTTGATATAAAGTATGCCAACGTTCGAGGCCTTTTGAAAAAATAAAAAATCTCGAATTCCAAAATTTAATAACCCGAAATAAATATTAGAGTCATTCTAATAAAAGTAGATAAGTCATCAACTACAAAATCATTGATCATGTTGAACTCTATAATGTTGACATAGAGTTCGTTTCATTCTGACTACTTGTCGGGGTTATGATCCACGGATATCTCAAGGCAACGATTAGTTAGCAGGCTGAGCGGCCTACGATACATCAGCCTAGCGAAGGCCTAAACGTCCGAGGCCCAGCTAAGCCAAGGGAACCAGGCCGAACGCCAAGACCAGTGTAGCCACGACCTCTCTCTTCTGACTTAGCTGAACGACACACAAGAAACTCACTACCTCTCCACCGTCCTGACACCTGTGAGGAACGAGGAGAGGTCGGACCAGCCAAGCGTGCCTACTCTGACAAGAGTGAGCACGTCGCATTGACCCCGCAAGGACCGAGGGGACAATGGTCACCTCGGTCCGGTTAGACGCCATCCCTGCGTTACGCAGCGTGGACAAGACAACATCGCACGGCGGTGACGGCCAAGTACGGTGCCGGACCGTACAGATATGGCCCGACAAGACGCAAGTACGATTCTACTCACTACGGGTTGGGCTCCACGACGGAGGCCTTGACCTGGAGGCCATCTGGACCAGGCGGAAGCTACGACCTCGGAGCTCGGGATCGTGGCCACCAACTCAATAAAGACGACCAGGCGATCGACGACCTGGGGGCAGCTACCAACTCTTATATGACGCCCCTAAGAAATCAGGAGACGATGACGAAGACCACAGCGGAGATCACGTCGCATAGGACGGCTGGCAAACCACCACCGTGCCTACAGTGCCGCCACGGCCGGTACAGTGGCACCACGCCACACCTTTATCGCGACGTGGGCACAAGATCATGACGACAGCCATGTTCGGACGTGCACCGCAGGACGGCGTAGCTTGCAAGCCAAATTAGCTAGGCTCCTCCCTCAGGCTCACGACCCCTCGGTTGAGAGGACCTTCCTCTTTGTACATGCCCTGGCCCTGGACTCTATATATATAAAGGGCAGCCAGGGGATCATTCCCACCATCTTGAATCTTACACATCATTCTCTCATTCATTTTGGACACCACCGGACTCCTGAGGCTTTCCTTCAGGCAGTTCATCTCTTAGCTCTAACTCTCCTACCTCTTCCATCATTCTTACACTCCTATTGTAAGAACTTCAGAGCATTAAAGTGAGGAACACACTTGATCATCTCTAAGACTGGATATAGGGCTTCGGACTGAACCAGTATAAATTCTTGTGTTTTTAGATACTACCACCGTCTTTCTAGAGAAGCACAGTAATCGTATAAATTTACTAGTGTATTAAAGAAAACACCGACACTACCTATAAAAAGAGAAAAGAACGATGGTATATGTGAGAAAGGGAATTTTGCATGTCGAAACGCACCAGACCCGGTAGAGATGACTCTGATGCGGATGCGGATGAGGATGCGGTGAGAAGGACAACAGTCAGATATGACTGATACATGAATTTTGCATGTCGAAGCGCAAGGGCCAGGGCGCATGAGCAAACCGTACCTACCAGCCACACTGCCTGACTGCCCTGCCCCTGACGCTACAGTGTTGTGTGGGCCCATATAGTGTAGCTTTACACAACGTTCACATACGCGGCCCAGAGCCCAGATGGCTTCGCGTTTCAAATCGATCGGGGCCTGCGTTTCCCTCCCTCCCTCCCGTCCCTGCGTTGTCCGCAGCACTGCACGCAGGAGGAGCCGCCGCTAACGGAAGCAAGGCAGCCGTTGCTCTATGACCATTTACATAGGCGTCTAATTTGAGAAGCTCATCAGCCTGTTCGGTTGGCTGATTCATTTCGTTGCTGGTTCGTGAAGAAGTACTGCTGGCTGGTTTGTGTGAGAGAAAAATACTGTTCCGGCTGCAATTTTATGATCGTTTACGACAAGCCACAGCCAAACGAACAGGCTGTATAAAATTGTTTGCTTAGCCAGGTAATACCTCTCAGGTTTCAATCAAACATGTCATATATATTAGTATCATAAAAAGGAGCCATAAAACATAAAACCACCATGCACGTGGATTAGAAAAATAATACGAAATGTCGTTCTCGTTCAAGAGGGCAACAGTCCCTGCCTACAAGGACTCTTGAGCCTAGTCATTCAGAACAAACTTCTCAGGCTGTGATGACCAAGTAAAGTGAAGTCCCAAAATCTATGGTTCATTTCCCATGTTGCCATTTTTTCTTCCTCAAATGCGTTCACCTTATCTAAGATCTTCTCGTAGTGAGACGAAAAGAAACTAGCTTAATCGGTAGAGATGGCTGTACCTATTTAGACTGTGGCTATTTTACTTGTTATAGTTGCTCTAGCTACTCTGTATTAGCGAATGTTGTAGTTGTAACCGTCTTTTATCGATGAGGCCGATCTAGGCCTTGTTTAGATCCAGCGCGTAAAGTTTTAGGATGTCACATCGATGTTACATGGGATGTCGGGGTGTTCGGATACTAATAAAAAACTAAATTACAGAATCCGTCACTAAACAAGGACTTAGGACCAGAGCACGATCGTGTACTGAAATGAAATGAAAAAAAAATAAGATAGGCAACGGCGCTAGAAAGTGCCGACGTCAACCGCAAAGACACCTGGTCGTTTGAATTTCAAAACCAACCGCTCCAAGACGGTGTAGGGTTTGGATCAACTGCCTGCCGCTCTCAACGGCCTAATCACCCTGGCACAAACGGTAAACGATTCGAAAGTTTAGGGGTCTTTTCCTAAAAAATCCACTCCCTTGCCCCTCTTCTTCCGTTCCGTCTCCTCCGCCTGCCCGTCTTCTTCTTCTGCTCTGCTCATCCGGTCGGGACCCAAGCCATCCGCTCCGCTCCCCCCCCATAGGCCCCGACCATACCGCGGCCCGAGGACTAGGGGGATCCGTCCGGTTCGGCCAGGGGGGAAGGACCTCTTCCGACGATGTCGACCCACGCCTCCTCCCGCCGCTCCTCCTCGTCCTCGTCCGCGGCCGCCAAGCGCCCCGCGATGGCGGCGGGGCCCGCCGCCGCGCAGGCCAAGAAGCGCGCCGCGCTTGGCAACATCACCAACGTCGTCGCCGCTCCGGTGGGGAGGGCCGCCGCCGTTGGGAAGGTCGCGCCACCGGCCACCGCCGCGGTACGTGCGGCTCTCTCTGCCCGTCAGGGATCGTTTGTTGCGCGGTTGGCGGGCCTTTCTTTTTCATGCGCAACACAAGTCATTGTGCCTTTCTTTTCCCGGACCCAGGTGTTCTTGGCGTGGGCTGGGCGGGCTCAAAGGTTTCACTTTACTACTAGTACCTTTTTTTTTCTTCTTCCGGTTTTCACCTCAATAGTTTCGAATCCTCGTAGGCGTGGCTCTTCTTGGTCCTTGAGTTCGACTAACTTGAGAGATGAATCGAGGGCATTTCCCGGTTTCTCCTTCTGCAGGTTCCGGAGATCTTTTGTTTCTTTTGCCACTCGCCACTGCTCATTTCATCCCCTTCTTGATACACAGGTTTCCTTTCTTGGATACTCGAATGAGGCGTGATGCGTGTCCTGGCTGTATTTGGACACCACCTATTCCACATTCCCTGAATGCTACAGATTTTGTGATATCGTACTGTTTGTTACTCGCAATCAGTCTTTGCAACTTTAACACAGCTCTTTCAAAAAAGGAATCCTGAAACATCTCTTCCTCTTGGTGCTTTAAAGCCTACTATACATGCTTGAAACACACTCCATGGGGTTGTTACTAGTTACTTTTTATTCGTTGAATTGAAATCTTGGATTCTGCTCATCATGCTCAAAAATACAGACCTCCGTACAAAAGAAAGACCCTTGGTTTTTGGAACGTGGCAATCTTTTGTCTTTGTTTGCTTTGGAATCTTCTCTGAGCAATATGATATTATGTGTATGTATGTACCTGATTAGTGGAGCCCCCAAACAGAGGTTTGAAATAATTTGTCCCTTTTGTTCAAATCTCATGCAGAAATCGAAGTCAGCTACCTCGGCTGCACCCTTAAAGAAGCCATCTTTGGCAAATGTTCGCAATGTGAGCTCCATTCGGGGTTCTGCTGTGAAGTCGGCTTCCATCAAGCCAGCTCCACCAGTATCACGCCTTGGCAGCAGCACAAGGCAGAAGCATAATGTTCCTCTTCCTAAGGTGCCGACCACTGTCCATGTGCCAAGTCGTGCTCCTGCCTTGGTACCCTGCAGCAGTTTCGTGTCTCCTGGACGTTCAGGAGATTCAGTTTCTATTGACGAGACGATGTCGACTTGCGACTCCATGAAAAGCCCGGACTTCGAGTACATAGACAATGGGGATTCCTCGATGCTGGCTTCGTTGCAGCGACGGGCGGATGAACATTTGCTTATATCAGAAGATAGAGATGTTGAAGGTCTGCTGAGATTCATATTAAGATCTCCATTTTTAAGTGTATTTTGTCGAAAAAAAATTGTTGATTCAGTCGCGTGTGGTCTACTTTCCTTTTCAGAAAATAAATGGAAGAAAAATGCACCTGCCCCAATGGAAATTGACCGCGTCTGTGATGTTGACAACGACTTGTTGGATCCACAGTTGTGCGCTACTCTGGCTTCTGACATCTACATGCATCTGCGAGAGGCTGAGGTGACACATTCTTTCCTCAACCCTGGTGCCAAAATGGTTTCCCCTCAAGCACTGAACATAAGGAATTTTGGGTTGACTGCAAAATCTCTGCATTGATGCCACTAAATAAGCTAGGCCGTAGTAATATTTACTTCAAGTGTGTTTGGTCATTTTATAATTGCAGTTTACCAATGTGGGAACACTTTCTGATTTTTTATGTGAAGTTTCATTGTTGGTGCATTAATGAAGCTCGATTTGAGCGAAAGAATATCTAATTCTGTTCTGAGGAAAATTTGGGCTACGCTTGATCTGACGTTAAAGAGTCCTAGAAAACTCTGATTCTTCTTTGATTTTTACTAATAGTGCTTTACTTTCTGGCAGACAAAGAAAAGACCATCAACTGATTTCATGGAAACGATTCAAAAAGATGTCAACCCAAGCATGAGGGCAATTTTGATAGACTGGCTCGTGGAAGTAAGCCTTTTCTTCTAAACATAAGAAAAGCCTAAAGAAAAATCTTGTCAACTTTCCGTGGTATTCATGATTTTTCCTCGTGCAGGTTGCTGAAGAATACCGTCTCGTTCCTGATACTTTGTACCTGACAGTTAACTACATCGACCGTTATCTTTCTGGCAACGAAATCAACCGCCAAAGGCTGCAATTACTTGGTGTTGCTTGCATGCTTATAGCTGCGTAAGATTCTGTTACTCATTCCCTTTACTTCTTTCAGTTGTCCTCGGTTATCATTAGGCTGTTGGCATACTGACTTTGACGTGTTGGAAACTTCAAATTCAGAAAATACGAGGAGATATGTGCACCCCAAGTAGAAGAATTCTGCTACATAACAGACAATACATACTTCAGAGATGAGGTTTGTGATAGTCCTTTGTTTGTTCCCGATCATTCTTTAAAGAAAAATACAGTAGATCATATCTGATAGTCCTTTGTTTGTCATCGTCACTGAATGACTTGTACGTTTAAAGGTTCTAGAAATGGAAGCTTCGGTGCTGAATTACTTGAAGTTTGAAATGACAGCACCTACAGCAAAGTGCTTTTTGAGGTGCTTCCTGTTCTATTTCATTTTAGTAAAATTAATTATACCGATCTAACTTGACACTAACTCTTTTCTTTTTGTTTACAATAGGAGATTTGCTCGTTCTGCACAAGCGTGTGATGAGGTACTGCCACATAGCCAGCTAATGGTTACTAGAAGGAATTCCTTAATAAGTTACATATATGACATGAGTTCACTGATAATTTCTCTTTGTACAGGATCCTGCTTTGCATCTCGAGTTCCTCGCCAATTACATCGCTGAGCTATCGCTGCTGGAGTACAATCTACTCTTGTACCCTCCATCACTAATAGCTGCCTCAGCTATTTTCTTGGCGAGATTTATACTCCAGCCAACAAAGTATCCTTGGGTAGGTGGCATCATCATGTTGCTGTTTCATACATATCTTTGCAGCAGTTGCCTAAGGAAATGTCTTAGGAGCTAACTTACACATCCCATTGCAACTGGAAGCAGAACTCCACACTTGCTCATTACACGCAGTACAAGCCGTCGGAATTGAGCGACTGTGTTAAGGCATTGCATCGCCTTTTCAGCGTTGGTCCTGGGAGCAACCTTCCAGCAATCAGAGAAAAGTACAGTCAACATAAGGTAACTGGACCTGGTCCTGAATTTCTTCAGTTAACAACTGTACTGTTAGTGCTAATGCCATCCTCTCCCTTTCATTTCCTCAGTACAAATTTGTTGCAAAGAAGCAGTGTCCGCCACAAATCCCTACCGAATTCTTCAGGGATGCGACATGCTAGACTAGAAGGCCCAGCGGTAGTTCCAGTTGCTTACTGAATTCTTCCTGATGTGGCTCAAATGCCCAGTGTAGCACCTGCACACCTGTGCAGGTGGTTAGTTGATGCAGGATGTGCTGATGATCCCTGTTTGTGGTCATGTTAGGGCATTCGTGTGTGTTTTTTCTCTCTCCTGCTTCTTGCTGTAATCTTCCTGTATCTAGACCAATGTCTGCAGGCGCATGTAAATCGGAGTTGTGTAGTAGAGCATAACATCTCGTTTGTAATGCCATAATATTGACTGACTTGAAGCATGGCTACCAAGCATGTTGGATGATGTATACTCCTACGTCAGATTCATTGCTCTGTCCCTGGTAGTCTGACAGTAAGAGCACCGGAATTTAGGGGGTGTTTGAATCCTGTGACTAAAATTTAGGAGGTGTCACGTGAGGATGTCGCATGGGGTGTTCGGATACTAATAAAAAAATAAATTACAGAATCTGTCAGTACTCTACGAGACGAATTTATTAAGCCTAATTAATCCATCATTAGCATATGTTTACTATAGCACCACATTGTCAAATCACAGACTAATTAGGCTTAAAAGATTCGTCTCACAAATTAGTCACAAACTATGTAATTAGTTTCGCAATTAGTCTATATTTAATACTCCATACACGTGTCCAAACATCCGATGGGACAACGACTAGGAGGAGGAACCAAACACCCCCTTAGTAGTGCTCATTCTGAATAATCCATTGTTCTGTCCCTTGTCCTTGAAGAATTCTACAAACTGACGCAGGGTTGAAGTTGCATCTTCCATTTGCTTAAGCAAATTTGCCTTAAGATACTCCTACGTGTTTCTTTGGAGGGGAAGAAATGAACGAGATTAGAAACAACTGACAGGAAGAGAAGAGAAGAGAAGAATAAAAAATAAATTTGAGCTAAGTCGTGCGCGTTCTAACCAGCTAAATCGCAATGACGTTGTTGCATGTTCCTCGGAACAATTATACTTGTTTCATTTCAAACGCCAAGATCTATAGGGTAATAGCTCGGTGCCAAGATCTACGGCACCAAGGCCTTGTCCACGTCGGTGCCAGGTCACCGCCACGTCCGATGCCTCGCCAAGACCTCGGCGCCATTGGTCATGGCGCCGAGACGTGTTTCCTCGGCGCCAAAAGCCATGGCGCCGAGGTCAGGGTCCATAAACGAAAATCAAACCACCAGAAGTCTATTTGTGAATATTTTTTTTTAAATGGCTGAAAAATAAAAAATTCGGCCTAATGGCTAACTCATTGAATGAAAGTATGACCAGCACCATTTCATTCATATTCTTGTGTCCTAGTTATAGAGCTTATGATCATGAGAATCTAACAGGATGTACACCTCCCGTTTAGAGAGAAATTATATAGATCAAAGTATCAAACACCACCTGGTACCCTCACCTATTGGGTTCAATTTGATAATGTGAAATGCACTCACTTTTGAGTACTTGAGGCCCATTTTAATGAAAACGAGAAAAATGTGCAGTACTCGTATACCGTCTCATGACCATCTCCTTGTCCTTTTTAGTGAAATTAGTGAAACTAGTATGACAATATGTAGAAAACCTGCATGTAAAATTCAGTTTGTGATCAAATATTCCTCAAATACAATATTGTTTACCCTATCTAGATTTCTATTTGCACATAGTCAATTGCAACAGCCTAGTTTTCTCTCTGCAATGCTGGCAGGTATCTTTCACCTAAACAAGGCTGCAAAAGTAAATCGCTACTCTGATCCTTTATTACTACTAAATCAGGACACGCTGCGAGTGTTGATAGCAATGGCCCAATGCCGTTCCGCGCTACTCGCACGGCTCGAGTGCCTAACAATAGTGTTACCACTGAGCTACCGTTCAGTTCAGCTGGCGCGTGGGCAGCCACCGAGGCCCTCCTCATTTTCGGTCACTGTGCGGCAGGACTTATTGCTGTTGGATCTGATTGTAGAGCCGATTTGTTATGAGAGAAAAATATTATTTCTATGACTAAAAAGTAGGGCTGATTCTGACTATAAGCAAACAGGGTCTTGAAGATCCTGCGCCTATGACCGGAGAAGCTGATGCAGTAGGCGACGGCGTTGAAGGCGTTGGTCTTGAAAAGAGGATAAAACTCTTGGAAATGATTTTTTCGGTGCGATCCAAATTGCGTAGACAATTGTGTTACATGCTGTACTATTTCATGATAGTTATTAACAAAACAAAATACAGTATGGGCTGTCTGATTTTGGCTAAAATAGAGCCTTATCAACTGTGTTATAGATTCTCAGTTTTTACAGATAGCATGATTTGGAAAACAACGAATGGTTCTAGTTTTTTTTTTTTTTTGAAATTTATGGTCCTAGTTTATGGTTGGACAACAGATCAACTGCTAAGTCTTTCTTGTTAGAAAAAAAATACTGAGCTTCAGGAATATTACTTAGATGCCTGGTTGATTTCTCCCAATGCAGTTAATTATCTCCATTCAAACAATACTGTTGTTTTCTCATGTTGTAAAATATTGTTGCATCCAAAGGTTGAAGCCAGCGACGGAGCCAGCGCCCGTGCTACCGGGGCTTCAGCCCAGGGCTACCGATCGAGGGAACGTGGAGCCCCTCCTCAGCCCCACCTTAATTTTTTTGCCTAATTATATGGATTAGGAAGGGCCATAGTAGAGATAAATCGCCGTAGAATTTTGTTCAGCCCGACCTAAATTTTTTCCTGGCTTCGTCGCTGGTTGAAGCTAATCTTTTATTTGAGTTGATTTCTAACAATGCAGTAAACTTCGTTAGAAAACAAACAATGCAGTAAACAACCACTATAATTAACATATATACAAAATTGACCAATCCTTCTACGCAATATAAAGATAAGAGTAAAATTCATCAGCGATGCTCAATGTTGTCTGGAGGTGTTATCTAGGTCTTCAAAGTTCTAAAATGCATTTTTGGCTCCCTAAAGTTATAACGGGTCACATCCAGGTCTAAACGGGAGTTTACCCGACCCACTATTCTACGCGGCATGTCGATTCAATGCTTATATAGATCTAACAGATGAGACCCAAAATTTGTATAATTTTTTCTTCCTGAAGCCTATATCAATTTTTTTTAAAAAAATCTAAACAACTACAAATAAAAAACTCAAAATTAAAAAGTTGTACATCTTGTCAAGCTACAACTTTTGTACATAGAGTACTTTTATTCGACACCATAGAAGAAAGATATAATTTTTTCTAATGCAGCAAGCCCTGATACACGATTAATATACTGCTAAAACTTTATATTATTATTTTACCATCTTAAGTCTGAAATGATAAAACCCAAAACTAAGAATTTATAGATTTCATCGAGGGCTACAATTTTCATATACAATGTATCTTTATTTGACATCGTACAAAAATGATTTTTCTAAGGTGACATACCCTGGTACGTGATTAATGTACTGATGCAACTTTATATTATCTTTTTGACCATCTTAACGACCTCGAATGACAAAACCCAAAACTAGGAGTTTGTAGATCCCATCGAGCGCTACAATTTTCGTATACAAATTATCTTTATTTGACACCATACAAGAAAAATATGTTTTTTCTAAGACAACAAATCCTAATATGCGATAATATGATGCTGAAACCTTATATCATTTTTAGCATATTAACAGTCTCAAATAAGTAAACTCAAAAGTATAAAGATGTAGATCTCATCGAGGGCTATATTATTCGTATAAACATCATCTTCATCCAAGGTTGTATGAAAAATGTATGATTTTTAAAAGGAGTCTTGACACACAAGTCCAGGTGACGCGGCAAAACAACACTGCAGCTAACACGTGGGTCCCATCTTTCATATTCATGCAAGCGCTGAATCGACATGCCATGTAGGATAGTAAGTTGGATAAACGCCCGTTTGGATCTAGATGAGACCTGTTATAACTCTAGGGAACCAAAAATGTATTTTAGGACTTTGAAGACCTAGATGATATCTCCAGACAACTTTAAGAACCGCTGCTGAATTTTACTCTAAATAGAATATCTTGTACGCAGCTCTCGACAGCTCTAGATATAAGTTCTTTTGTCTTATATGTTGAAAAATTACATCATTTTGACATATTAATTTTTATTTAAAACAACCTAGATGTGTAATCGCTATGACAAGGCAAATGAGGTATTCAATTTCATCACTCATCTTTTCGCAATGTCATTACTTTCTTTTGGCGTTTTGATGATGAATGGAGATTTTTTGTCAGGCTTACTGTCATATCTGATGCCAAAGCAAATCCAAATAATTATGTCAATGCGCGAGGAATCTTCATATGAGCCAAGAGGTGGCAATCGACATGACGGTGGCGAGGATCATAACATGAATATCTTCCGTGAGAATATTGCTAATAGGCGAGAGTGACGTAAATAAAAAAAGTAGCACTCTCTAAAAAGTTTATGTATTGTTTGAACTATAATTTCTTTGGATTACATTAGGTCTGCATGCGGATAAGTATTTTTTGTTGAACTATGTGCCATATTTTGTTGAACTATTCACTGTACCAATTTTAAATTATTTATTTATCAATATCAATCAGGTTGATTATTATTTTAGCAAGCAAACAGCAAAAAAATTGAACTCCATCAGGTCTCAGGGCATGTACAGTTCAGTGGCTGAAAAATCCAAAAGGTACAATAGTTCTTTTGAATTAGAATTTTAGCTCATGATCCAAACGATCATGTAGTTTGGACCTTTAAAGTTTAATCATTTAAAATTTAATTCTAAACTTTTGGCAACTAAATTTTAGACCGAGAATTGAATCGAACTTCCCCTACCACAAAGGTACTGATGAAACAACTTCTTCTTAAAAGCTGTTATTTAGAGCGTGTTTGGTTGAGGGCCTCCAAGGCAACTCCCATGCCAAACGGTCCTGTTCGTTGGTTGGTTTCTAGGCTGGTTTGGACTGGCTGGTGCTGGTTTATTGTGAAGAAAAAACATTATTGACTAGCTAGTTTGGACTTGCTGAAACCAACTAAACGAATAGGCTAAAAGCCATATGTTGCCTGGGAGCTAGGCAGCTTTGCCCAGGAGCAATCCAACGAGCCCTTAGCTTCTCGTCACAAAAACAGTTTCACAGATGAAGACGAAAATACTGGCTTTTTTCTAGCTTTCTTCCTACTATCATTTTTGAGAAGCCGTTTGACCAACGTTTTTTTAAATAACTTTAACTTCTGCTCTATGGAATCAAAGGAAAAAAAAAAACTATTCAGAAGTCCAACCGTACAGTAGTAGTTACTGTATCGATCGACGTGCGCAAAAGTCTTCCAACAACGTATAGGTACAGAGATCATTTAATAGGGAAGTATCGCAGGCCACCAGCAATTCATTTAATGGGGAAGAAGGAGAGGAACCGCACTTTAAGGATGACAACGGGGGTATACCCGTCGGGTATCGTCGGAACGTTCTCTTCTTCGGCTATGGAGAATTTATTCTGTCTCTATCCCCATTAACTGTCTCAGATATAGATTATTGTCCATCCCCATACCCGTCGGATATCGGTCGGGTAACCGATAACCGACGGGTACTGCATACCCGATAAACAAGGATACTTGGGGTCGTAGCTTTGCAATCGGAGACGTTTCTTCTTCACCCGGGTATAAGTGTCGAAGTCTCGAAGATGCCGAGGAGAAGGAGCGAGGTTGCGAGGAGGACGAGCAAAGATGGCAGAGAGACCGAACTGAGGAAGTGAGAGGCACGAGCGCTCGTGAGACAGGCGTGCTTGTGCTGCTGGCGGAGATGGTGAGGAAAAATTGAACGAGAGTTCCTAGAACACACAAACTATATATATGACTGTTCAGATTTGGACCAAAATATCTATGTTGAGTTTCTTTAGGCCTAATACTCGCATGACAGCTCAAATAGTCGGGTTCCCCAACGGGTAACGGTGACAGGTAAACAGGGAACGTTCCCGTACCCATTATACCCGTTGGGTATGAATTCTTTCCTATTTAGATGTCCGCAGGTAAAGATATGATCCAATTCCCGTTCCCTAATACCCATCGGGTATGGAGGGCCGTTGCCATCTTTACGCACCTTGGCACCGCAAGAGCTGACCGACCCTCGGCCATGTCGACTCGAGCTGAGAAGCCAGCCACCCACGCGGTGTTCTTCCCATTCCCGGCGCAGGGCCACGTCACGCCGGCACTGCACCTGGCCAAGCTCCTCCACGTCCGTGGCGGCGTCCGCGTCACCTTCGTCCACTCCGAGCGCAACCGCCGCCGCCTGCTCCGCACACGAGGCCCCGCCGCGCTGGCCGGCGCCCCGGGCTTTGGCTTCGCCTCCATCCCGGACGGCCTTCCGCCGCCCTGTGGTGAAGACGATGACGACTCCCCGCAGGTCATGGTCAGCCTGCTTGCGTCACTCGACACCTTTGTCCCGCACCTCAAGAAACTGCTCGACGACCTGTCTGCCTCCGGAGCACCGGCAACATGCGTCGTCTCCGACATCGATCCCGTCCTGCGCGCCGCCGCGGACGTGGGTGTCCGGGCGGTGGCCTTCTGGACGACGAGCGCCTGCGGGCTCCTGGCGTCCCTGGAGTGCCAGCAACTCATCGACAAGGGCATAATTCCCCTCAAAGGTACTGCATGGAGATGCTAGCTGTCTCTGATTAGTGATTAATATCGATCCGTAGATGAACAATTATTGATTGGTTCATCAATTGCTACCAACCATCAATGTCCAAGTCCAACTCCGTCTGCAGATGAAGAGCAGCTGCGCGATGTCTACCTGGACAGCACGGTCATCGACCCGGTGCCGGGGCTGCCGGCAGACATGCGCCTGCGCGACATGGCAAGCTTCGTCCGGACAACGGACCCCGATGACCCCATGCTCCGCGTCGTCCTTGCACACATGCAGGCTCTACCGACGGCCGCGACCGCCGTCGTCCTCAACACGTTCGGCGAGCTGGAGGGCGAGGTCGTCGCCGCCATGTCGGCCGTCCTTCCACCCATCTATGCCGTCGGCCCGCTCCCGCTGTTAGATTGATCTCTTGACCAGTAGGCCCAACGGCCTATTGGGCCTTGGTCTCGCGCCCTGATCGGGGGTGCCCAACCCTACATGGTTGGTGGGCCCCCGTCGCACTGCGCTATATAGAGAGGTGGGGGCCGGCGGCTCAAAGTACGAGGTTCGCCGTGAGCCGCAAACCCACCGACAAAACCCTAGACCGATCTACGAGGGCGCGTAGCCAGCGACGGGAAGCCGCCACCGTCATCATCGTCTCCACTGCGTCGCCTCTCTTCACCGACCGTCGCTGCCCGTGCGCAGCCTACATCGACGAACCTGATGGAAGCTACTGGATCCTCCACCCCTGCGGTCTCAGGTTCGGTACCCTTCCCTTTTCTCTCCCTGTCTCTCTGTAGACCGTTCTACATGTCCTAGGATCTACTGTTTTACATGTTGTACCAAATAGAACAGTCAAAGTCTAGATCGATGATCCTACAGTCATAACATTGGTACCGGAGCCACGGTTTAGGTATAGATATGGCTAGGGTTTTGATCTAGAACGGATAAATCGGTTTGAAAAGCAAAAGATGAAGAGATCCAGTGCGGATCTAGAACGTAGAAGGGGCTTCGGCCGACAGTGGGTTCGGATGAACCCTAACCCTAACTGGGTTAAAGGAAAATTGAGGGCTCGTTTTCATGACAAAATCGAACCCTAAAAGCCGAAATCGTTTCGGGAAAAGCAAAACAGAGGCCATCCCAAACCCCAACCCTAACCCTAATCGTCAAATCGGGTCAAAACCGAACAAATCAAAAGAATCAAAAGAAAGGGGAGAAAGGTAAGAGGGTGGCCTACCTCGCCGTTGCGCGGCACTACAGTCACGCCGGCGCGCGGGGAAGAAAAGGGCCGGCCGGGGGTGATCTACTCGCCGGAACGGCCACTAGGGCGCCGCGGCCAGGCCGCTCGACGGCGACGCGCTCACCCGCTGGGGAGCGCGCACGCCGGCGAGGGGGCCGGAGACGGCGCCGGGGCTTGCTGATCTCTCTCGCCGTCGGAGCTCCTCGCTCGGTGTCTGCTGCGGCGGGACTGAGTGGAGAGGAGAGAGCAGTGAGGGGCGGAGAGAGAGAGAGCGAAGCCGAATGGCGCTAGGGTTCACGGGCGCCGCGGCGGTCGCCGTTTTTGATCCTCCGATGCGCGCGCACAGCCGTCGGATGGAGAGGAACGGCTGAGATGGAGTGGGCCAAGTCGCAGCCCAGGCGGGCGCGCGGACGCGCGGGACATTGCCGGCCCAGGCCCAGGTTGCGGCCTGGGTGTGGCCTGTGCGCGCGAAAAGAAGATGGGCCGCGGCTGGCTGGGCCGATTTCGCTGGCGCGCGCGCGCGCGCATGGGCAGGCCGTGGGCCGCGCGTGTGCTGGCTGGGCCGAAATGGTAAAATGAATAGAAAAGTCACAGTTTTTGTTTTTCTTATTTTCCAGAAGACAGTTTGATCAATTTGAATTGATTTTTTTATGATAATTTCTGTACAAAAATTTATCCAACGATATTTTTTGTTCAGTAAATGGTAAATTTGCTTCTGGAAAATAGGAAGAGATTATTAAATGTTAAAGTTTCCGCTGCGTATTTAAAGATGTAATTTTCATTATTAAATTCGAACCAACGGGAGAATTTAATTTTGAAAATGGATATGTTTTAAATTGATTATAATGTTGTTGTTATTCTGACCAACGTTGATTAATGACAATATTATAATGTTTTTTGTTATACATTAATTCTATTTCTGCCCAACGGTGATGTAGAATTAGTGTAGAAAATAATTGTATGTTTTAATTTTGACCAACGTTAAACTAAGGCATGCAATTATTGTTGTTATTTCTGTTCTCACCCTATTTGAATTATGTTTTCAGGAGGATACAACTTGATGAGTTGTATCAAAGAAATCCCCACTCTAAAAGGTGATAACTATATTGAGTGGAAGAAAAAGATAGACCTGGCCTTTATCCTCGCTGAGGTGGACTGGGTTGTCACCACACCGTGCCCTAAAGAACCTGTGGCACCGGTGAGGGAGACAGATGAGACTGATGCTGCATGGCAGAACAGAGAGCGGGATTTTGCTCCCGTAAAGATGTCCTATGACCTTGAGCATAGGAAATGGGTCACTGCCAACAAGAAGTGTCTGGCAGTGATAAAGAACACAATTGAGCCTGCTATTGTGGGCTCAATTCCAGACTGTGACACGGTCACAGAGTACCTAGACAGAATAAAGAGTCAGTTCACTGGCTCTTCAAAGACATATGCAACCCAGCTGATCAAGCAGCTGGTCACAGAAAGGTACTCTGGTGGCGGCAGTGGCATTAGAGAGCACATACTGAGAATGAGCAATCTGGCATCTAAGCTCAAACCAATGGATTTGGCACTCAAGGATGAGTTTCTTATTCATTTGATTTTTGCTTCTTTGCCCAAAGAATTTGACACATTTGTTGTTAACTACAACATACAGCCTGAAAAATGGGATTTGGAAAAGCTCATAGCCATGTGTGTGCAGGAGGAGGAAAGAATAAAAGTTTCACAAGGTGGTTCTGTGAACTACCTAAAAGATAAGAAAAAGAACTATAATAACAGTTCTTCCTCCAAATCATCTGGAAAAGGTCCCATGCAACAGTCTCAGAACCAGCAATTCCCAGTGGCTAAAGACCAGTGTCTCCACTGCAAGAAGACAGGGCATTATAAAAAGAATTGTCCTGATTTCTTAAAGATGATAATGAAGAATAAAGGTGAGAACATTATTACGTTCGTAAATGAATCCTTGTATGTAAAGTTTTCAAAATCTACTTGGTGGATTGATTCAGGTGCAACTATTCATGTTGCTAATTCATTACAGGGATTCCGTTCGATGAGAACTTTGCAAAGAAGCGAAAGTTTCATTAAAGTCGCAAATGGAGAACAAGCAGATGTTGAGGCCGTTGGTGATCTTCCATTAGAGCTTGCTGATGGCTTCATAATTATTCTTAGAGATGTTCTTTATGTACCTTCTTTGCAAAGAAATTTGATTAGTGTTTCAAAGTTGGACCATGATGGTTATGATTGCCACTTTGGAAATGGCAAATGTCAAATATTGTTTAATAATAAATGTATTGGTCTTGCCTTCCGACAAGACGAGCTTTATTTGTTATCACTTCGTGAAAATGTTAATTCCGTATGTGATGTGAATGAAAATGTATCCTCATCGAACAATGGAAACAGAAAACGAAAGAGAGCTCAAGATGCGTTGTCGAAATTATGGCACTGTCGTTTAGGCCATATTTCGAGGGGGAGAATAGAAAGACTAGTTAAGAATGATATTCTTCCTCCATTAGAGCTCTCAGAGTTAGAACAATGTAGAGATTGCATAAAAGGAAAGTATGTAAAGAAAATTAAGAAAGATGCCAAACGAAGCACAGGAATTCTACAGATTATTCACACAGACATATGTGGTCCTTTTCCTGTGAAAAGTGTGGATGGTTATGATTCATTCATAACATTCACAGACGATTACTCTCGGTTTGGCTACATTTATCCAATTAAAGAAAGAACAGAAGCGTTGGATAAATTTAAAATATTTAAAGTAGAAGTTGAAAATCAGCATGATTTAAAGATTAAGATAGTCAGGTCTGACCGTGGAGGAGAGTACTACGGTCGGCATACCCCATATGGACAAGTTCCTGGACCTTTTGCAAGGTTCTTACAGGAGAATGGTATAGTCGCCCAGTATTCAACACCGGGCGAACCTCAGCAGAATGGAGTAGCTGAAAGGCGTAACCGTACCCTGATGGATATGGTGCGTAGTATGATAAGTTACTCCACTTTACCCACGAGTCTGTGGATGGAGGCGTTAAAAACCGCCATTCATATTCTCAATAGAGTACCAAGTAAGTCGGTGCCCAAAACACCGTATGAGTTGTGGACAGGAAGAGTACCCTCGCTTAACCACTTACGTGTGTGGGGGAGCCCTGCTGAGGCTAAAGTTTTTAACCCAAACACTGGGAAGCTAGATCCCAAAACAGTGAGTTGTCATTTCATTGGCTACCCAGAAAAGTCAAAAGGTTTTCGTTTCTACTGTCCTAACAGACATACAAAGTTTGTGGAAACGAGACACGCTGTCTTCCTAGAGGATGAAATGATAAGGGGAAGCATGGTAGCTCGAGAAATTGACCTTGAAGAGAAGAGGGTGTTTGCACCCACTCCGATCATTCATGAGCCATTTTTCTCACTACCTGCTGTTGCTGCACCAACAGGACAAGACACTGTGGTGCCAGCACCTGTTGTTATCCCGCCTGTGGCAACAATGAATGATGATGAGGAACCTGTGGCTCAGGATCCTATAGAACCTATTGCCACACATGAGGGGGAGCAACAACAGCCTCAAACAGAAAATGTGCCAATTGACGAGGCCCCTAGAAGGTCTCAAAGAGTTAGAAAATCAGCTATTCCTGCTGATTATGAAGTGTACAACACTGAAGAATTTCAAATGGAGGATGATCCCACCTCATTTGAAGAAGCCATGAAAAGTGACCATTCATCAAAGTGGCTTGAGGCCATGGAAGATGAGATGAGATCAATGAATGCAAATAAAGTTTGGGATTTAGAGATAATTCCTAAAGGAGCCAAAACAGTAGGCTGTAAATGGGTCTACAAAACAAAACTTGACTCTCAAGGGAATATAGAGAGATATAAAGCCCGACTTGTGGCAAAAGGCTTTACACAAAGAGAAGGGATTGATTACAATGAGACATTTTCTCCAGTCTCATGTAAGGATTCCTTCAGAATCATAATGGCATTAGCGGCACATTACGATTTGGAATTACACCAGATGGATGTAAAGACGGCATTTCTCAACGGAGACTTAGAGGAAAATGTTTACATGGCACAACCGAAAGGTTTTGTCATAGAAGGAAAAGAACGTTTGGGATGCCGCCTAAAGAAATCTATTTATGGATTAAAACAAGCTTCAAGACAGTGGTACTTGAAGTTTGATCAGACAATAAAGAATTTTGGGTTTAAAGATAATGTTGAGGACAATTGTGTCTACGCAAAGTTTAAGAATGGGAAGTTTATCTTCCTTGTCCTGTATGTGGATGATATCTTACTTGCTAGTAGTGATGTCAGTCTACTACTGGAAACAAAGAAGTTTTTGTCCTCAAAGTTTGATATGAAAGATCTTGGTGAAGCTTCGTTCGTTCTAGGGATCGAGATTCACCGAGATAGAAGTAAAGGGGTATTAGGACTGTCACAAAAGGCATACATAGAAAAAGTCTTAAAGAAATTTAGTATGCACAAATGTAGTCCCTCACCTGCTCCTATAGTCAAGGGCGACAGATATGGGGATTTTCAATGCCCCAGGAACCAATATGAGATCGATCAAATGAAAGTGGTTCCATATGCTTCAGCTGTCGGAAGCTTGCAATATGCTCAAGTGTGTACGCGCCCTGACTTAGCATTTGTTACCGGGTTACTTGGCAGATTCCAGAGCAATCCTGGAATAGAACATTGGAAATTGGTAAAGAAAGTCTTGCGTTATTTGCAAGGAACGAAAGGCCTCATGATGACGTATAGAAGATCTGATTCACTCCATATAGTGGGATATTCAGATTCTGATTATGCGGGAGATAATAGAAAATCCACGTCTGGATATGTGTTTACTCTCGCAGGGGGAGCTATTTCATGGAAAAGCTCAAAGCAAACCGTCACTACATCGTCCACAATGTATGCCGAGTTTGTAGCATGTTATGAGGCAACGGGGCAGGTGAACTGGCTAAAGAAGTTCATACCCGGTTTGAAGGTGGTTGACGACATCAATAGACCACTGAAATTATACTGCGATAATAATCCAGCAGTACAGTATGCTCACAACAATAGGTCAAGTGGTGCTGCCAAACACATTGACATAAAGTATTATGTTGTGAAGGATAAAGTCCGGGATCAGATGATAAGTCTTGAGCATATAAGTACCGAAAAGATGCTCGCGGATCCGCTTACAAAAGGCTTACCACCCAACGTGTTCAGAGAACATGTAGCCGGCATGGGTTTAAGGGAAAGCCTATAATTCCTGGACTATAAAGGGCCCAAAAGTTAAAGTAACTATTTCAGATCAGAGACGTGCATTGTAGCTGTCAAATCTATCGGCGATTGACCGAGACGATGAAACATGCTCTATGCATCATCTGTGAAGAAATGAGTAAGGTTTAAAGGATTGAAGTTTAAAGTTTAAAGATAAAAGTAATAGTGAGATCAAGGGGGAGAATGTTAGATTGATCTCTTGACCAGTAGGCCCAACGGCCTATTGGGCCTTGGTCTCGCGCCCTGATCGGGGGTGCCCAACCCTACATGGTTGGTGGGCCCCCGTCGCACTGCGCTATATAGAGAGGTGGGGGCCGGCGGCTCAAAGTACGAGGTTCGCCGTGAGCCGCAAACCCACCGACAAAACCCTAGACCGATCTACGAGGGCGCGTAGCCAGCGACGGGAAGCCGCCACCGTCATCATCGTCTCCACTGCGTCGCCTCTCTTCACCGACCGTCGCTGCCCGTGCGCAGCCTACATCGACGAACCTGATGGAAGCTACTGGATCCTCCACCCCTGCGGTCTCAGGTTCGGTACCCTTCCCTTTTCTCTCCCTGTCTCTCTGTAGACCGTTCTACATGTCCTAGGATCTACTGTTTTACATGTTGTACCAAATAGAACAGTCAAAGTCTAGATCGATGATCCTACAGTCATAACACCCGCTGCTCACGGAAGCCGATGCCGGCCCACTGGAGACGCTGAGCGCCAATCTCACCAAGGAGGACGACGGGTGCCTGGCTTGGCTCGGGAGCAAGGAACCCCGGTCCGTGGTGTATGCCAACTTCGGGAGCATAGTCGTGCTGACGAGCCAGCAGATCGAGGAGTTCGCGTGGGGGTTGGCCAACAGCGGCTACCACTTTCTGATGGTGCTCAGGGGCGCCATGCAGACGACCACGACGCTAGCGCCGGAGTTTGTCGAGGCGACCAAGGACCGGGGCTATATGACGAGCTGGTGCCCTCAGCGGGAGGTGCTCCGGCACCAGGCCATCGGCGTGTTCCTGACGCACTGTGGGTGGAACTCCATGCTCGAGGGCATCTGCTCCGGGGTGCCCATGCTGTGCTGGCCCTTTGGTGCGGACCAGCATACCAACCGCCGATTCGCCTGCACGGAATGGCGCGTCGGCGTCGAGATCGGCAGCGACGTCAAGAGAGGGGAGGTGGAGACGCTAGTAAGAGATGCCATGGGAGGGGAGAAAGGCAGGAAGATGAGAGGACAAGCTGCCCAATGGGAGGAGAGAGCATCTGCGGCTTCAGAGCCAGGTGGGCCCTCTTGGGTCAACTTTGATAGGTTGCTCAATGAGGTTTTCCATGCTTATCCATATCGATCTAATATCTTAGGGCAGTTCCAATGAAAGAAACTAGTAGTTTATATAATATAAGATATCGTACTAAAAAAATACTGCTTTCCAACTCATGGTTTCTATGAGTAATAATTATTTTCTCTTTCTCTCTCTCAACTCTATCTTCTTCCTTCAATGGGAGTGCGACACGAGCTCCCTAGAAACTGGTGGTTTCTCCCCAATGGCGATTTCATGGTTTCTTGGTGCATTGGGTCAAGAGTAGACCTGGTTTCTTCATGAAGAAACCATTTCTATGATTTTTACTCTCTTTCTTCATTAATTACGTTGCCATATCAACGTTTTGCCTCCGTGGCAAGTCATTTAATAAGGATAGAAACAATCATTAATGCACCATTGGGACTGCCCTTATATGATACTTACGACCCCATCATGCTTCAAATACTACCAGTCCTACCGCGTATTCTAAACTTTATGGACGCGTTTGATCACCTGCACCGATAGCTGAGCCAGGCTGATGGGGTGCAAGGTCCTTTATTTGTTTGCCTGGAGGAATGGAGTTAGGGGTAAAAATGGTATGAATATTTTCTGATTGTATTTTAGATTGAATCTGTTTATACTGGTTCAGATCGCATATTTATGATTTCATATTCGAGTCTGGATATTCAACGTCCGATACTGTATCCGTATCCGAATACTTAAATCGCATATTTATGATTTCATATTCGAGTCTGGATATTCAACGTCCGATACTGTATCCGTATCCGAATACTCAAATCGCATATTTATGATATCGATATCTAATTATATCTAATATAAAAACAAATATAATATCAGTGATATGTGTCCTTATCTTATCCATTTTCATGCGAGCAAGGAGCCGATGTTGCTATCACCACCCTTGGCGTCACCCTCCATGCCCACCTCCCTCAAGACGGCGGCCCGCGTCGGGATCTTACTGCTCCGCTCGACACCGCCTCGGGCGCCAGGAGCCCAGGATCCGCCTCTCCATCGACGACGCTGACGAGGTCGACCCGAACCTCAACCTCGTCCATGGCCGCGGCGGCTCGCAGCTCTAGGAGAGGCACGGCGCGGGACGGAGCACGCAGGGCACACGCGAGGGAGGCGCGGCGTGCCCTGAGCATGGTGGATGCGAGGACAGGCTCCGGTGGATGCGGTTGGACAAGCTCCGGTGGATGCACGTGCGCCGGCGATGCACGCGGCGCTGCTAGCCGCCGTCGTTGCCACCACCCTCTCCCGCGTCGACGTGTCCGCTCCCTGCTCCTTGCCGCCGCCGCCTTGCTCGCGCTCAGCTTCCATTCCTTTCACCTCGTGTATAGCTCAGACGCCCTCTCCGTGTCGTCGGAGACCTCTTGGCAAAGAGGGCACGTCGTCGGCTGCTGCGGCGGCAGCGGTGTCGGTGGCTTGCTCCTCTGCGCGCTCCACGGCATCATGGCCGTGGTGGTGAACTTGCTCACGCCAATTGTTCGATGGAATGAGAATAAAGAGGTTTGGTGGTAATGTTACCACATGCTCAAATGCAAGGTATGCATATCCGTTTGTACAAAGCAAACAGACAAGATCCTGGTCAGCCAGACCCTACTGCTTCTGAGCAAACAAACATGCCCAGTTGCTACTGCTAGCTAGGTCCAGCTCGTATGCGCCGGCCAGCCTGGTCCAACAATCAAACAGGCCCTATATGTATCTTGATTCTACGTAAAAACTTTATATGATTCTAAAAAGAGTTTTATGGTACCTGATAATGTGATCCTAATCCTATAATAACATACAATAATTGATGTAAATGACTTTTTAAATGATTCAGTTTGTGATAAAAAAAACTATTTAAAGTAAAGGATGTTGAAAATAATACCAAGAATTATCTTTAAATGTAAAAAAGTAAAATAAATTAATCAAAATCAATATTATAGCCTTCAATCTATACAACACGTTACAAATCTTACTTAAAATATATAATTTGTAAAATCAATAGTATCCCGATACTACGATACGATCAAAAAACCCGATATTGTTAGGTAAAAAAAAATACCACCTAGCATATCTATCCGAACAACCTCAGCGAGCTTATATCACATCTAGATTACCATGTAGAATAATACTCCATCCATTCCAAATTGTAAAGTCATTCTATTTTTTTAAGATACATTGTTTTAATATATATCTAGACATAATATATATTTAGGTGCGTAGTAAAAGTAATATACCTAGAAAACCTATGACTTACAATTTAGAACAGATTGTTTAAGTACATTGTTGTTTTGTGTCAAAAAAGTGCATGATTCTTTTCTCTCTTGACCATTTTTCCATGTATGTTCGGAAGTGAAGTATCACTATCGGACTCCTTGAGTTTGCCGAGTGCCCGAAACACTCGGCAAAAGACATAAAACACTCGGCAAATGGTTCGCCGAGTGTAACACTCGGCGAACAGCACTCGTCAAAAATAGTGACGGCAAAGCCAACTTTGCCGAGTGTCTTTTATCGGGCACTCGGCAAAGCCTTTGCCGAGTGCCCGACACTCGGCAAAGTTGAAACCGAAAAAAACCCGAAAAAATTGGGAATTTTTATCAAAAAAATGGATTTTTTTTATCGATGGAGGCCCCCACCGGCCAGCGCCCACCCATCTCCGACATTTTTCGCGTGAATTTCATGGCTACGCGGCCGACGCGATTCAAACCCGAGACCTCCCGCTGTGCACGTACCTCCTCTACCACTACACCACACTCTCACTTGTGTCTGGATTCCGTTTTAGTTCCCAATATATTATACTAAACCGAGTGTAAATTGCATGTTTGAGGCCCTAAACGAATTCAAATAAAAAAGTTGTAAACTACAAAGTTTCATAACTTTTCGAGATCTACACTTTTAGTTTAGGAAGTTTTTCCATCCGAAGTCGTTTACAAAATTTGAATTTTAAAATTTTGAAATTCAAACACAGTTTTGCATGACAAGATGTTTTCAAATCAAAAAGTTGTCAACTACAATGTTTCATAACTTTTCGAGATCTACAGAGTTTATTTTGGTTGTTTTTTCATCCAAGGTCGTTTGAAAAGTTCGAATTTTAAAATTTTAAAATTCAAACACAGTTTTGCATGACAAGATGTTTTCAAATCAAAAAGTTGTCAACTACAATGTTTCATAACTTTTCAAGATCTACAGAGTTTATTTTGGTTGTTTTTTCATCCGAGGTCGTTTGAAAAGTTCAAATTTTAAAATTTTAAAATTCAAACGCAGTTTTGCATGACAAGATGTTTTCAAATCAAAAATTGCCAATTACAAAGTTTCATAACTTTTCGAGATCTACAGAGTTTATTTTGGTTGTTTAGTCATCTGTTCATCCGGCATGATCGTTCTAACATTGTTCACAAATCTTATATATCTCTCTTGTAGTTTCATAAACTACAAGAGAGATATGTTAGATTTGTGAACAAATTTATTTTCACTTTGTTGTATGAAGAAAAGACCAAAACAAACATTGTATATCTTGATGAGTTATACAACCTTGTAGTTGAAAACTTTTTCATTTGAATTAATTTACTGCTTCAAAATGTGCTTTGAAATTTTTCTTTGCCGAGTGTCAAAAAAAAATAACACTCGGTAAAAAAGCTACACTCGGCAAAGAAGCTCTTTGCCGAGTGTCAAAAAAAAACTCGGCAAAGAGACTATTTGCCGAGTGTCAAAAAAAACACTCGGCAAAGAGCTTCTTTGCCGAGTGTAAAAAAAAAACACTCGGCAAAGGCGTCTTTGCCGAGTGTCCGAAAAATAACACTCGGCAAACCACCTGGCACTCGGCAAAGAGCCGGTCTCCGGTAGTGTATTAGGCTCTCTTAACCACGGTTGTGCATGGTTTTGGCTTCTGTAACATTGACACACGATTGACGTACTGTAGCTCCGCTATTCATTGAACTATTGTTCTCTCCTCTCCCGAAACAACTAGAAGCCGGTGAAGAGCCACTCCCAGGAGGCTTCGCCGACTCATGGAAGCCATTTGTATAGTGACAAAAAGCGGAGAAGACGAAACCGTAAGCTTTGCCAAAGTGGCCCTTAAACTTATCCATGCTTATGCTTGTAAGAGCTCTGGTCAGCTTTGATTCATGTATCATACTAAGGAGTACTTTATCTCTCTTCTAAAATAAATAGGAGTCGATGAATCAACTGTTAACTTTACTGGACCTAGCTTCTTCGTGCACTAAAATTATTGGTCCCATATTAAATTGGACCTTAAAGCTTGCCTACGTTCTTGTTAAGGTACACTTGTATGTGTCTATCGGCTATATATAGTTTGTCTTCGTGGATTCCGACTTTGACTAATCTTGTTCTAAATCAAGACATGCATCTATATTTTTGTTGACTTAAGGGTGACATATAAGATCGAACGAATGAATGCAACTTTAGCATGACTGCATGACCCCTACGCAAATTGCTAAATCCAAATTTTAAGGGTTTAGCAAAAAAAAAAAGGAATACAAATCCAATAGAGCTCGTTCCTAAGTTAGATCGGTTCGGCTTATCAGTCCGGCTTATCAGCCATACTACAGTATTTTTCTCTCACAATAAAACAGTCGTAGCCGGCTTATTAGTCGTAAAAACCGTCGGCCGAACAGCTTTACACCATGTTCGCTTGTTGGTTTCAGCCAGCCCAAACCAGTCAGCCAATAGTATTTTCCTCTCACAATAAACCAGCACCAGCCAGCCCAAACCAGCCCAGAAACCAAACAGGGAACAGGCCGTTAGTCATTAAAACCGTTTTCCAGCAGCCAACGTCAGTCTGCCATCCCCATTGCATAGCCCCCTTTTGCAGACTGCCCCACTGGCCACAGCGGAACCTCTCCTTGTCCTTACTGCCAATTTTCTTAATTTTTAGCTTTTTTTTTTAAATATTCACAAATAGACCCGTGGTGGTTTGATTTTCATTTATGGACCTCGACCTCGACGCCATGCCTTTTGACGCCAAAGAAATACGTCTCGGCTCCATGGGCAATGGCGCCGAGGTCTTGGCGAGTCATCGGATGTGGCAGTGACCTGGCGCTGACGTGGACAAGCACTATACCACAGCCCAAACTGGCGTCCAACTTAGGGTCGCTAAAAATAACGAAATGTCGTTGGACGGTCCGTCGCTATAAGTTAGTGACCAACGGTTGGTCGCAATATCTTATTTTTTCGTCTGACGGTCAGATAGTATTGTTGTTTTTGTATACCGTCAATCGGTCAGTCGGTATATCTTTTTGTTTGGGTCAGTAGGTCGGTCGGTATACTAGATTGGCGCGCGCGCAGATGGGCGGCATAGAGTTGGCGCTCTCTACCTCAGTTGCCACCTAAAATTTAGTGGATCCCACCTGGACTTTTTTTTGACTCATAGGAGACTGTATTTGGGAAAACCCTAGTCTGTCTCCAATTTCCCCTTGCCAGCCGCCACACCACACTCCCGAAGCCACACCCACGCTCCCAATCGAGAGAAAGGAAGAGACCGCCGGTGCCCCGGCCACCCGCCCCGCAACCACCGAAGCCCTGGTGCTCCGGGCGCGGCCCCCTTCCCATCGCCCCCGTCGCCCTAGTGCGCGGCGCCCCCACCCCCGCCAACCACCGAAGCCCCGCCGCCCCAGCGCGGCAACCCAGCGGGTCCCTGGCGCCCCCGGCGTGGCCCCCAACCCACCAGCCCCACGCCCGGCGTCCGCGGCGCGCTCCACTGGCAGGGCCCCTTCGTCATCCGCGTAGCACCCGGCCAGCAAGGTGCCCCCGGCGCGAGCCCCCAACCTCCCACCGGCACCACGCCTGGCGTCCACGGCGCGCCCCACCGGCGCGGCCCCTTCGTCATCTGCTGTGCGCCCGGCCAGCAAGGTGCCCTCGGCGCGAGTGTGCCTACTAAACGGGCAACCTTCTTCGCGACTCCTTGCCCAAGTCCACATCCTGACTCCTTCCCCAAGCCCACATCCTGAGATACGAGCTTCACCAGGTATCAGTAAGTCGATGACCTTGTTCTCTTGGGTTCATTTTTTATCTCTGTAGCTCAAGATTCAGAGAATTCCGTGTCTGAGAATATTTTTTCGTTATTGTGTTGATGGAATGTATGATGCTTTGGAGTCCCTTTTTGTAATAGTTGGCACTTCTCGATTTCAGGAGGTAGTAGGAGCTGTGAGGTATTATTGTCCTGAAGACAAGAGTAAGACCTGGGAGTTGTCGTTCTGCTGAAACCAGGAGTCAAGATCCGGTGTCCTGCTTGAGGTGTCGTCCTATTGGAATTAGTCAAGATCCGATGTCCTCCAGAAGAAATCATCGTGTTTGTGTGGATCTAAAGCAAGAGGACTAGGTGATGCTCTCTCTCCCTCTCTGGCCTGCATGTGTGCTTTTTTTAAAAAACCATTAATTATGGTGCCCCAAGATTCATAGATGGATTATATAATTTTGACAGCTTATTCTCCCCCTCGCAACGAACGATGGATAAGTCTTGGATTGATGATGATGCTAGGTAAAAATAGTAGCTTCATAAATAGTGAAAGCGCTATATGTAGCTATATAAAATGGCTTTTAACACAAAAGTTTCATGTAGGCACGAAACAACATATTTGCAGGGAGTGGAACGTTTCTTAGTTTTTGCATTTAGTAACTCAGCTGTTGGCAGAAAGATATTGTGCCCATGTGGAAAGTGTGTCAACTCTTTTTGGAAAGAGGCTAGTGAGGTCCGTGAACATTTAATTCGTATATGTAATTTCTTCAAGAAACTTTCTGCCCCGATCATTCGAATAAGTGATATGGAAAGTCTACATGCTAAAATAGCTGAAACCTTGAGCCTTCTTGAGACTATATTCCTTCCATCTTTTTTTTGACATGATGGTACACTTGATGGTACATCTTCCTGCCCAAGCTAAAATAGCTGGTCCAGTCCATTTTCGCAGCATGTGGCCTGTAGAGAGGTAACTATCATATCATATATCTTAGTGGATACAAATGTGTACTTACTAGATGTATAACATTATCAACATGCCTATTATTTCTATATACGTGTATAGGTATCTCATGAGATTGAAGGGTGCTGTACGTACCAAAAGTCATCCTAAGGGATCAATTATAGAGTGGTCTAATTTCACTGAGTGCCTTACACTTTGTTCTCGCTATCTACATGGTGACACACAAATTTACTGCCAAATTAGAAATGACCAAGATGATAGTACAACTTCTTTCTTCTGTAGCATTGGGCAAGGATTGACTGGAAAATGCACATTTAGTATAGACCACAAGACCTGGATGCAAGCTCATAGATATGTTTTGTTCAACTATGGCAACATAGTACCAATAGTCGCTATAAGTATGTACTTGGCGTCGAATAGTCGGTCGGTATATCTTTAACGTACCGTCGAACGGTCGGTCGCTATAATTAAGGTTGGACGCTATAACTTATAGCGACGCCGCTTATACCCACGCGTCAAGTCGGACGCTATATGTATATAGCGACCTACCGTAGGTCGCTGTACTGACTTATAGCGACCTACCGTAGGACGCTGTAGATAGGCTGCGGTATAGTGAAGGCCTCGGCCCCATAGATCTTGGCGTCGAGCTGTTACCCTATAGATCTTGGCGTTTGAAATAAAACAAGTATAATTGTTTCGAGGAACATGTAACAATGCCATTGCGGTTCAGCTAGTTAGGACGCGCGCGACTTAGCTCAAAGGGCTAGATTCGAACCCCAACGCTGAATCTTTTTTTGCTATAATTTTATAAGCAATAGAACAAGAAAAATTATTTCGAGGAACATACAATGATCCCATTGTGGTCCAGTTAGTTTGGACGCATGGGTCTCAGCCCATGGACCTAGGCTCAAACCCAAGCAACAAATATTTTTTGTTAAATTTTTATTTTTATAAGCAATTACAACAAGAAATATTATTTATTTATTATTAGCGTCCTGGGTTTCACCACATACTGTATATTATTGTTCCATTGTTCCACCGTACACAGTATATTTAATTAATTTTTTATTTGATTTTGAAACATTACCCTGATCAAATTGAGTTGAGCGACGTGTTTATATATATCTTGTTGCTTGGCCATCCTTTAACTTACATGCATATGGCTTTTGTCATCATATATAAGTTGAAGGCTTTCGAGACAAGGAGTAAATAAATAAAAGAATTTATTTTACATTAAGTAAGTGTAATTTTCTTTGCCTCCCTATTTCAATGTTGAGCTCTTTAACTTGAATTCCTCCATATTTTACATGAAATAGAATTAACAAGAAGAATGTGCTTAATGTATTAACTAAGAGCTCCATATTATCATTATTTGGATTGTTCAACTAAGTTTGGTGAGGGACGGAGGAGGATCTCCCCCTCATAAGAAAAACACTACTAATGAGGTATATAAACTAATAAATAAACAAATACATTCATGATTATGATAATATAAGAAGGATTTGGATTTAGATAATATATAAATAAATGCACCTTGCGATGTATCCTTCATCCAAAACAAATTATAAATTAGTGAATAGTGTTATCTCATGATAATAATAACAAAGTTTTGTGGAACCCAGGACGTTAGTAATAACTAAGTAAGCAAAAAAAATAATTAATAAATGCAGCAAACAAAATTTGTCTACTGGATTTGAACCAAGGTCTCATGTTAGAGCCAAGCATCCTATCAAACTAGACTACAACTGAGATATAGCATGTTTCTCGAAATAATTTTTTTTATTCTATTGCTTATAAAAATATAGCAAAAAAAGATTCAGCGATGGGTTTCGAACCCAGGCCTTTGAGCAAACGCGCGTCCTAACCAGCTGAACCGCAATGGTGTTGTTGCATGTTCCTCAGAACAATTATACTTGTTTTATTTCAAACGCCAAAATCTATAGGGTAACAGCTCGGCGCAAACATCTACAGCTCTCGACGCTAAGATCTATGGCGCCGAGGCCTTGTCCTTGTCGGCGTAAGGTCACCGCCACGTCCAACACCTCGCTAAGACCTCGGCGCCATTGGCCATGACGCCGAGACGTGTTTCCTTGGCGCTAAAAACCATGGCACCGAGGTTAGGGTCCATAAATGAAAATCAAGCCACCAGGGGCAATTTCTGATTTTTTTTAAAAAGACTAAAAAATAAAAAAAATCAAACACTATACAACCTTCCAGACGCGTCAGACCACAAACAGTATTATGGGCGCCGATGTTTGTCGTACCAGACGAAGACGGTAGAGCCTGCCAGACGCGTCTAGGCATTAACAGTATTGTGGGTGCCGACGTTTGCCGTACCAGGCGAACACGGTAGAGCCTGCTAGACGTGTCTGGGCATAAACAGTATTATGGGCGGTAGCAGTCATCCCGTACCTGATGGCGTGAGCAACAAGACTAGGCAACACACGTATACACTTTCTCTCTTTCTCTCTGACTTGTAAGGCCATCCCTTTCAACTATAAAAGGGGACGCGCTCTCTCCTGAAAAAGGACGTTATCTCTCTCTCGAAGACTCTTTCGACGACTCGAGAATACAACAGCTCAACAAGCTTTAGAGACACACATAGCATACGCTCCAATACTTAGCATATGTTAGAGCCCCCGTCACTCTCGACCACTCGGTTCAGAGTTCGAACATGCCTCTAACACCCCATTTCTCATTCCTATTTGTTTGTAACCCCATAGCAAACTTCGAGCACCTGGGCTCAGGAATAAAGTCATCGACCGACTGAAACTGGACGTAGGGCAAGTTGCCTGAACCAGTATAAATCTTATGTCATTGAGTGTTAGGCCACATCCGATCACAACGCACGACAAAACTATAAATATTTACTTGTTGGTCATTTTTCGCACCGACTTGTACACTATTATTGAGTATTATATATGTAGTATTTCACTTGCTAGAAACAAGAATACTCTTACTACTACATAAACAAATATATGAATGGTTGGTACGTACTCTCTCCGATTTAAATTATAAGTCGCTTGGACTTTTTTTCATTCATTTTACTATGTATCTAGACATATTATTATATCTAGATGAATAGCAAAATAAATATATAAAAAGTCAAAGCAACTTATAATTTAGAACGGAGGGAGTACTGTGTGTCTATGTACACGTGAACTAGGCAGGTTGGAGAGCATCGTGCATACGACAGCGCACCAACTTTGTAGCAATATATATACATAACCTGCATTTATGATGTCACATTTTAAATTTTAGACCGAAAACAAAACAGAGATGATATAATTGAAGGACTAAGATACTCCGACCTCCGTACCAAAATAAATTAACTCCTAAAATCATCTGGAGTCAGGCTAATGGCCAACTTTATAGAAAAAATTAGCAATATTTATAACATCAAATAAATATATTATAAAAATAAATTTAGCGATCTATCTAATAATACTAATTAATTTGGTCTCATGAATATTGGTAATTTTTTTAAAATTTGATCAGACTTAAATTTGTTAGATTTTAAACGACTCAAGAAATTGATTTATTTTAGAACCGATGAGTAGTACTAGCTACGATATATAGAAGTTGATTTTGAAGGACTCTAGAAGTTTTTTTTGTGACTAACAACTCTAGAAGTTACAACTGCTTAGTTTGTCCCCGGTACTAATCCTAATATTGTACTAAATGGTCGATGTACTACAAGAGTTTATTAGTCACAAAAGAAAGAAAAAAAAGCTGAACACCCAAAAAAAAAAAGGACAGGCATGGCGATGGAAGCAGGCGACGACGTGGCAGGCCCCTCTCTTTGTCTGGTGATGAGCAGTGCAGTGCTGTCTGTCGCCTACCCCGCATACAGTTCGTACATGTCCACTTGGAAAAGGAGAGCGCCCTGTCAGTGCTGGTACATGTACCCCCCTCATGCCAGCGTGTCATCACACCCATCCTTGCATTGTTGCACACCTAGGCTACCACCTTGTACTACAACTACGTTACACTAAACCCTAAGTCCCTAGACCCCTTGGAAGCACAAGATTCCAATAGATGATGATGCAAATTTGATTCCAAATTGGCTGTGTTTGAGTTGGTGTACTTTAGGCCTCGTTTAGTTTTAGGGTGTAAAGTTTTGGGGTGTCGATGTCACAGGGGTATTACATGTGGTGTTCGGATACTAATAAAAAAAACAAATTACAGAATCCGTCAGTAAACCGCGAGATGAATTTATTAAGCCTAATTAATCCTTCATTAGCACATCTGTTACTGTAGCACTTTTATTGTCAAATCATGGACTAATTAGGCTTAAAAGATTCGTCTCGCAAAGTAGTCATAATCTGTGTAATTAGTTATTTTTTTAGTCTATATTTAATACTCCATGCATGTGTCCAAACGTTCGATAGAATAAGGTGTAAACTTTTGGGGAGGAACTAAACAAGACCTTAATTTCAACCCTGTCATGTAAACAGTATTATACTGCCTGGGTTTTCAAAGGCATGTTTGATACGCTGGTGCTAATAGTTACCAGCTAAAATCTATATTAATAGATCTAAACAAATCTGTTAATAAATAACTAGCTATTAGCTAGAGGATTGCTACCCATTAGTTTTATTAACAAGTTTTGTGCCGCTAATATGTGCTAAAAGGTGGCGGATCCAAACAGTTTTTTCCTAATATAAGCTAGATAACTATTAGCTATTTCCTACATCACAAAATAAATCAACTCCTAGAATTAATCCTAAGTCGAAATATCTCGACTAAATTTTAGAGTATAAAAATATATTTCATATAGTGTATCTAATAATACTAATTTGATGCTACAAATGTTCTTTGTCTAACTTAAAATAATCATTTTTATTTAAAAGCACCTTACAAGTTGATTTATTTTGGAACAATCAAACAGACCGCACAAGTATAGATAAACTTGTGGTAGAGTCAAATCAAAATCGACTTTTCTGTGATTGGCCGGGGAGTTGCTTCTTCGAGGAGCTCACGCTACTTCCCTAAGGTAGGACCCACTGAGCAAATGTGGGCCATACGCGAGAACTGCCGGCAGTATTGTCTGGCCCTGCTCGATCTTCAGTGGAGGGACGCCGTGTGGCCTCTGTCCCTATCATCGCTCTCCGGTCTCCACGCTTCCACAGGGCAGCGTTGGGTAGGTAAGGTCGTAAGGTCGTTCCTTGACTGAGTAGACGAGTAGGAGAGCGCGTTCCACACTTCGCTATATATCCATTTATACTGATAAAGAGTTGTAATTATTGCTCTAATATTTTATCTCCAAGAAATCTTATTTAAATTGATTTTTTATCCGTCTTTCAGGTGAAGGCTCTTCACCTAAGTTCCATTTAAGGATTTTTAAAGCCAAAGTATATATTCATAAGCTTTGCTAGTGAGGATGAAGTGATGACCTACGGGAAAGACACATATATAATACCTGCACGATCAACGTACGGAGGCTCCCTACCTAGTTTACTCAAAGGGTTTCTTGAAAGCCGAGGCATAGATAGATGCATCATCTTTACCATTTAAAGGTGAAGTGATAACCTACGGGAGGGATTCCCACATAACACCTACGAGGAGGCTTCTTAGCTCAAGTCATTCAAGTTTTTTTAAACCAAACTATAGATATATAATCTTCACCATCCGAGGGGTGAAATGACAACCTGCAAGAGGGTGCCCACGTAACATTTGTACGGCTCGTACTGTCGTAACCCTAAATTTTACTGTGCTCCTTCCATATTGAGTCGTAGGGATATTGTGATATTTTTTTCCGTATCAGTAAAACTAGTTTAACTCGTGGCATAAGACCACGTTGTTGATAGGACGGTTGATTAGTTAACCGGACCACAGGACGAGAGCACACAAAGGATCCTAGCTAACTACCACTTCCGTGTCCCTACTCCAGCGCAGCGCAGCTTGCAGCTTGCAGCTTGCAAGCCACCTCTCCTCTCCTCTCTCTTCTCTTCCCATGTTCCTCATCGTCATCCCAGCTCGTTCTGGGCTATTGCTGGCTTAATGACATGCCTTCCATAGTCTTCTTTCCTTTTGGCAGTTGTACCCCTGGCTCATCCACAGAGCCAGCCAGCCAGGTCACCTTGCCGTGGGGGCATCGCCGTCATTTTGCTGCTACCCAGGGTGGCTTTCTTGCCAGCCCATTCATTATAATCACTCTCATGGCACCGTGGCTCCTGTACTGCTGCCCATTCATAGGCTGCCTGGTGATCACAGCTCCACATCACACCTCACAAACGCACAGCTGCAGCAGCAGCCACCTCCTATCTCTCCTTCCTTCCTTCCTGCATGTATGCATTCATCCTTGTTTGGTTTCTTCTTCCAGTTGATTTCTTGCTTGTTCATTCATCAATCATCACCCTGCTGGGTTTCCATTTATCATCTTCCTGCATGCATGAACTTTTCTGATGCTTTTCTTTTGCTGCTGTGTTGGCCGGAGCAGAGGTTGATACATATATTCTGAACAAGGAAGCTAAGAGAGATGACCAGTGTGTGGAAGACCAAGGTTCTGCCTGGCCTCAACAAGATCTTTGACAAGGATGGCAAGAAGGCTGCAGCTGTAGGCTTCTTGAAGTCCTTCAACAAGGTATCTATAACCTATCTATCTACTCATCTATGTACAGGAGCTAGCTAGTTCAGATGATACCGCTACAAGCCTGTCGATCACTTGACTTCCTCTGCATATATTTTTCTTATATATGTTTGTTAATCAAACCTTTCTTATTCGTGTTAACTAACATATATAAATATAATCTGCAGGAGGAGATTGGCAAGGAGATTGAGGACAAGAAGACAGAACTGGAGCCCAAGGTTGTGGAGACTTATGAAGCATCTCCTCCTGAGGTTAAGGTAATTAATTATTAAGTAGCTAGTGCCCCCTTTTTCAGTATTTATTTATTTTATTTGATTGGGTTGGGTTGCTTTAGACTTAAGTAACTATATTATGGCCCGGCCCTACTGCTACTGATGATTGTACCTGCTGAATAATTAGGCTCTGTTCAAGGATAAGAAGCCAGTCAAGATCACCAAGAAGAACTCGGCTGCAGTTACCAAGTTCCTCGACGAGCTGGCTAAGATTGGTAAGCATGAAAACCTCAGATATTTCTTGCATCTCTCTGTAGCTTCCATGCATGATAGGAGTACTTGAGGAAAAGAAAAGGCAGCAACTGAAGTTAATTACCACAGTACGTTTCCTTTGGTTCCTAGTATTTGCCATTCTAGGATTTCAGTTGCATCACCTCAAACTGAAGTTCACATAAAAGACCATATTTGCCTCCTTGTAACTAGTAACATTAAAATTCATAATTTTCCTTTCCCCCCCTAAAAAACAGTGTCACTTCATCCTATCAGAACATCAAAGCAGTTTTTTTCACCCCGGTGAAAATTAAGTGTAAACATATATTTGTCAGAATACTGATTGTTTTGTTTATGAACTAGAACCACACTACCAACGAACCGCGTCTTTTTTAGTTCCTTCTAGCAATCTTGTGGAGCAGTCGCTTTCTTGGGGTTTGTTTCTTGATGAGTACCCTTTACTATGTGTTTTTTTGGAGAAGCTCAACTTTATCTCCTTTTCTTTGTTTTCCTGTGTATACACAGTCAAACTGCATAGGAATCTTGAATCTTCCAGGAGAAGAAGCCCAACACAAAACAACAAAACCGAAATGAAATTCCAATTTAGTCCTCAACTGTTTATTTATCTTTGTGCAGACTTCCCTGGAGCCAAGGTGGTGAGCGAGGCGGTGGCCAAGTCCGGCACCACGCCCCTGTCCCCGGCGATCACCTTCATCTTGGACAAGGTTGCACCGTTCATCCCCGAGGAGCCCAAGGCGGAGCCGGCGGCGGCTGAGGCCACCTCCCGGGAAGTCGCCGTGGAGGAGAAGAAGGAGGAGGCCGAGCCGGCCGCCGCCGCTGCAGCGACGGAGGAGGCGGCGCCGGTGCCGGCGGAAGAGGAGGAGAAGAAAGAGGAGGAAGTGAAGCCGGCTGCCGAGGAGGCGGCGCCACCAGCTGCTGCTGCCGAGGAGAAGTGATCCGATCCTATCAACGGAGCATGCAAAGCTAGCTCTCACAGTCTCACTCCCTGCTTGCTGCTGGTAAATTAAATTAAATTACCGTG